>NC_143550.1:84718500-85057500 GCF_054136105.1 Typopeltis vanoorti
GTCATCAGAATTCAAGGAGAACCGGCCTACCAGTCTGAAACTCAGGGGGGGTTGGGCACCATAGGCACCAGAGCCCCTCCCAGTAGATTTATAAAAATAAAGCATTTTCTGTCAACCAGGTCTCGTTGATAAGTACAATTTTTGGCCAAGTTAACCAATGCCAAAACCTCCCTTTATTTCTGATACTTCTGGCATGGCATTTGTGTATATGAACTACAACACTGCCTTGCATTCACAGTTACCCTCACATAATCTTGTTACAAATCTATTTGGATTTGAAACCTGTCAACCTGCATTGGGTACTATATAATCATTTTTGTACACACACACATTCACTTGTCTCAGGTATGGCTGAAATCACACTTGACTGCACCCCCTCCCCTCCAATACTTCTAGTTTTCTTGATTCTGCACTTCCAACTACTCAATGAACAATACTTTCTTTAAACATCTAACTTCAAACCATTTAAATACAGTCCATCAAGCATATATAAATCCACTGCATACATCTATAAACTGCAAACTATTCTTCCTGCACAATCTTCTCATTTACTCATTTGCAATCTTGGCTCTTCTTTGCAATTCAGTCCTGTCATTCTGAGGCAGAATACTTACAATCTCTACTTTCTCACTCTTCTTTTTTTGCTTCCATCAGAAACTTTTTTGTATCTTATCTCAATGCATATTTCTAACCTTTCAAATCATTTGTGCAGGAAATTCCATACAATTATTATTTTGCTTCTCCCTTCTGCAAACACCTTTACTAACATCCTTGATTTCTGCATCTGGGCAAAATGCTTTTATCATTTCTCATTAAGTACATCTCTTATTGAATCTCCATACAATACCTTCTCTGTACTCTCAGTTTTTTGCACTTAAGTACTTTTCCCATTCATTTACTATCTCCCTCCTAATGTACCATAAGAATCATTTCTTCAGTGACTTTAGCTAATTTGTTCTGTGACAGATGATGTGTAAATGCAATACTTCACTTCTTACTGTCACCTCATCAGTCCCATTACCTTCAGCCATTTCTTTTATGCTGTAATTCATATTTTACACACTGGTGTTCATTCCATTTGCATACTCATTAAAGCTTTCACTACTTGCCTTACATCGTTAATAATAGTTACTTCATTCTCAAACATCCCACATGACTTGAATTACTTGCACATGAAAACTTTCTAACATTCTTTCTACTCTTGCTTTCATACCGTATATCTTTAATTCTTGGAAATAAGTACACTGAACAATGTACTTATTTCCAAGATTTTATATGATGTAGTGTGATACCACACCACATCATATGAAATTCCTCATGCTAAAACGTTTTTCTCTTTATCTTTGCCATAAATTTGGTTATTTTTCTTGGAAAACAAAATTTACAAACAGAAAAAGGGGGCCTACTATGGGTTCCTACCCCCTTACCCCCCCCCCCCATTGCCAATTTTTACATGAAAAAAAAAAAAAAAAAAAAAAACCAGCCATAGACTCAGATCCATCTGAAATCTTCTATCTGGCTAAGATATGTAGATGATGTGTTCTCTATTTGGCCTCATGGCCCTGCTACATTAGACGCCTCCTTCAGTCACCTCAATCTTGTCTTGTTGGCCATATATTGGATACCACTCACACGATCTTCTGGAAGAAAACCGCCATGCTCCACCATAGTAAATTTAAAAAGGAAAGATTGTTTTTGGAATAAGCAGCGATGCTCAGAAATCAACTTAATTTAAATAAATATGGATGCATTAAACTTTCCAAAATTTGGGAATTAATAATCATCAGAGGTTCCAGTTTACATCCTAGGCTCCTACAAATGCTCATAGAGGACACACCGACTAGATAAGACTTTAGAGTCACCCACGTTTCACTGACCATCGTGTTGTCTTTATGTGTGGTAGGAGTGTTATTTGCACTCCCTGAAGATGTCTCAGTGACTGAGATGATTTACTGGAAGCATTAAAATTATTTTAATGCTTCCAGTATTCCATAAAACTTCCAACATGACTGCAATCCTGATATACACTGCTTTTAGAGGTCAACACACATCCCCCACATGGGCAAGGTGAACTGTGCCATGTAACAAGTCATTTGTGTTTGGCTGGTATAAATTGGAGAAATATGATGCTCCCAAGTCAGTGCAACAATGTCCAGGTGAAATGGTTGTGAGAAGGGAACTGACAGAGTTTGAAAGAGGAATTGTCATTAGGATGTTATGTTGCAGGCCTATCTGTTTGTAGACAAACTGGGCCATCCCAGGTCAACAATTAGTGATACCATACTGAGATGGAAGTGGGGAGTCAAATGAAGTGCTGTCTGCAGTGGATGATCTACCACACTTGCCAAACAGGATAATATGGTGCTACAAAGGATAATATTAAAAACCTCCATATGTCGGCTGATGCACTTTATGAGGAGTTCTGGGCATCGACTGGAACATAAATCGGAACAAAAACATTCAGAATCAAGGCTCACAACATGTGTTTCTTGAACCAACATGCATAGTCTTTAGTGGTGCAAAGAGCATGTACAGTAGGACATGGAGGTTGGAAGATGTGTTATGAAATGACGAATCACACTATACCCTTTACCGAGAAAATGGACAGATGTGGAAGATGCCTGGTGAACATTTCTTACCAGCGTGTGTAACCCCAACTAAGAAATTCGGAGGTGGAGGTGTGACCATATGGTACTGTTTTTCCTGGTTTGACCTAGGACCTCTGTTTGTGGTGCCACAAACACTGAACTTTGAGAGGTACCTGAACATTGTGGACAATGCAATGCTTCCTACTTTGTGGTGTTTCTACGGAACTAACCATCATCTCTTTTCAGCAAGACAATGCATTAAGTCATATGGCTGCTGCTGTAACTGCATGGTTTGTGGACATGAATGTCAAAATACTTGATCTCCACAGCCCTGATCTCAACCTTATTGAATACCTGCAGGATGAAGTGGAGCATTGCATGAGGTCAAGGGATGTCTGCCTCACAACAGTCCACGACCTCATTACATACCTACAGGAAGAATGGTCCAAAAATTCCCACTAATCACTATCATACGTTTGTGGAAAGCCACAAATGTATGCGATGACTGCTGTAGGATTGCAGCAGTCATTGCAGCAAAAGATTCTACACCTTATTAAGCAGTGTATAATAGGTCAGTTTGGAAGAAATTATTATTCCAAGCAGAGTATAATAGTCAATTTGGAAGAAATGCTGATAGGATGCTAGTAATAATGTAAACTTAAATATGTAATACTACAGTTAACTGTTATTACATCAAATTAGCAAGAAGTTCTGAAAGAAGCACCATAGGTACGATGCTATTAAGAAAATTCACTACAGAAACTGATCAACTATAACACACTATTTCTGGTCCCCCACAAGTACTGTATAATGAGAGTTGACTATATTCTAGTATCATGTACACCAGGGTTTCCCAAAACAAGATCTGTGAATCTTGTATACAAACATTCACTTATTATAATCTTTTCCAATTAATGAATCAAATGCGATTCATTAATTTATGCGAACATATCTCTGTGAAAAGACTTTCTCACTATATGCAGAAAATGATGATATTACAAGTTACTTCCATCATACCAGACTTTGAGAAACTCAACAGTTCGAGATAACTGCACTAGTAACATAACTAGTAATTAAAATGAACTTAAATTTTTTTAAATATAGAGTACTAAATTGTAAAATGGTGAGTGTTTACTGATTTTTTCCTTTTCTCGTGTTTATTTTAAAAATTGAGTTCTGAGGGCTCTGCAAAAAAATGTTGCTTGCTTTAGGTCTCCACTCAAGCAAGAAGTTTGGAAAACCCTGCTGTACTCCCACCAACAGTACATATCAGGAAATGACATTAGAGAATATGGTTACATACACAGTCTTATATGTATCCATGTTCATTCTGGATACATTTTACAAAACATTTTACATCCAAATGTCAAAGTACTTTCTTTCAGTACTTTGACATTTGGATGTAAAATGTTTGGGTTTCCCAAATCTGAAAGCACACCCCCAACTCAACATCATCAGAGCTAAAGATCGGTACTATCAACATAAGAAGCCTGAATGGCAAAGAAATGGAACTAGCTGAAGAATTAGATAAGTACCAGATCAACATTATATGGGTGACTGAAACAAAAAAGACAAAAACTGGTGAGATCTTTCTGAGCAATAAATACAAAATGTTATATTCAGGAAATGACAATCAAGGAAAAGAAGGAGTAGCCATAGTATTCAACACACTAAATATGAGGCTAATCTTCTTGAATGGCAGGCAGTCTCAAGAAGAGTGATGTGGGCAAATATGAGAATGGGGAATTGGACAATGAGACTTATTTGTGCCTATGGTCCTGCAGAAGGTTCTACTAAGGTAGAAGTGGAAGAATTTTTTGAGGATTTAGAGAAAGCATCTGACACAATGAAAAAGGAAAAGTTGGTCCTTGTTGGGGATCTAAATAGCAGATTAGGAAATGGTTGTCAGACATACGAACAGCAAATATTTGTTGAATTTCTGCTCAGGACAGACTGGTTATTACTAACACAATGTTTCAACATAAAAATGTGCACAAATCCACATGGAGAGAAGAGACAAGGAATAAGAAAAGTCTCATTGACTATGTTATTGCTGATAGTGATGTTTTCTCCCTGGTGCAGGACACCAGAGTGTACAGAGGATTTGAAATTGGAAGTGATCACTATTTAGTCTTGAGCGAGATAAAATTGAATTTCATTTTGAAAAGAATAACATGTAAGAAAGTTTTAAAGCAAATAAAAGTTGAGCAGCTCTCAGATGTGAACTGTAGAAGACTAAAATACACAAAGATTATTGAAGAAAAAATGAAAGAGTTTGAGAACAGGAATCAAACCTTGGAGATTCAGTGGCAAACTCTGAAGAAAACATTGACTGATTCTGCCAGAGAGGCATTTGGTGAGGTTGTCTGCAAGGATAGAAAAATCAGAACTCCATGGTGGACACAGGAAGTTAAAGAGGTAATGAAGGAAAAGACGAAAGCATATCAAAAGTTCCTGGCAAATAAGTCAGCTTTTGCTCTTAGAGAATACAGAGACAAATGTAAGAAAGCGAAACACTGTGTAAAACTAGATAAACATAAGTCATGGGAGGACTTTGGCAAAAACATAGAAAATAAATATCAAGAAGGTGGTAAGATATTCTGGAGGTTGTTGAAGAAGCTTAGAAACGGAGGAAAGAGTGCCGTAAAAGGAGTTAGAGATGATAAAGGTAACATGAAAACAGGAGAAAAAGATATCCTTGAAGTATGGAGAAATTACTTCAAAAAATTGCTAAATGAAACAAGCAGTGATAGCACAGTGGTAAAAAACACTCAACAGACATAGTCAGGAATACATATCCATACTTGAAGTAGAAAAAGCCATCAAAGGCTGGAAATGTGGAAAGGCAGCAGGAGTAGATGATATTCGACCAGAAATGCTGAAGTATGGTGGTATAAAAGCCTTACAGTGGCTGCACTACATAGTTCAGAAGGCCTGGACAGAGGAAAGAATTCCTGATGATTGGAATAGAGCTCTAATATTACCCATATATAAAAAGGGAAATAAAATTGAATGTGAGAATTACAGAGGTATTTCCCTACTGAGTGTTCACGGCAAGATCTATGCAAGTATACTTGAGAAACGGTTGCGACGAATTGTGGAAGAAAAGCTTGGTGAAGAACAAGCTGGATTCAGGCCAAATACAGGCTGTCAGGATCAGATCTTCACTTTACGACAAATACTTGAGAAAGCATGGTAATATAACAAAGATCTATATTTAAGTTTTGTCGATCTGGAAAAAGCATATGACACGGTGCCAAGAGAGAAGCTATTCAATACGTTACAGTTATATGGTATCAATTGGGCGGTATATCAAGCAATACTTAGTCTTTATTTGAGTTGTAAGTCAGCAGATAGAATTCAAGGAAGTACAAGAAGATGGTTTAATATTAAATCTGGTGTGAGACAGGGATGTACATTATCCCCTCTGTTATTCATTATCTATATGGATCACATTATGAAGGAAAGTGGTATTGAACATGATATCAGAATCGGAGATGTTAATGGCAGCTCTTTGCTTTATGCGGACGATGTCATACTTTTAAATAAATCCGCTACAAGTTTGCAAGATTCCCTGACTAAATTGAATAACTGCTGTAATAGATATAGTATGAAGGTCAGCATTAAAAAGACAAAGACAATGAAAATTGGTAGAATTGCTGAAAATGTCAACAGTGTTGTGAACAGAAAACCTGTGGAACAAGTAAAACATTTCAGCTACTTAGGCACGATTTTTACTGAAGATGGTAAATTAAATATGGAAATAGACAATAGAATTAACAAAGCTGGTATGGTAGGCAGTCGATTGAATAAATTCATATGGAATAAGAGAGAAATTAGTCTGAACACTAAATTAGCTATATACAAGACAGTGTTCAAACCAATTTTGAAAAATGTGGAATTCTGACCCAGCTCTCATAACTTACAGATATGAGAGCTGGGTCAGAAGTAAAACACTTCACCAAAGACTATAGATCACAGATATGAGAATCCTGAGAAAGATTAGAGGCATGAACAGATGGCATCAATGGCATTATCATATTAAAAACGAGGATATTAGCGAAAGAACTTGACATTGTCAGTATCCAGGAGTGCGTTAGCAGAGCTAATCTCAGGTGGTATGGTCACTTAAATAGAATGGGTGGGGAAAGATTAGCAAAATAAGTGTTCTCTGCCAGGTTGGCAGGAAAACGACTCAGAGGAAGATCAAGATATAGGTGGATTGATATGGCACAATGTGGCTTAGACGATAGAAATATAAGATCTGATAACGGAGTCTTGACGAGTAACAGACTGATTTGGAGAAAAATTGTAGATAGGAAGTTAGTAATGATGTAAATTTTTCATGTAGTACTATCATATCCTGTACACCCCTTGAGGGTACATGGCAGAAATTTGATGATGGTGATGAATGTCAAAGTATTTAAAAATAAAAAATAAAAAAATGCATAGTTGTGACTGCTGAACCAATCTGATGTCATTTTTTTTTTAAGTTCATATTAATGATATCCATTAAGGATAAATAAGTTTCATTGCATAGTCTAATGAACAGGATGTGAGGTCAAGCATTAGCATGATGAAATATTATGTCTGATGATTATGAGTTCATTTGATGTTCTTCTGATATATTCTTTGTATATAAAATTTTGTTTCCTTTTTTTCAGTCTCACAATATTTATGCTTGTTGACAGTCTCAGAGGAATTTTAAAATCTCTCAAGTTTACTCGAGAGAGAGATCACAAATAAAATTTAAAAAAGGCTTATTTTATTTCATATTATTTATTTGTTTATGATTTTATTTTACAAGAAAGGGGGGGGGGGCACAAAAGTTCTGATAAACATCTGGAACAAAAATGATATTAAAGCAACTGATATAACCACAAGAAAAAACATGCTAGTAGCAGAGCTATGAAGGTAATTTATGTTCTTATATTCCTATATACTCGTAGGTGTTTATCAGAAATTTCCAGACCTCCCCCATATGATTGTTTTCGGGAGTGATACTAAGATTTCTTCAAGGTTATACATCTGAGTTGCATCTCCAGTGATGTAAAATATGAGTCTGGTGGTCTTCAAAAAAGTGAGGTGGATACTGCCATTATTTCTCTAAAAGATATGAACAAATCTTGAGTCCTGAATTTTTCATCTAAGTACCATGGGGTGGGCTAACTTTCATTTTGTAATATATATTTTTAATGAAATAAAGAGCCAAAAGGCTTCACTTTGGCGATGTTAAAATTATTTAAATTAAGCGGATATTTAATCTCACATTATTAGTTGGTCTACCTACTCACTGATGAGACCTCAATAAAGGTTGAAACCTGTCTGGGTAGTGACCTATCTTCCTTAATGTAAAACAACATACATCTCCTAGGGCAGTGTTTCTCAAACTTCAGATATCCACGTACCCCTTCTTAAATTTTCATTATTACCGAGTACCCTTAATTAACTAATTAAAATTAACAAATTCATTTAAAATATTAATTAAAATTAAATATCTATTTTATTTGAATTTATATGTTCATGTAAACAAAAAATATGAATTATTTTTTCAGACAACACACTCATCAATTTCATTTGATCCAGATGCAATATCAACGTTTTCTTGTTGCTGACAGCTACTTGTATTTGCTCTTTTGGGGATTTTATAAATCCAATCTTTAACCAATGATCCATACGTAAGAATTTGAAAGCTAAAAAATACTGTATTTACTTGAATATAACTAACTTTTTTCCCAAAATGAAAACTAAAAAATTGTGCTGCGCGATACGTGCAGGAATTTTTAGAAACTAAAGTTTTCAGAAAAAAACTGAAAATGGCGCGACTTACCAAGAACTTACTACTCGCTATCACTACTTTTGACATCGAGAACAGTTTCTTTGTATGCATCGTCAAAGTCATCTACCCAAATAGCGTCATCTTCTTTCCCATTATTTCAAGCAAAAAATTACCAGTAATTTAGAAGACTTGAGATACGTAGAGCAGCGAAGAACTGCATATGATTGGTGCGGTATTAACAAAAGATCGTGCGAACCAAAGACAAATTAGCATTTCAACAGTTGAGATGAAATGCTAATTCCCTTCAACCAAATTTCATATCTGAAACACATTCACTATATATTTCTTAGTTTTATTAACGACGGGGATGGTGTCAAGCAAAACCATATGTTCCACCTACAACATGTTTTTTTTATACATAGTTTCTTTTCCTTCTCATTCATTCCTGCTACTGCAGTACTGTGGAACAGTCTTTCCCCTGACATATTTCCCAAGGAATTCAATATGCAGGCGTTTAAATCAAATGTAAACAAGTTTCTCCTTTCACAACCCATCACCCATATGCAGTACTAACGTACTATAGGTTGACCAGCCAACCTCTTGTATATGGCCCAACATAAAAAAAAAAAATTTTTTTTAAATAAAATAAAATATGGTTTTGCTTGGTCTATACAGCAGTTTCTGTTGGAGAGGGAATGTGATTCATTAGTTAGTGCCGTTTTATCCCGGTTGTCTCTAATTGCACTGTTTGTTGAAAAATATAATGACTCCTTTAATTATGCATAGCCGAAAATTGCCACGTACCCCATAACGACATTTCGTGTATCCCCTGAGGGTATGCGTACCACACTTTGAGAAACATTGTCCTAGGGGATGAGTTTTACATTAGGGCAAATACTAAGAATAGCGATCTTAGCTTTATCCACCTTTGCAATGAGTTGCCCGGTATTGTACCACTTAGGTGTTTGCTCAAGCTTGGACTCACTGAACTTTTATAGTTTGCTATATTTGGCATGAAACTCTTTGATTTCTATGTTAGAGTTTTCTTATTTGGCTTTGAAATAATGCAGGATTAAATATCCCCTTAATTTAAATAAATATATTTTTATATTATCTAGAAACCCTACCCTGCTATTGAGACCAAAAATGGAACTTTTACAAGCTGTTTAAGACTTTCAATAAGCAAGGCAGTGGTCTCGTACCAGACACTGAAATTAACACTCACCTAAGGACATTCACAAATATACATGCCATAGCAAAATTCAAACCTGCAGCCTGATGGTAAGAGAACAGTTATGCTATCCAGTGAGTCAACCAGACTGGCCATACTTTATAATGTGCAGTTGAAATAGACATAAAAAAAAAAAACATTAAGAAAAATATCAAAATGTAATATCACTTTTACAGACAAGAAGGTTAAAGAGAAACATGAGGAAGAATAAGCTGGATTGAGGCCAAATAGGTCTTATGAAAACATTTTTTTTTACATTAAGACAAACAGATCTTCTTTTAAGTTATGTCAATCTGGATATATGATATGATGACAAGAGAAAATCAGTTCAGTACAATTTTATGGTGTAAATAAGACACTGTAAGAAGAAATATATATCATATTTCTTTATAATACAAGTGGATCTTCATTAGAAGACCCAAATGTTAGATATGACCATACTGGAGTTCTGACAAATAACAGATTAATTCAAAAGAAACCTCTTGTTAACAGAAAGCCAGTAATAATATACGCTTAATCATGTAGTACTATCCTGGGAACATGAAAAACATCAATTACACTTTCAGTGAAGAATCTATAGAACAAATAAAACATTTCAGTTATATAAAAAAATTTTTTGTGATGATGGCAAATTACAACAAGAAACAAATAACAGAATAGGCAAAAATGGTATGTTGAAAATCCAGCTGAATAAATTTATATGGTATTATTATTATTATTCAGGCTTCCATGGAGTCAAAACACTCTCGTGGGAGGTCCTTCCTAAGAACATAAAGTCTGTCAAGACTCATCGAGGGGAGATCCCCCCCCCTAAGAAACACAAAGTCTATCATACCACTCCTTAACCTCATTGACCATTCTCGCTCTCACCACTCCATCTGGCAATGCATTCCACGGTTCAACCACCCTCCATGCAAAGAAACCACTCCTCACCCTCTTGCTCACAGCTTCCTTTCGTAACTTCCAGGGATGGCCTCTTGTCATCACTCCTTCCTATGAAACACAAAGTCTATCATACCACTCCTTAAACTCATTGACCATTCTCGCTCTCACCACTCCATCTGGCAATGCATTCCACGGTTCAACCACCCTCCATGCAAAGAAACCACTCCTCACCCTCTTGCTCACAGCTTCCTTCCGTAACTTCCAGGGATGGCCTCTTGTCATCACTCCTTCTCGCTATTCAACCAAGTGAAAGACCTCCCCAGTGTCAACCCTGTAACCACCTCTCAACAGTTTAAAAGTCTCAATCATATCCCTTCTCCTTCTATCCACCAAACTCTGCAGTCCACATTCCCTCAGCCGATCCTCATAACCAAAATTGTACAGTCAAACATCTTTGTCATCCGTCTTTGTACCCTTTCACAGTTAATTTATCTCCTTCAAATCCTGGGGACCAAATCTGAGAACAATAGTGTAAGTGTGGTCTGATCAGAGACTTATACAACGGAATGATAACCCTTTTATCTCTGCAGGTCAGTGTCCTTCTCATAATTGCAGCAATCCTCTGTGTTACCTTCACCACCTTTGCAATATGCACGCTAAATTTCAGGTGTCTATCAGTCACCAACCCCAGATCTCGTCTCCCCTACTTCCTCCAGTATAACTCATCCCATAGAGTATGCAGCATCCCATCGATGTTTCCCAAACCTCAAGACCTTACATTTTGCTGCATTAAACTGACACCCCCAATCATTTGCCTATCTATCTAGTTTATTCAAATCCTCTTGCAGGGCTACCACATCTGCACTATTATTATTAATCCTTCCCAGCTTTGCATCATCCGCAAACAACTGAATATCCCCTTGCAATGTCATTGATATAAAGGTTAAACAATATACGTCCTAGTACTGAGTCCTGTGGGACCCCACTTGTAACCCTCTGCCTCCTTGAAACTGCTCCACCTAACACAACTCTCTGATACCTATCAGACAGCCAATCCTGAATCCAGTTGACCAATCTGACATTCAGACCCATGTGCTGCAACTTAAAAATCAGCTTATCATGTGGCACCCTGTCAAATGCCTTCGCTAAGTCTAAGAAAATTGCAGTATATGCCTTTCCCTCATCTAATGTTCTTGTAACTTTATTATAAAAGGCTAGCATATTGCTAAAACAAGAGCACCCTTTCACAAATCCATGTTGACTCTCACAGGTAACATTACCCTCATCTGCCCAATGCTGTATATGGTCCCTCACTACTTTCTCCAAGATCTTAACTACTGATGACACACAAACTGACCTATAATTACACTTCCAGTCTGTTACCGCCCTTATGCAATGGCACTATCTTACCTTCCTTCCATTCCCTGGGCATCTTTACCGAAGCCAGACTTTCATTGAAAAGCCAGGTTAAAGGCACTATCAGTTCCCTGCCACATTCTCTCAAAACTCGTGGTGAAATACCATCCAGTCCCAAAGCTTTACTGACATCCAGAGTACTCAGTATCTGAAACACACACTCCTCATGTACCTCTAAACCTCGAACCTGCCCTATCCCTCTAGCATTAAAACTGACTCCTCTAGGATGAAATACTCCAATAAAGTGACAATTCCACTATGTCCTCTGCATCAGTCACTCTATTCCCATTTTTATCCCACAATATCATTCTTCCACAGTCATTTCTCCTCCTACTGGCCACATAGCTAAAAAATTCCCTAGGATTTTCTTTGGATCTTAGGGCCAATCTCCTCTCATATTCCAGTTTCACCTTCCTTATCACACTAGTCACTCTTCTGGCCTGTGTCTTATATTCTTCATGCATCTTCTCTTCACCTGTCTCCTTATATCTCTTCCATAGCCCCTTTTTTGCATGCAATTCCTGTTTAATTTGTTTGTCATCCACTTTACTCCAAATTGTGTCCTCTTCTTCACTTTGGTATACAACTTACCATTGCTGCTAACAAATATTCTTTCACAATTTCCCATGCACTAATGATATCCCGGCCTTCCAATTCCTCCCTCCATGAAACTTCCTGAAGTTGACGTCTAAGACTATTATAATCACCTGCTTTATAACTCCACATAAGTTCCTGTCTCTTTGATACTCCTACATGTCTATTCATTTTCCAAGTCAAAACCATATGGTCACTCTCCAACTGGTGGGAGAGATGTCATCTCAGTTATTATCAACTCTTCTGATGCTATAACCAAATCCAAAACACTTGAACCTCTTGTTCCCTTTGTTACATGTTGCCTAAGACATTTGTCCCTCAAGAATTCTAAAAATTCCACTCCCCTACTGCTACATGCATCTTCCTCTTCCAATTTATACTGCTGTAGTTAAAATCTCCCATAACAATCATTCTTCTTGCACTTGCCAAACTTAACTGTCTAAACATCTCCTGGTCCCCATCCTCTGTGCTCCTAGGTCTGTAGCAACACTCCACTAAATATCCTGTCTTGCCTACCTCTACTTCACACCACATGCTCTCAAAATCATTTGTCTCACTTCCTTTCAAAAGCTTCTACTCTTAGAGGACATAGGTCGTTACTTATCATAAGCAGTACCTCACCACCACGCTTTCTCCTCCTATCCTGCCGAAAAATGCTGTACCCAGCGACTTCTATTCCTGTTATTATATCTTTTTCTGTCAAGCACGTCTCAGTGATCCCAATAATTTTTGGCCAGACTGATGCTATCTGCACCACCAATTCCTCTCCCTTATTCCGGATACTCCTGGCATTAGTATAAAGCATAAAAATGCCATTGTTTCTATACCCAGCATTATCCCCTCTAGACTCCACTGGGCCTCAGTGTTACCTGATGTCGTCTCCCTTCTCCCAAGTACCCATTCCCACAAGAGGCCACCCCTGCTATCATCCTCCCTGGGACATGCTGACTCGTTCAGAAC
Source organism: Typopeltis vanoorti (assembly GCF_054136105.1). NCBI lineage: Eukaryota > Metazoa > Arthropoda > Arachnida > Uropygi > Thelyphonidae > Typopeltis > Typopeltis vanoorti. The sequence goes on from NC_143550.1 coordinate 84,731,954, forward strand.
AGGAATCTCTCCAGATACCTACGTCCTTCCTCATTCAAATGTAAGCGGTCCCTTGCATACAATTCCTCTCTTTCCTCAAACGCACTCCAAGCATCCATATATACCAGTCCTCTCTTGTCACACATTCTAGCTATTATGTCATTCAATATTACTGATCTTCTGCTCAGTTCGTCATTATCATACCTAGGCAACACGCACACTATTTATCCTCTCTCTGTCTTCTTCCGTACAGCCTCAAGCAAAAATCTCATATCTCTCGCTGCCCGACTTACATTACAACTCAAGTCATTTGTTCCTACCATCACAATCATCTCATCCACCCTTTCACCTCTCTTAATTGCCATAGCTACCCTTTCTATTGTCCCTCCTGGCAAACACTACTCACGCATCCTATCTTGAACACCACGGATCATTGAGTCCCCATACATTATCCCTCTTACCATTCCCTCTCTCCTATTGTTTCCATTCTCTCCTCTGTTTACATTCCCATAGGTCTCTCTCATTCCCTCTCCTCTAGCATTCCCGTACCTCTCTCTCCTCTTCTAGCACTCCCATACATCTCTCTCATTCCATTTCTCTACTGTTTCCATTCTCTCCTCTTCTAGCACTTCCATCTCTCCTACTGTTTCCATCCTCTCGTCTGCTAGCATTCCCATACCTCTCTCTCATTCCCTGTCTTCTACTGTTTCCTTTCTCTCCTCTTCTAACACTCCCAAAATTCTCTCTCCCCCCTACTCTGATTCGCCTTGCATTATCTCTTCCATTCTTCTAATCTTATCTTTCATACTTCTGCTCTCATTCACAAGACATTCCATCTCCTCTTTCAGCTCATCTATTTCCCTCTGCAGGTCAGTCACTCTTAATCTAAATTCTCTCTCCCAAACAAAACCATCTCCTAAACTTTCACTGTCACTCATGCCTTCAACACTATCAACTATTATTTTCTCATTCATATATATATATTTTTCATTCTCTCCTATCACACTACATGTCTTCCTACATTCATTCCCCGTTCCTGGAGCAACAAGGTCGGATATTGAACTCCGTTCTCTTTCACAAGCCACATATACAATTCCCGAGACGCATACATGCCGCAAGTACTGCATGTCACAAAGTCCCTTATGATATTGCTTATAATAGAGTTCTTAAATGGCGGAGGACTTGGCGATACGCCACTTGCGACTGCAGCTGAATCTGCCATCATTCCTTACTGCCAATGGTAGAAGAGAGGAACTGACCAAATACTAAACTGGCAGTACACAAAGCCATCTTCAAACCAATATAAACTTACAGATATAAGACCTGGGTTTCCCTAAACTCTCACCTAAACTATTATATCTATAAGATATAAGAGCTTAGGTGAGAGTTCAGGAGAAAATATTACCAGAGTGAACAGCTGGCATCATTGGTAGAAACGTTATAAAGATAATGGAAATGAACTTCACATTGTTAACATTCCAGAATGTGTGAGCAGAGCTAATCCATGGTATGGTCACCTTTGATGGCCATACCTTGGATTATTAATGAATGTTCTTAATTTTCAGTTACAGCCCTATGACTTTTCAAGACCAAGTCTAATGGCCTTTAATGCAATTTCTTCAGAGAGCAATCAGAACTAAGATTTTGCAACATGTTTTGACTGCCTACCTATTCTGTTCTTATAGCAAGTGTATACCCAACATCGGTTTGTCTTGAAAATGCCTTCAGGGAAAATGCACAGTGCAAATAGTATCTAAATACAAATAAAGTTGAGCTGTGGTGTTTAGAATTAGTGATGAGCTAACTACAGGTGGGGTCTCACCTGTAGTTATTTCTTATGAAATTTTGAAAATATCGATAAACTTAATAAAAATATTTTGTTAAAATTGTGGGGGAGGCAGTTTTTTTTTTTTTAGATGTAACTTAATCATGAAAACCGTATTAATAGGAAACATATCCTGAAATAATGAACAAAATGCAAACAGGATTTAACTTTATGTAACACTATGAACTTTACCCTTTGAATTTTACCTTCAGTGTTGTCTGCAGCTCAGCCAATTCCTGGCGTAAAGATGCAAGATCCCCATTTCTAAAAAAAATATATGTTTACAGTTATTTAGTGTACTGAATATTTGAACAATTTAAGTAATTTAGTACATTCAAAATATATATGAAGAACTGATCAAAATGAGCTTAACACACTTTCTGTATAGATTAAATATTCAACAAAACCTCTGCACAGTTACAAAACTCAGGATACAGATTTCAACTTATAAAAGAACATGTTATGACTACAAAAAAAGAAAATGAATGTCATGACATATTCTTATGGTATACTCCTCTAACCTGCCATTCTCCAAAAATGTTCTTATTCTCATGATTATTACATCTCTATAAAGGTTTATATGATACCCTTCGTAATTTTCCTGCAACTCCATTTTATGAATAATCTCTTTATAAAGGCTTATATGATACCCTTGCATTTTCCTGCAACTCCATTTTATGAATAATCTCTTTATAAAGGTTTATATGATACCCTTGCATTTTCCTGCAACTCCATTTTATGAATAATCTCTTTATAAAGGTTTATATGATACCCTTGCATTTTCCTGCAACTCCATTTTATGAATAATCTCCTCTGCATTAATCTGATAAAATGAACCCACCAAATTACTGCACTTGTCCATCAACTTACCAATTACTTTCTTTCAATATACAGCATCCAACAGTCTTATAAGAAACTTTTCTACCACTTATTCTCTGTGTGATTTGTGTGTATACTCTTACAATTCTTATATTCTGGCCCCAATAATGTTTCTGTGACAAAAAAAATACTGAAATCATTATCATCAGAATACAGCATGAAAGGCTGTTGCATAAGTTGAAGGACATGGGATTAGATATAAACTATTAGCAAGAAAAAGATAACTTTTTGATATCTGTCAGTCAGTTATCTTGTTCTTGCTAATAGTTTGGGGAAGGGTGAGTGTGTGTGTGAAATTTAAGCTGATAGGTTGTGCACCATACTTGGTCCACTGATATTCAATGATTACATTAATGACACTTGGAAGGATCTGAATGTGACCAATATTCCCTCCAATTTTTACTGGCTTGTGTATATGAAAAATATTTTATGCACAAGTTTCCAATATCAGACTCAATGTGTGCAGCACTGTGCTCATAACAGAGAAAGTCACAAGTCACAAATTCTTAATTTGACAGAAATATTGGCATTGCCTTTTCAACACATTTGTCCAGCCCTCCAAATTTAAACAAATCTTCCATTCTTTTTCCGCTTTAATTTGACAGTGATATTTTGAGGGTTTAACCCACTAAAACTTCTAATGTAATATTTCTCGATATTAATTGTGCCTTTTATTCATCTAACTATAAACTGTACAATTGCAAGCATTAAAATAATCTGCATAAATCCATGTCCATATACCAAAAATCCATTGCCATTTACATGAGTTCAAGTGACTGTACTGATTATTATTTGACACCTCCATCTACTGCCGACCACCACCACCACCAGTATTTCCACAGACAATTACAAACATCCATGCCCACAGAGGGATTCGAAGCCGCAGCCTTTTGGCTGGAGAGCAGATATGCTTTAGAAAGATAAACGAAGATGCAGGGCAGTTTATCTCTAGATTAGGAGTAACAAAAAGTAATTTGGGAATAAGTTTGATGGAAGAAGTAGTGAAAAAAAGATGGAAAGAGTATGCAGAGGATTTGTACAAGAATGATATTAATATTGAAGGAGAATTTGAAAGGAGAGAATTTATTGAGGAACCCATGATAATGAAAATTGAAATGATAACAGCAATGGAACAGCTGCCAAAAGAAAAAGCTCCTAAAGCTGATGGAGCATCAGTGTAATTATTGAGAGCTGCTGGGGATGAAGGGGGTGTAAGGTATGGGTAGTAGGGGTAGCACCTCTGCCTGATCAGCAGTCGCATCAAAATATTTGGTGGCTGGGTGGAATTGATCCCCACTGCTCATGCAACTCTCACTTATGGCTCCAAGTAGCTGGTAGAGTGCACCAGCAGCCACACCTTGGGACCTCGAATGGCATGCAAAATTAAGTGAGGGTATCAGCATTTTATGCCGTAGTGAAGGAGAGTGCCTTCTCCTTGTTGCATTTGAAGACCGGAATGGTTGTGTTAGCAGATGACCAAAATTTAATCTAACAATGATAATGAAGGCATGACAGCAAACTATGTGACATAGTCCAGGCATACTCCAAGACAAAACAGAGATGTGGCCAGTCACCGTGGAGACAGGAACCTCACCACGTAACTTTTCGTAGTAAACCATGAAACAGAGAACCATGTCGAATTTAAGCAATAGAGACAAGGTTGGACCTTCTGCAATTTTGTCTCTCATAAACATTACGGGGAAGAAGAGAAAGAAACTCTGTAACGTAAGACGGATGCTATGAAATTAGCATATGACGAAGATACCTTAAACCCTCCAGGGAGGGTATCTGATTTTGTTGGTGTTAGGAATCAAAACGTATGAAGGCAGTGTCTTGAACAGAAGAAGACACTAACTTTTTTGAAAGCTGAAGAAGGTATAAATGTGGTATCTTTATGCCAGGAAAAGCTAAATGTCTAAACCTGCCTAAGAAGAGAAGATAATCTGATTTTGAATGAATATTGTCAAAAGTAAAAGGAAGTGGGATCTTACAATAAGAAATTAGTCAAGACTATGATTTGGTAGCATTGATTTCTACTAGATTATCCTAAATGTGCGTGTTATCACCTTACATTACTGGAGATCTGAAATAGCTTTGAAAAAACAAACAAACAAAAAAAAAAACACTCTGTTTGGACTTTGGAGCAGAGGAACCAAATCATCTCCAATAATCCATCTAGAGTACTAACTGTACAAAAAGATTTTTGCAGGTGGGATTCACATAAAATATTGCAAAAGGAAGAGAGCAGACCATAAAATGGGAGTTTAGTAAGGAGGTCCTATGCTACACTTGATGGCAGAGCAATGGCTTGTTTACACAGGCAGGTAAGATTTGCCAGAAAATCTTCTGCAGAATGAGTGGACTTCAGGCAGTGAAGATGGCTGATGATTTCCTCCATTGTTAAAAAGAGGAATTAATTGAGGACAGTGGGATAACAGTTTGGTGGCTGAACTCCATTTTTTGAGATGTTGGGTACAGGTTTACTCCAATGCTGTTGGCTAGATGCCAGATAAATATGAGCCTATACAGAAGCAGTATGGAAGGAATTTTGAAATTCTGAACACAGTTGGAGGGAAAGAGGGTCTAGGGAACCTATCCAAACTAATGAGGATTCTTCTCATCTGTTTTTGATGAAAGATTAAAGAAGGCAAACAATGAGTTGTTCATCTTACAGAGGAACATTATTTCATTGATATTTATAACAAGAATTGGAGAAGACTGATGCCAAGAGGTCACATGAAGATAAGGTCAGTTGACTTTATCTTCTAGGTCAGCGCTTCCCAAACTGCGGGACGCGGCTCCCTTGGGGGCCGTAGGTTTTGTTGAGGGGGGCTGTGAAATAATGAAAACAAATTTAAATAGTTTTAAGACTAAATAGATTTTTTTTATTTTAAAAGAAACGTATTTAACTTTTATTATTTATTATTTCTTTTTTGTTATTTTTTATACGTTAATGGAAAAATTCACACATTGGTGTTGGTTCACAAACTTTGCTTCCTGCATATTTCGGTGCTTAACGAATATTAGTAAATATTGCTTATTCATGTTTCATTTCAAAGCAGTGGTTAATTGTATTTACTTCAAATGCTCTCCAGGGAAGCTCCAAATCTTCCTGTCCCTTTCATCGCACGTTCGTAATCAGGGACAGTTGATACTGACTTTATATACATATCAAAACTCGTTTTATATTAGCACTGTCATCCGATCTAGTTTTCTGTTACCAATAAAAGTTTCGCATATACTTCACACATGAAAAAAAGCTTAAACAAGTTCATGTGGGGAGATAGTAACTCGCTTGCAGTGGCAAACAACACGCCCTCCCTAACAGCCACTATACTCCAGAGGCAATAAAAACAAGTACTTTTATTATGCCAGTGAATAAGGTATGAGGAGTCTGTGTAATATATTTCTCAACAAATAGTGCAATTAGAGACAACTGGGATAAAACCACACTAATTAATGAATCACATGTCCCCTCATACAGAAACTATGCTGTATAGACTGAAACAAAACCGTATGTTGCATGGGCAAACACAGCATCTAACTAAAACCTATTGTTATTAATTAGATGTGTGTGAGTTCATTGCACCTAAGGCAGCAATAAACAACCGAATGTGTTAAAATTCGTAAAAGTGTTAAAACCAAGTGATATATATATATATATGATGAATGTTATGGCAGTTTCACATATGGAATTTGGTTGAAGAGAGTTAGCATTTGAACTCAACTGTCAGCTATGCTTTTATCTTTCGGATGCGTGATCTTTTGTTAATACAGCACCAATCATATGCACATTTTAATAACCTGCCTTTGCTGTCTGTTTCGCGTTAGGCTTAATTACTGTAAAGGGAGAAAAGTCACAAAAGAGAAAACTGTTCCTGGTCTGGGGATTCCCTTATTCAGGTAATATTCACTAATTTCATGTTATCAGTCTGTGGTGTGCCAGTATCGGTAAGTGGTGACATTTGATCTATTCTACATTAAAAAATTTAACCCTGAGATGGATAAGTGGCTGATAAAAAATATAAAAAAATCCCGCAAACAATCAGAAGAAGCAGAAACAGACTCAAAAAAAAAGGACAGTATTTTATATTTTACCAGACAGCCCGCATCGTCTTCAGAACCAAACGGTAAGAGACAAAAAATATAACATATGCATTTGATTTGTGCAATATTCGCTGTGTATGTTTTGTATTGAATATAAATACAATAAATATTATAATAATATGTCTCTCTATTACGATTTTTTTCCGAGGGGGGGTGGCCCGTGAAATATTTTAATTTTTTGCAAAGGGGGCCCTGACATCCAGAAGTTTGTGAAGCACTGTTCTAGGTGATATTCAAATACCATCTGAATGTGAGAAAAGTGGAAGAAATGTACCCAAAACCCTGGGGGGGGGGGGGGGAATAGGATTGGCTTAAAGTGCAGTTCAGGCAAGAGGTAAGTTTTCTACATTTGGATTTTTTGGTGTCTGAAAGAGTTTTTTTTTTTTTTTTAAATTAAAAATCACCTTCACACTCAGATCTTAGATCAGTTTTCTAGTGTGGAGAAGGCAAGAAAAGAGATTTTCATACCAGTGAAAATTATTTCAGTTGGAACAGATATTTAGATTAGGAGAGTGAAAACAGTGATCATATGATGGAAAAGAGGCATAAAAATCACAACAGTCACTGCAAACTAGTACCACTGTTGTGCCAAAGATTAAGAAGGTTGGGTGAAGGTCAATCTGTAGAAAAAGAAATGTGGACAAGAGGATGGAGTTTCCAAGAAGTTACCTGATTTCCAGTACATCTAGAAGGAGAGCTGGTTAAGAAAACAACGATGATGTTTGGTAAAAAATTAGGATCATGAATCGATCCTAGAAGATGATGAATCAATATAATGATATACTTTGGGAAAATAAATACTTCTTCCTCAATGCGCAACTTTTATTGTCTACTATTAAAGTGGAAATAGAGAATGAAATGGATATCAATAAAGGAATAGGCGCTTAAATGTTATCCTTCATAAGACAAAGCATGAAATTGAAAAACTGCAGAAGCAAGAGTTGAGTAGGGCTGAAAGACAGAAAGAAGCAGGTGATCCAAAAGAATAATAAAGACTAACTGAACAAATAAGAAAAACAAGTTAAGGAGAAAATTATATATGGAGTGATGATCAGGGAAGTACTTAATGAAAGTATGATGTTTCCCGGGAGTAAAAATTTACGATACTAGCCATGCCACCCAGATGTAAAAAGGTAAGATGAGGGAAATGATCATCCTGATTGGTACCAATGATTTGAAAGGAGAGAAGTATTCTATGAGGGAGGATGTAAAGGAGTTATTAGAAGAAGCAAAACTGAAGAGCAAGAAGGTGAAGATTGTAAGTCTCCTACCACACTATGATAGAGGCGAACTGAGGAGGAGGAAGGCATTGATAGCCCCCCCTCCTCCTCTTCAGTTAAGTGGAAAAGAGGGTAGCTGCTGGACAGATATCAAAAAGTGGTATATGGAGGAGCAGAGGAAAAAACAGGTGACTAGTGGTGTGCCACAAGATTCAGTGCTGGGACCATTGCTGTTTAATTTGTACATAAATGATATAGGAAATAACCTGAAAGAAAATATTCAGTTGTTTGCTGATGATGCAAAATTAGATAGAGTAATGGTTAATCAAGGCAATATGGAGAGCTTGCAGGACTATTTAAATAGGCTGTCAGTATGGGCAAAAGTTAATGGGTGTCAGTTTAATGTCGAGAAATGTAAAGTTATGCATTTTGGGATAAATAGATTAAAGCCATGTATCACATTGATGGCATTGTACTCCAGGAAATAGATCAACCTGGAAGTATGGTGGTAGGCAGAGAGTTAAAGTTTAGAGGACATATTGCTAAGGTTGCTCATAAAATTACTTGCTAGTGAAGAACACATTAAAATAGAGAGAAGGAAGTTGTAATTCCTCTTTATAAGGCATTGATATGCCCACATCTGGATTACTGTGCTCAATTCTGGTCCTCTGGGTTTCTTGGGGATGAGGAAGCAGCAGAGAGGATTTAGAGGCGAGTGACCATGATGGCGAGTGGTCTGGAATGTTCCCTATGAGGATAGAATGAAGGTGTGCGGATTGCAGAAGTTGGTTGATAGGAGAAAAAGAGGAGATATGATAGAAACATTTAAGTTGCTTAAAGGATTTTATAGGACAGAAGCAGGGTAAATGCTTCAGCAGTTGTTCTCTGGGTTTCTTGGGGATGAGGAAGCAGCAGAGAGGATTTAGAGGTGAGTGACCATGATGGCGAGTGGTCTGGAATGTTCCCTATGAGGATAGAATGAAGGTGTGCAGATTGCAGAAGTTGGTTGATAGGAGAAAAAGAGGAGATATGATAGAAACATTTAAGTTGCTTAAAGGATTTTATAGGACAGAAGCAGGGTAAATGCTTCAGCAGTTGGCTAGAGAGACCAGAACAAGGGGTCATTCCTGGAAGTTGAATAAAGGTGTGGTCAGTAGGGGTGTGAGGACTATATTTTTTTCTTGGAGAGAGTGGTGAATGAGTGGAATGTGTTGCCACAGTCAGTTGTGAGTGCTTTGTCAATTAATGGGTTCAAGGAGAGGTATGATAGATTGGGTCTCCTGCGATGAGTCTTTGGACTCCATGGAGGTGCCTGCATAATAAAAATAATAATAATCTATTTTAAGTTGCTGTGTCACAATTAACTGGATACCTGTGGTATGATTGTGTGCTCACTAAAGATAAAATGATGCAGACATATCCTATCCTTTCATCATTCACATTTCATTACATGTTTATAATAATTAACAAAACATATTTGAAATGGCTCACATTTCCCAATAGATGTTATAATTAAGGTAAACACACAAAAAACTGTTTACAATACAAAACAAGAAACAGAATTGATATCATGCAAATAAAACTAACAATTAAACAGAAAATCATCTTCTGAATTTTTTGTTACGCATTAAAAATTCTCATTTGTCATGGAAGAGCAAAGGAGCACATTTTTCAAGTCCTGGATATGAATATCATCTTGGAATCCTAGAAGTCATTCAGTGAGACCCATACTAATCCATACATATACTTAAACTCATTCACTGATAGTACATTCACAACTCATTCTGAAGAAATTCTACTTATTCACCAATTTTAAAGCAAAACAATGTAATCCTCATATTCTTGCAAATCATACACTTACTCATTTGAGATGTTCCTTTGTTCATTCTCCTTCTGTCTAAAAAATTCCTTCTGCATTTGACCTATAAATATCCTTCTCTTATATAAGAGCAATTTTCTATCAATAACTACAACTCCAATCCACAGTTTGCTGATAACAATATGCTATTCTTCTTAATTTTAAGCATCCTGTTTCATTTTGGTAATTTATGGAGACCACAACCGTGTTAGGAATAATTGCTTTAATAATTTCCTCACATCTCGACCTTCATATTAAGGTCATCATCTAGTGTGTGTGTGTGTGTGTGTGTGTGTGTGTTTATGTATGTATATATACACACACACACGCAAGGTGTGGCTATTAAATAACGAGACAAGGTGCACTGTGAATCATGTACTCATAGCAGTGGGATACGCTTGCACCATGAATGAACTTGAAGGTTCCAGAAGCAGCTGAGATAAGTATCGTTTGCTGTCACTCATAGGTAGTCTGTAGGCAGTTATAAAAGAAACACGTGTCAAGTCACTTTGCCGGAATAATGTCTAATGTTCAATTCGAGCAGTGCATTAATTTCAAATTCCTTGTGAAATTGAAGAAATTGCTGGCCAAGTGTTTGAAACTGTTGCAGGAGGTGTACGGTGATAATGTAATGTCATGTGCAAGAATGTTTGGATGACAAACGCTTTGCTGAAGATTGAGAAAATGTTGAAGAGGACAAACGACCGGATTGCCCTGTCATGGCAGCAACCAAACAAAACATTGTGAAAATTAATGAAATTGTCCGCAACGATTGCCAATTAAGCATTTGAATGATAGCAGACCTGGTGGACATTGACAAGGAGACTGTACGACAAATTTTGCATGAGCAATTGAACATGATGCACCAAAATGGTTCCCAAAAACTTGTATCAGGAGCAGAAAGACGTCCGGAAACAAATCTGCACTAACATCATGGAACAGCTGACAGCAGAGCTGGACTTGCAGGAGAAGATCATCACACGTGATGAGACGTGGATTTTCCAGTATGATCCAGAAACAAAGAGACAATGAATGCACTGTAAAACTCCCACATCATCACCGAGAATGAAAAAGCAAGAATGAGCAAGTCAAAACTGAAGGAAATGCTGATTGCTTTTTTTTTTTTTATATATATATATATCAATGGTTGGTAATGTTTGAATGGATATCAGAGGGGTCAGACAGTTAACCAACATTATTACCTTGAGGTTCTGGCCAAGCTGAGAGAGAGAGAGAGTAAGGAAGAAGTGACCTGATCTGTGGAAGAACAACCCTTGGATTCTCCATCAGGATAATGCTCCAGCCCACGGTGCATTGTCTGTAAAGTAGTATCTGGCTGATAAGAAGATCCAAGTGTTGGACCATCCACATTACTCGCCGGACTTTGCTCCATGCGACTTTTACCTTTTTCCAAAGTTGAAATCCACATTGAAGGGCACCCATTTTCAGTCAGTAGATGAGGTAAAGGAGAAAATGGCAGCACTACTGAAGCAGATAACACCTGATGGCTTGCAGCACCTGCTTCCAACAATGGAAAATTCATATGCAACAGTGTATAGATAGAGGAGGGGAGTAGGCTGAAGGGGGATAACAATTAAGTTATACCATTGTAATAATAAACCACATTTTTGCAACCAGTCTTGTTATTTAATAGCCATACCTTGTGTGTGTGTGTATATATAGAAAGACAAGCTATATTACATTTGAAACAGTATGCCAAAGCGACAATGATTTTGATCAACAGTTACTTTACTGGTCTGACCTCTGTGGAAAAAAAACTACATCAAAGCTATATCCTATTTATAATATAATATAAATACTTTTAATACAGCAAAATTGGTGGCCTAATCAATAATTTAACATAAGCATTTGCTATATTAAAGCTAAGATCCTAGATAACTACAGTCCTAATTATAATTAATTCTGAAACCAAAAGATTATGTGGGTAGAATATGTGTTATCCATATTCTTGGGATTTTTAGACCACTATTACTCTTAAGATTAAGGTGAATGATAAGAATTTCATGGGCCTCTTTAAATTTACGCTCATATCATGTTTTGGTGGGATGTAAACAACAGGTGCCTTTCAAGTAATTCTATGTTGAGTATTCAGGGCATTATCAGAAAGGCCAGATTGATCATAGTTATTGAATTTAATATGCCATTTATGTTCCTTTTCTTTTCTGATAGAAATTGTGCTTCTTGTTTCACCTATATAGGGCAAATTATAGGTGCAGTGAATACAGTAAAGGAAGCGAATCCTCAGATGAGTTGAACAAGTTCTTTAATTTTGCAGGAGGTTTAAAGGTGGCATTAAGATTGTATTTCTGTAGTACTCTGTTTATTTTATCTCTAATATCTCTTTAATGTTATGTGTATGTATATATGGAATGGTTACAGTTTTATTGTAATCAAGTTTATTTTTGTTTTTAAGTGGAGTCTTGTGAAGAATTTTGTTGATAGTATTTTTTCTGTAGCCAATTTTCAGGAAGGTATTGCTTATAACTTTGAATTCATATTTAAGTGCTTGCTATCTGGAGCAATTCTTTAAAGTCCTGTATTTTAGTGTTTTACACTCAAACCACTTTTCTGGCTTCTAGCTTTTTCTCCTATTCTTGCACAAGCTATAGTGCTTTAATTTTTCTCCAGTAAGAGATCAGAAGAATCTTGTCCAAACTAGATACCAAATGTTTCCTAATTAACATTTCTCTGATTATGCTGAATGTTTGTGGTACTCTACAGAAAGATGAGGTGACTTCCGTTCTATGTCACCTTTTTTATTCTCTTCTGTTCTTCTATAAATCCATCCTGTATATAGAAATAAGTCCATAATCAACACACTCTTAAAAGGGAGCAACATAACTTCCTGTGTGTGCAGCAGATGAGCCTGGAATCAATGTCAATGGTTTAAATATAAAATAATATCAAATATGCAGATGATCTTGTCCTTATTGCAAGAACCCCAAATGAACTGCAAAGGTTGATAAACAAGCTAAACGAAACCTGCAAAACATATGACATGACAATAGATATACAAAAGACAAAAGTGATGAAAATAGGGAGGAACAAAACTACCATCTCAGCCACCCTAAATGGAGAACAAACAGAACAAGTAGACAACTTCATATATCTTGGATCAAAACTAAGAAACAATAGATGAACTCGAAACAATCAAACACAGAATAGCGATAGGATGGACCACCATGGGAAAATTACAGAAAATCTGGAAAACAAACAAGATATCTAAGCAAGCCAAAATCAAATTATATGAATCAATAATTATACCAACAGTTATCTATGGAGCAGAAGCATGGACAATTAAGAAAAGAGAGCAGAAAAAACTGCTACTGGCATTTGAAATGAAATGCTTAAGAAAAATAAATAGAACAAGTTGGATAGAAAAGAAAACAAATAGCACAGTCAGAAAAGAATTATTGTATAAAAAGACAATAACAGAAAAAATTAGAAAACAACTGAGATGGTTTGGCCACACTGCAGGCATGGATGCAGACGGGCTACCTAACGTCCTAATCAATACCTTTCCAACTGAAAAAAGAAGACCCAGAAGACAAAGAATTCGTTCTCTGAAATTAATAAAGGACATTTCGGGATGCAGAACTTATAAGGAACTTTTTCGAACAGCAAGGAATAGAGAAGACTGGAAGATCCTGCTCAAGGGAAGACTCAACCCGTCTTAGATGGAAGAGAAGAATGACACAATCTTTAAAGCCCTGTATTTTGGAGTGTTAATGACACCTAGTTTTTGTGTTGGATGGCAATAAACGTTTATGTGTATACTGGCTAGTATATGTAAGCTTACAATACACACAGTGAAGCAAGACTGCCAGAAAGTGTGCCTAGTGTATCAAGAAAAGGAAGTACGTTATGACTTTCAATTTCAATTGTGAACTGTATGCATTTATGTTGTCTGTTGATGTGGCGTTAAAACCCAAGCCAGACTTTGAGTTTTAAAGTAAAGGCATCTAGAGCACATTGCTCACAAGCTCTCATATAAAAGTTAGCAATGTGGGTGGGAGAGGATAATGGTAAACCTTCTTTTTGCAGGAATAAAGTATTTTGCCACACAAAATAGTCAGAATGTAGTACATGGGCAAAGAGAGTCGTGATATTGAGCAGGAATTTGTTCTGTAAAAGAAGAATTGTGTCACTGATTTGGACATTTGTGAAAAGGACAGAAACATCAAAACTGACTAATAAATCACTTTTTTTCCCCGAGTGTGATGTCCTTAAATTTGTTTATTACAAAGTGTTGTGTGTTTTTAATATAGGAGGGAGAATGACCTACCAACTCCTTGAGCGTTGATGCTAGTTTCTTGGCTAGATGATAATTGGGGAGCAAACAAACAGTATGTTCTGTTTGTGAATCTTAGGCAAACCATAAACTCTTAGAGAATGAGCACAGAGTGGAAGTAGTTCTTTAACTGTATCTGCAGGCCAGGATCGAGTGATTTAAGTAATTCTTCTGTATTTTTTTTTTAATCTGATTAGTTGGGTTATTTTTCACAAGTTGATAGGTGCTGTTGTCTGAGACTAACTGATTCATTTAAGTTCAGTTTAAAATAACTGTGGCACTACCTTAATTGATGCTAGTAATTAGGATGTCCTCACTTGCTTTTAAAGATTTCACAGCTAACAATTCAGTTTTTGTCATACTAAAGGAAAGGATTGAAGCATCCTATGTTCAAACATTTTAAACTTTCAATGGAACTTGTGGTATGGTTGATACTCGCTGAGTTGGAAAGTGTACTCTTCACACGGTACCAACAGGAATGGGCATCAAATATTCCAGTTGATGGAACCATTCTTTGTGAAAGAGCAAAAATGACTGCAGCAGCTGAACACAGAAAATTTCACTGCATTCAATGGCTGGATAACAAGATTTAAGGGCTGACATGGCCTAGTATACAAGAAGTTAGCTGGAGAAAGCGCCACAGTGGACAACAGAAGCAGAAGTGTGGCTGGAAAGAATGCCATCTTTCTTGGAGGGATATATGATATTTACAATGCAGATGATATGGGTTCTTCTACAATATTCTTCCTGATAGAACCATGGCTCTCAAAGGAAAGTCTTGTCATGCAGGAAAAACTCTAAAGACAGACTTACTGTTTTGTTTTGTGTTAACAGTGATGGATGTGACAAACAAGTGCCGGTTGTTATCAGAAAATCTTCAAAACTGCAATCTTTCAAGAATGTAAAAAAATTACCCACCAAACACTACCTGAACAATAAAGCGTGGATGACCACTGACATTTTTTCTTCATTTATGCATTCATTAGATGCAAGCATGGGTGTGCGAAACAGGAATATTCTCTTCTTTGTGGACAACTATGTCGCACATTCAAAAGATACTGCATTGTTTCTAAGAAATGCAAAAGTCATGTGGTACCCAGCAAATTATACAGATGTGTTCCAGCTCCTTGATTTAGGGATAATAAAGTGTTATAAGCAGCTTTGTAGGATACACCTTGTGCAAACAGCTGTTTGTTTAATGGATACAAGCAAAAATATGAAAAAGAAGATAAACCTGTTGGAAGCAATGCACTACACTGTGGCATCCTAGCAATAAGTAACCCAGCAAACAACCAAGAATTGTTTTCGGAAATCTGGTTATATGCAGGGACAATCTTCAGGCAATAGGAACATACTGACCAACAATGACAATGATTTCAGCCAAGACTGGGAAAAATTCAGTGGCATGAACAAAGATAAATTCGAAGGCTACAATTCTGTGAACTGCCAAGTGGCAACCAGTGGTGTAGAAATGATGCAGGAGCTGTGTGGGAGTCTCGTGCCATCTGGGAGTGGAGGGGAAAGAAGGAGAAGAAGATGATGATAAACCTGCAGTTGTGTCAAACTTTGCTGAGATGCTTGAAGCACTGATGAAATTAAAAGCATTCATTTATTCACACAGCACAAGTGACAGTGATCGTGAACTTGTTCTAGGCTTGAAAGATGGTACTTTTGCACAAAACAAATGACAATCAAAAATTTTTCCAACAAAAGCAGTGTTTTAAAAATATAGTGCAACGTGTCATATACTGTATTTCAGTGAATAATAATCATTAAATTCTTCTTAACTATAATTTTTAATGATTTCCAGTACTACTGTTTTCTTGTATGTATAATTTTTGTTCTCCATCCCCCTAAAAAAAAAAAAGGGATGAATCGAGGTTTCACTGTATTTTTTATTTATATCAGTTATTCATTTGAAATAAATAGTCATGAACTGTTACAAATATCAAGACATTTACTGTGTGACTTTAAATATAATGCAAGTGTTACCGCTGAAGCATGCCTTGACTAGTCATATATCAATAGAGAGTAATGTTGTTCTCTATGCAGAGTCTGCAATGAAGCATCTATATGTGTCACACTTGTGCATACACACACACACACACACACACACACACACACACACACACACACACACACACACAGATTAAGATTTGCATGGAAATAAAAGGTGTAGGCTTCCACTGCTTCAATCTTCTGATCATAACAGAAGAGAAAGCTTTGTTTTACAAAGTAGATTACCTGCAGCCAAAAAGGGAAGTGGAATTAGTAATTCCTTGGGGTTTTCTTTTAGATAACTGTGCATTTTATTTCAAATGTTTATTATTAATCCTTCTCAATAACTCAAAACAGTGCTGAAGATATTTTGTGTAAATTTTTTTTTTTTAAAACTGAGAACACAAGGTCAAGTTTGTACATATTTAATGATTTTTAATAATGCTGCCTTACCGCAGCACACCCACTGGAATATTTAACATGCACCGCTAGTTAACAATGCATGGGAAATAGTCAAGGACTATCTGAAGGAAGCAATATTAGATTGTATACTCAAGATAAGGAGGATAAATCAGGCAGGATTAGATGAATGAGTAGTATCATTAAGCAGGAGCTGTAAAAAAAATGTTATAGAAGTATATATGGAGAAAAATAATCAGCAAGCTAAGGAAAAGCAGCACAAGACTCAGGCAAGAAAGATGACTAACATGATAAGAAAAGCAAAATCAGATTATGAGAAGAAATTAGCCAAGCAGGCCAAAGGAAATTCAAAAGAGTTCTTATGTTATGTAGCTAGTAAAAGAGAATTACTATAGAAGGATAACTTTAATGAATGCTGAATAGTGGGTTGACAAAATGGTTGAGTTACCGAGTAACCAATTTATATGGGTCTGTCATCCAAGTGAGTATACTGCTGTGACAGGAACTGATGTGATAATAGAGGTTGATGAATTTCAAGTGCATACAACATTGAAGTATCTCAGTGCAAAAGCAGCCATTGAATTATATGGGACACCAGCAACAAAGAAATTGATATTGTCTCTAACTAGGCAGGTAAACTTAAGTCTCAGCTCTGATATTATCCCAAGGAAGTGGATGGAAGGCAAATTCATTTCATTATATAAAGGAAGAGCCAAGACTACACCAGCAAATTATAGAGAAATCAGAATCTCAGGAGTGTTGATAAATAATGCAAAAGTTCATGAACAACAGAATTCAGAAACAGGAGGATAAGAATCTGATACTCGATGAGGACAGCATGGCTTTGTGAAAGGTAGGTCATGCCTTAATAATTTAATAATGTTTGACAATAGAGTGACAGCTCAGTTAGGTAAAGGGAATGGCTAACATGATGATACTGCTGGATTTTGCAAAGACATCTGACAGGATACTACGTGGAACTGTTACATAAACTGGTATAAATGGGAATATGATGCCATGATATGGAGACAAAGGTGACTGATATACAGATACCATAGAACAGTATATGGAAGAGTAGAATCCAGGAGAAAAACTGACTAGCAGGGTGTAGCAATGATCTTTGCTTAGATCACTACTTTTTAATTTCACGTAAGTGATACAGGAAAAAAGATTCAAAGGGAAATATTTAGTTATTTGTAACTGATGCCATATTAGGGTAGAACAATAGTTAATCAAGATGTACAGTGCTTGCAAGATGACTTAAATAGGCTGACAGTGTTGAAAGTTTATTTTTCACTTGGTTAGAATATAATATATTTAGTTTAATCCTTTATCCAAGTGTGAGCAAACAAAGTTTGCACCTGAAAGTATCTTCAGGACTGGGGTAAGGTGGTGCAACACCAGGACGACTCCTTGCAAAGGTGGAGCAAGCTACCAACACTCCTATCTCAGTATCTCCCATACTGCAAAACACATCTCCATGCAGATATGTCTAATGTTATGCATTAAGGGAAGGGCCACTACCCAGACTAGTTTCGACCTTTATTGAGGTCTCTTCAGTGGGAGCCAGGCCCAAGTGGAGATACCAGCCAGAAGGATTAGCAAGGTCATCTCTACCTATAGGAGTTGCCAAATGGTGTGCCACCTTTTTAATAAATTACTCTGGACTAGTCTGGGTAGTGGCCCTTCCCTTAATGCATAACATTAGACATCCGCAAGGAGATGTGTTTTGCATTATGGGAGATACTGAGATAGGAGTGTTGGTAGCTTGCTCCACCTTTGCAAGGAGTCACCCAGTGTTGCACCACCTTACCCCAGTCCTGAAGATACATACTTTCAGGCACAAACTTTGTTTGCTCACACTTGGATAAAGGATTAAACTAAATTTATTATATTCTAACCAAGTGAAAAATAAACTTTCAACATCTTTCTCTAAATCCAGAGAAATTTATTAAAAAGGTGGCACACCATTTGGCAACTCCTATAGGTAGAGATGACCTTGCTAATCCTTCTGGCCGGTATCTCCACTTGGGCCTGGCTCACACTGAAGAGACCTCAATAAAGGTCGAAACTAGTCTGGGTAGTGGCCCTTCCCTTAATTCATAACATTATACATATCTGCAAGGAGATGTGTTTTGCATTATGAGAGATACTGAGATAGGAGTGATAGTATCTTGCTCCACCTTTGCAAGGAGTCGCCCTGGTGTTGCACCACCTTACCCCAGTCCTGAAGATACTTTCAGGCACAAATTTGTTTGCTCACACTTGGATAAAGGATTAAACTAAATTTATTATAGGCTGACAGTATGAGCAAAACATAATGGATGCCAGTTTAATGTGGAAAAGTGTCAAGTTATGCATTTTGAGCTAAAAAGATTACGAGCTATTTACTATACTGATGGAACTGTACTCCATGAATTGATGAGGCAGGGATTTGGGGAGAATGGTGTATAGAGTTATAGTTCAGATGGCAAAATGCTAAGTTGGGCAAGGTAGCTGACATGATTAGTTGAACACATTAACAGAGATAAGGAGTTATGATTCCTCTTTATAAGGTGCTGATGCAGCCACATTTGAATTATTGTACTCAAATCTGGTCACTTTGGTTCTTGAGGATGTGAAAGTGGAGTGGATCCATAGGCAAGTGATCAAGATGATGAGGGGGTCCGTTGAATGCTCCCTATAATGATAATCTGTAGCTGCAAAAGTTGCATGAAGGATGGAAGTGAATGACTATGATAGAAACATTTAAGTTAACAAAAAGAGTTTTATAGGATTAGTGCAGAGTTCCAGAGTTGTGAGAACTAGATTTTTGCTTGGAGAGCAGTGAATGAGAAGAATGGGTTGCCAGAATGAGTTTGGTTCTCTCATGCAGTGAGCCTTTGCACTCTATGAAGGCACATACCTGTGCAATAATAATAATAATAACAGTAATTAAGCAAGGTTCTTGTTGAAAAGCTGAAGAAAAGGAATAATTCATGTGAAGTGTGATAACTAAAGTTTTAATGGCACCAATCTTCTGGGAAAAGTGAGCATCTGAATCTTGTTGAATGTATCTAACAGTGATGGCAGGTTTATAGTAAGTATAGCCAGACAATGTTCCAGAGGCAGTACTAATAAGCATGATATCAAGAATAGCAATCTATCAACACTCTCCTTTTCCAGAGTGAATCTGATCCATGGATGAAGGTAGTTTTTAGGATGAGAATCTCCCAAACTTCATCCATGGATCAGTGAATCTGATTCATGAATGAAGTTTGGGAGATTCTCATCCTAAACACTATTTAGGGTTATTTTATAGGTAATCTGGAAACCCTACTCAACCTTGATGATGCACCATTCATATGCACTGTGTGTCTGATCCAAATGCCAGAATTATGAGGAAATATCATCTTATACTGACATCCCATCCTATTAACAAACTTTCTAGTTTCCTGCCAACCATTGGCTAACCTCTCGCACCTCTAGGCTAAGAGTGCTGGAATCCTATAATAAAATTATCAGGGAATACTTTATTTAGTCATGAACCCAGTCCACTTCAGCTGGAAGAATAAGATCTATAAGCATATTGAAGAAGTGCCCATGAAGAATTGTCTATTCCCCACCTTATTCCAAGAATTGTCTATTCCACCTGTTATGCTGGCTTCTACTATGTGGATGATGATTTCATCATATGATCACATCTTAAAAATGAGTTATCACCTTCTTCCAACAAATTAACAATCATAACAAACTGATGGTATGTCATGCCTAGACACTGTGCTTACATGTACTGCCTCTGTCACTTTGTCCAATTATACTTATTTTTAAACCATTTCACCAGCAGTTACATACAAGATTTGGTTTATCATACTTTCTAGAAGACTAGTATCATTAAGACTTTACTTAGCAGTGACCAAATGATTTGCTCCTCTTCTTCAACTTTACAATAAGAAGTCTGCTTAGTTAAAACAGCTATACAACTAAATGGTTCTAATCCTTAAAAATTCCATCATATCTTTGATTAATGACATCTTACTTCTGTCACAGTACAGTTTCTATTTTATATGTATATGTGTGTCTGAACCAAATGGTAGAATTCTGAGGAGGAATCATCAAAAAAACTCCTCCCATGAAAACAAACTACCAAAAAACACTTGAAAATATCATCATTATCATCATGTGTCATCTCTGTCCAGGAGGTTGATTACCATGTCTCACAACCAACTTTGTTCCTGTGCCTCCCTTGAAAATTCCTCATATGCCAGAAATATCCAGTTCTTAAGATTGCTGCTCCAAGTAATTCTTTGCATTCCTCATTCCCTCTACCATTCCTTAGGACAGCTTTTGGTTGCTTTATGTCTTCGCAAATGTCAGAAATATTTGGGCTTTCTTCTTTTGAAAATATATATATATAAAAAATTAAAAAAAAATAGAAAAAAATAACAAATATCTATCAAACAATTTATTCAAAAAATTCAACAAAAAAAACTTCCAAACTGACTTTACCAACATCTGTCTCAATTCTAATATTAGTAACATGCACCATCCCCTATAAACGCATAAACCTAAAGTATTATACATCACCAAACCTCAGCTGGCATCCTCTGCCACTATATTAGACCTCAACATTCTTTATCACATCCTATATGAGAGCTTTTGGAAGAAGAAATGGATTTGCATATTTGTCAGGTCATATCTTATGCCAAAGGTTATTAGATCTAAAATACCCTTTATATGATCTGGTTTGGTTAAAGAATTCCTTACCTCACTTTGTTGCCTTTTTTCATTCAGAGAGCTGCCTCTACCACTCTCCTAACCCTAATAACATTATGAACATAATGGACTATTTTTTCTCTCTGAAAGTCAATCACATACAGTCTGATTACCCTAACAGTGAGATAATCTTCTTTGGTAACTTCAATGTCCATAATTCAGACTGGCTTCCCTTCTCCAACGTCACAGACCAAGCTAGAAGAGAAGCTGAGCTGTCTGCTAACAGCAATAATTTAACACAGATTGTTTACCAACCCACTACAAGTCCATATAATTCTCATCATTCTCCAAACACCCAGGCTATTTTCTTAACCAGCTCTCCCTCCAAATATATCACTGATGTTTGTTGTCCTCTTGTCATGTCTGACCATAACCTTGTTCATGTTTACTTTCTATAGCTGTTATCTCTCAGTAAATCTCGGCCTAATTTCCATGATGCCAATGGTGCTACAATAGGGCCAATTGGAAATAACCTTCAGATTTCTATAGCTAATTTCCTTCTTCTTCTAATTCCTTCCCTCCTCTTTTACCTTGCAGTGTCAAGGATTTTCTATTCACTTAACCGCTACGGTATCAAGGATAAGGTGGTTAGCCCTATGCCTCTCTGTGTATGCTATGTCTGCACTTGGGTACAAAAAAAAAGTGTTTCCGGGTGAACCCCCCCCCCACCTACTATAAGAGACCGGCTAACTCAACTTTAGTCTCTTTAAAAAAGTTCCTCAAGTCACTGATGGGAATCGAACCCAGGTCTTTCTGACCAAAGGGCTTCATCTATACTGACTGAGCTATGGAGGATCTTGCTAATTTCCACACAAAACCTGAACCCCTATCTAACCCTTGGTTCTCCAACAACTGTGCCAAAGCAGTCCATATCAAAAATTCAGTATACATCCAATGGCTCAAGTCAAAAACTCTAGCCTCTCACTCAGCTTACACACTAAAGCCTGCAACAACAACAACAAAAAAAACAGACTTTGCAAGGGCTACATGCATTAAGCTTGTCTACAGCTGAAATGGAAGTTGAGCATTCTCATCCTCATAAAGGTTGTGCTACATGCTTCTACTCTTCCATGATTTTCCTTTCTTGCATCCTGAGTCATACATCTCTTAAATATAAGGCAGAAGCAGTATATTTCTTCCAACTTTCATGTAGAAGACCAAGGCAAATCTCCTCCCATTATTCTGCAATCTTCTTCTGATCTTTCACCAGAAGAACATTAGAAAAATACTCAAATACGAGGGTTGTTTGAAGAAGTTTGGTAAAAAAAAACTGGATAACCATATTTTTTTTGGAAGAAATCACCTTTATTTCTCAACATAGTCTCCATCGAGGTCTACACATTTGGTCCAGCGAGTTTCAAATTTTTATATCCAATCCCACCTGGATTTGTTAAGGGGTGCTCTTGCTTTAGTAATATGACTGCCTTTTATAATAAAGTGACAAGAGCAGTTGTTGGGTTTTCATCCAACCTTATATTTGCTAGCTGTTGTTTGACCCCACTTTCAAACATAAAGAAAATTTTTATTATACTGCGCCACTCTATGTTTGAAATCACACAATTTTTTGTGAGGGAATCAAGCACCAATTAGCACTACAGCTATAAGAACTTACTACAGGCCAAAATTGTTTTACTTATATATAGGATTTCCTGTAAGATTTGTATTTTAATGAGCGGTGCAATGAAACCGAAATTAGGCAAGCACAAGAATCAAGTTAAACAAGATATTTAATTCTCTCACAAAATTAGAAAATAATTTATACATTCAATAAAGTATAAGATTCTACTCAGCTGAGTGCATCATTTACTGCTAGAACTTATGACTTTCACAATTCATATCCGTTAGGATTTCAACTTAGTTTCAATTTAAACAATATCAATATTCAGCAAAACATTCAAAAGTTAGTTCTTTTTAGTCTCAGTGAAATATTGGTAAACTTCAATTTATCAAACCTTAACAAGCATCATCAATATTAATCAGAGGATTAAAATAGTTCTTAAAAGGCTTAGTCTTGATTTTACATATACGTAGTGAGATAACACATTCAAACACGAACTAATTCTTCAATGAAGTTTCTCACATTAATTTCAAAAGGAGATGTTTTATAATATCACTCATTCAAGCTTGACTAGCTGGCTCCAGCAACACGAAATTTGACCAAGTTCTCCGGACACAAGTAACACTATCACACATTAGTATAGAATAGATATTTTTACCGGTATGATCATCACAGCTTGCACATTATGGAAAACTCTTACAACACTTCTAGGCACTCAATAATTTTCCACTATAGGGCAACACAAAACTTATGGTATTCCTGAGTTTAATAACTTATTTGTTAAGACTGGAAAATGTATTTTCTTGCTCATAACTTATCTTACGATAAATCTCGATCATATTATTATCGTTTCACTCGGTAAATTCCTTTACAAGATGACAGGAAACTATAAATAAATATGAGTTTGAAGTAAGATCCATTAAAATCGGAACAAGTTTCCAAATTTTTATTATGTCGTACGATCCTAGGTTAGATCACATCTCACAACCTTCCTACACTCTCTCCATTTTCCCTCTGACTGTTTCTTCCTATTTTACCTCTCTCCTTCCTTTTTCCCACCCAAACTTGTGTTTTTTTTTCACTCGTTCAGTTTACAACGAAAATTCTCACGTGAGCGTTATAGTTCCCCAACGCTAAATCACGCGCTATCTAAAATTAACTTAGTTTTCTGACAGAAACCAATCAAATCACACTAGCAGAATCCGTTAGAATTACTTTCACTTTCCGTAACAACAAATGAAATGCATATATTACAGTTCACTTAGGATACATTTACACGTTATATAAAGAATTCATACAGAATAAATAACAAAAAAAATTACAATTTTTTTATTTCAATAAAAAAATAACAGTAAGTATTTAAATTAGAATTTACTTAGGAGCAAAATTACCTCAGGGTATGGAATTCATGTTAAATCATGAATGAAGTATTAATAATCATAAAACCTGTCATTCCCAATTTAACACAGTTGATGAGGTAAAAGGCATATAGTGCCATTTCTTTGGAATTTGCAAAGGCATTTGATAGGGTTCCACATCATAAGTTGATACTTAAGTTGCAGCACATGGGTTTAGATGTCGGGTTAGTCAACTGGATTCAGGATTGGCTGTCTGATAGGTATCACAGAGTTGTGTATGGTGGGGCAATATCAAAGAGGCAGAAGGTTACAAGTGGGGTTCCACAGGGCTCAGTACTGGGACCTGTATTGTTTAACTTTTATATCAATGACATTGTCTGTGGATTGCAAGGGGGATGTTCAGTTGTTTGCTGACAATAAAGCTGGGGAGGGTTATTAGTAATAGTGCAGATGTGGCAGCCCTGTAAGAGGATTTGAATAAACTGGACAGATGGGCAAATGAATGGGGTATTGGTTTAATGCACCAACATGTAAAGTCTTGAAGTTTGGGATACATCGATGGGAGGCTACATATTCAACTGGAAGAGCTGTACTGGAGGAAATAGGAGGGAGACAAGAGATCTGGGGATAATGACTGATAGAAAACTGAAATTCACAGAGCATATTGTAAAGGTGGTGAAGGGAACCCAGAGAATTGCTGCAATACTGAGAAGGATGCTGACCAACAGAGATAAAAGAGTTATAATTATGTTGCATAAGACTCTGATCAGACCCACAGTTATACTATTGTTCTCAAATTTGGTCCCTAGGATTTGAAGGGGATAAATTAACTGTGGAAAGGTACAGAGGCAAATAACAAAGAGGGTTTCAGGACTGTACAATTTTAGTTAAGGATTGGCTGAGGGAATGTGGACTGCAGAGTTTGGTGGATATAAGGAGGAGAGGTGATATAATCGAGACTTTTAAACTGTTGAGAGACAGTTACAGGGGTTGACAGTGGGGAGTTCTTTCACTTGGCGGAAAAGCAGGAGGAGCAATAACAAGGGGCCATCCCTGGAAGTTACGAAATGAAGCTGTCAGCAAGTGGGTGAAGAGTGGTTGAACTGTGGAATGCATTGCCTGATAGAGTGGTGAGAGCAAGAAAGTTGAATGAGTTCAAGGAGTGGTATGATAGAATGTGTTTCTTAGGAAGGTCCTCACACGATGAGTCTCTCGACTCCATGAAGGCCTGAATAATAATAATACTTTATAAACTAAACATATTTGGTTGTTTATATAATTCAAATACAAAATTATTTATTAATTACTGACCATTTACGAAAAACTTAAACTACATCAGAGCCTACCAGTTTCACCAGCAAACTGTCTGACTTTTTCAAGGCGTTTACAGAGACATAAAAACTAGTAAATGCAAATTGAAAGGAACATAAAAAAATGTTGTCAACCAACTAGTAGCTAAGATTACACGTTCGCATGACAGAGAGGACTTATTGTTCTTATTCATTATCACACGTGTGTTTGTTGTAAATGTGTAATGTGATTACTGGCTAGCTGTAGTTCAGATTGATTTAGAGAGAGGATCAAGTTTTTCCACGAACTGTTTAGGATTGCACCCTGATTTCTGTTGAGGTTTATACTGGCTATTAACACTATTGTGGCTTCCTTGAATAAACAATGTCTATAGTCGTCATCCAGATATGGCATGGAGCTGTTTTGCCACTCTATCGTGTGGTTAGATGTACAGAAATGATGTGCTAAGCCAGAAGAGATACTTCTGTTGTGGTTTACATCACCAACATGTTATTTTTGTCTGATTTCTAAACACCATGAAGTTTTTCTGATGTAGGCAAGACCACAGTAGCAAGGAATGCAATATACTCCAAGATATTTGTTGACGATATCTTCATTATATGGCAAGACAGCTTAGAAAACCTAAAATCGTTTGTGGATAAAATCAACTCAATCCATAACAAGATAAAATTCACTCTGGAAGTGGAAAACAACAACCAACTTCATTTTTTAGACATCTTGATAAAGAAACAATCAAATAGTGTCAAATTATCTATTTACAGAAAGCGCACAAATACTTGAAGATATCTTCATTATACTTCAAACCCTCACAAGACACACAACACAAACACTGAACATTATCCACATGTTGAAATATAGGGCCAGAAAGTTTATATCAGAAGAGGAGGATACACAGACTGAACTCTCACTAATAGCCAACACATTATCACAAAATAGATATCCTCAAAACATCATCGAAAAATATCTATACGGTGACAACCTCAGACAAGAGGAATCACACTCCCACCACATTTCTACTGCAGTGATCCCTTTCATCAAGTCAATTTCTTATCAAATAGCCAGAATACTAAGAGCCTACAACATCAGAGTGGTCTTCAAACCAACCACCAGCATCAGACAAGTTTCAGGATCCCCAAAAGATAAGGTGCCTTTCTGCAAATATCTTGGAGTATATTGCATTCCTTGCTACTGTGGTCTTGCCTACATCAGAAAAACTTCATGGTGTTTAGAAATCAGACAAAAATAACATGTTGGTGATGTAAACCACAACAGAAGTATCTCTTCCGGCTTAGCACATCATTTCTGTACATCTAACCACACGATAGAGTGGCAAAACAGCTCCATGCCATATCTGGATGACGACTATAGACATTGTTTATTCAAGGAAGCCACCGTAGTGTTAATAACCGGTGGAAACCTCAACAGAAATCAGGGTGCAATCCTAAACAGTTCGTGGAAAAATTTGATCCTCTCTCTAAATCAATCTGAACTACAGCTAGCCAGTAATCACATTACACGTTTATAACAAACACGCATGTGTGATAATGAATAAGTCATCCTCTCTGTCACGTGAATGTGTAATCTTAGCTACTAGTTGGTTGACAACATTTTTTTATGTTCCTTTCAATTTGCATTTACTAGTTTTCATGTCTCCGTAAACGCCTTGAAAAAGCCAGACAGTTTGCTGGCGAAACTGGTAGGCTCTAATGTAGTTTTGTTTTTCGTAAATGGTCAGTAATTAATAAATAATTTTGTATTTGAATAATACTTTATTTCAGTTGTAAAGTCAGCAGTCAGAATTGAAGGAAGTATGGGTTTTGTTTTATTATTAATTTCTGTCTTTGTAAAGCATTTGTTTTACAGAAAGTTTAATTATACAAGGGTTCAAATCCAGTTAGTGCAATGACTTTTAACTATTTCTTTAAGAATCTGGAAAATCACTGATTCAAGACCAAATAAAAAAAAATATATATATATATATATATATATATATATATTTAATGAAACTAAAACATTATATACATTTAAATAAGATTACATAAATAACTACAAAATTAACTGGATCCAAGGCATTCTAAAATAAATCTACACTTGAGATTTTCTTATCCAAAAATATTAAAATCATTCATTCTCTGACCAATTCTATTATTGGATTGTTTGGCATATATTTAATCGCATCTATCAGACTAAACACCTTGATTTCACAACAAAATTGTTCATCAGAATCAGTTTCTTTTGTTAGGCCCTTTCAAAAATATAAAATTTTCTTCTTCTGCAGGAAATCAATTTTTTTTTTCTTTCTTAAGTAGCATACAATATTATTGCTCCCATCTCAATAAAGTATAAATATTCTAACCTCTTCAGTTCTATTTGATGCACAATTTACTAATCTTTGTGCCAGAGGAAGAAATTTCTTTCTTCTACTACTTCACATAAACAACATATCTAAGTTGAGCTGTTCATGTTATGCCACTTTATAGTTTTTTCACCAACTGCTTTTTCCATAGTAATCTGGTGTCCTTAAGACAGAAGACGAAACTTTCCCCTTCAGCGTGTCCTCAAACATTCAATTAGAACGTTGACTGTAATATCTTCTTTTATTTACCAAATAAATATTGACAGACTCAACTCCTCCAGTTTAAAGACTCACAGTTCTACGATTCCTTTTCAGTATCTTCTATTAATATACTCAGACCCTTAAAAACTTCCTAAGAACAAAATTCTCTGGTTGCTATTCTGAAATTTCCATTAGCTATCTACTTGTTTTCCTTATTACGCCAATGCTGAATGCTCACTCTGTCAGCTGTCAATCACCCATCTGTCTCTTTGGCGAGCATGCGCACTCCATGTAAATTGCAAGCAAGAAGCTATGTATAATGGCTGACAAGTTGTCTCCATTAGCGTAAAGAAATGTCTTCTCAAATCACAACAAATATTTCAACACTTAACAAT
The DNA here is from genome assembly GCF_054136105.1 of Typopeltis vanoorti. Classification (NCBI taxonomy): domain Eukaryota; kingdom Metazoa; phylum Arthropoda; class Arachnida; order Uropygi; family Thelyphonidae; genus Typopeltis; species Typopeltis vanoorti. Next base: position 84,760,486 of record NC_143550.1, read on the forward strand.
TTTATATTACAATAAAGAAAATTAAAATTACTACAAACTATAAAACTCTAGTAAGTACATCAATTTTCAAATGCTTTACAATTTGTTTTGATAACGGGCATATCGCAAGTTTCGATATATGTTATGAAACCAAAACTAATGATAAATTAGAATAGAGAAACAACTGTAAAAAGATTCATAACTGTAAATTATGATTATTTTTACAGTTTGATGTTAAATCTGGTATCAGACATGGATGTACATTATCTACTCTATTATTCATTATCTACATGGATCACATTATGAAAGAAAGTGGTATTAAACCTGATATCAATATTGGAGATTTTAATCTGAGCTCTTTATTTGATGTGGATGATATACTTTTAAATAAATCCAGTATAAGTCAGAAAGATTCCCTGACTAAACTGAATAACTGTTGTAACAGATTTGGTGTGAAGGTCAGCAATAACAAGACAAAGAAAATGAAAATAGGCAGAAACATTGAAAATATCTACTGCATTATGAATGGAGAACCTATAGAACGAGTAAAACATTTCAGCTACCTAGGCAAAAATTTTAGTGAAGATGGTAAATTAAATATGGAAATAGACAACAGAATCAACAAAGCTAGTATTGTAGGAAGTTTATAAGGACCAAGAGTAAAATTAGTCAAAACAGAGTTCAAACCAAGTTTAGCTTATGGATCTGAGAGCTGGGTTAGAAATAAAACACTTGACCAAAGACAAGAGAACACAGATATGCGAGTTGTGAGAAAGATTAAGAGCATTAACAGATGGCATCAATAGCAATATCATATTAAACACGAGGATATTAGGAAGGAACTCAACTTTCTTAGCATCCAGGAATCTGTTAGCAGAGCTAATCTCAGGTGGTATGGTCACTTCACAGAATGGGAGAGAAAAATTTAGCAAAACAAGTGTGTTCTCTGCCAGGTTGGCAGAAAAAGACCAATGTGTAAGTAGACTGACAGAGTAAAAAGTGCCTTAGAAGACAGAAATATAAGATCTGATAATGTTGATGTTTTGACATGTAACAGACTGTTTTGGAGGAAAATTGTAGATAGGATATTAGTAATGATATAAGTTTTTCATGTAGTATCATAATATCCTGTACACCCCTTGAGGGTACAGGTCAGGAATTTGATGATGATGATGATATTATTCTTGACATAGTCATTGTATGACCAGATAGTTATGGGTGACCAAAATGAGATGACGGTAGGCATGTAATGAAGTCCTGCGGTGGACGTCCCTTGACCTTACCCTATGCATCAGTTCATCATATGTTCGACAGGATTGAGATCAGGGCTCTGTGGAGGCCAGTCAAGTATGGTGACATTCATGTCCACAAACCATGCGGTTACAGCAGCAGCCTTATGACAGGGTTCTTACTGAAAGAGACAATGGTCAGTTCTGTAGAAACGCCACAAAGCAGGAAGCATTGCATTATCAAGAATGTTCAAACCTCTCTGAGTTCAATGTTCGTGGTACCACAAACAGAGTTCCAAGGCCAAACCAAGAAAAACAGGACCATATCATCACACTGCCACCTCCAAATTTCATAGTTGGGGTTATGTACTCTGGTAAGAGACATTCACAAAGCACTGAGTATGAAACATGATTCGTCACTCTATAACACAGTTTTCCAAGCGTCCATGTCCCACTGTACATGCTCTTTGCACCACTGAAGATGATGCTGCATGTTGGTTCAGGTAATGCGTGGTTTGAATATTGCATCCTACCATGGAAACCCATATTGTGAGCCTCGGTTCTGAATGTTTTTGTGCAGATTCATGTTCCAGTTAATGCTCAGAATTCTGCATTCAACGTGTCAGCTGAGGAATGGCGGTTTTTGCATATTATCCTTCATAGCACCCTATGGTCACATTCAGTGAGTGTGGTGAGTTGTCAGCTATAAGTATCAGTTTTGCTACCAGGAAGTAGAACTTTTGCTACTGAGATAGAAGCAGAGGGAGTCGACTATATTCTCCTTGTGCTTCTATCTCAGTATGGTATTACTAATTATTGACCTGGGATAATAATAAACAGACCATGAAGAAAACTAAATGAAGATCCTTGGCTCTCATATACATATATATAAACACCAATATATATATGAAACTTACTCTCTATAATAAACACTATTCTAGTAAATCCCCTGACTGTAACAAACTACTGAAACTTCTACCTGAAGTCCTGTAGCAGCAATACTGTTTAAAAAATTGTATAATGGAATATTTCAAACTATTAAAGATAATATAATACTACTTACGATTTAGTCTTCCATCAGGAAAAAATGAACGATGGGGAGAAAAAAAAACAGAAATTAATAGATTGAAAATAAAAGAATCTGATGATATTTTAAATTATTTATAAATAAGTATTTCAGTTTTCATAATAAAAATTTCTTTATATATAACTTCCTTTAGTAAAATCACACACACACACACACACACACACACACACACACACACACACACACACACACACACACACACACACACACACACACACACACACACACACAAAATATAGGGTATAGGGTTATAAAATATATTTATAAAATATATAAGATGTAGAGAAAAAAATTCCAATTCCAACATGGCCTAGCAGAATTGAGTATATGAAAAAGCCAGCTGGTAATTTATCATGTCCTCACACAAATGCTAGGAGCATCAGGAAGAAATAGGTTGAGTTCATTGCTTTAATAAATACATTGTGGCCTAAGATTCTTGGCATTAGTGAAATTTGGCTATCAAAGTGAGATGTAACTGGGATCAAGTGGAATGGAATGGGCATAGTATTTTTAAAATGATAGAGAAGATAGAAGGGGGGGGGGGGAGAGGGAGAGAGAGCAGGAAGTACTACTAATGATATCAGATGACTTGAGTTCAGTTGGGTAGAAATGCATGAAAGTATGGTGCATGACAATATGGTGGAGTGTTGCTACAATGAAATGCATCTCCAGGGGTACGAAACGAGTAATCATTATGGGTGATTTAGGTAGGAGAGAAATCTCGTGATAAAATTGAAGGAAAATGCAAGATAACTTTCTCAAGAAGCATGTGAAGGAAGGAACTCGAGATCAAAGAATGTTAAATTTGATTATTGCATCAGAATGAGTTTCCATTATGAATATGACTATTTCACCACCAGTTGGTGACAGTGATCATGCCATACTTTCCTGGGAAGTAGTTAATTGTATAGAGATTCCAATTAGGATGGGTTACATGCTGAACTACAAAGCTAAAAATTATGAACCAGCTCAGAAAAATACTATCATGGATGGGAATCCTTGAAAAAGTGCTTAAGAATAGTATAGTATCTGCATAAATCTCTAGAATTTGAAGAACAAATAGGGTGGAAGTGAAATGTGTAACCTTATTAAGCAAGAGATGCATAAAAAGAAAATGTAGAAGAAATATTGACAGAATAAAAGTAAGAGGAGTTATCAAATATATAAAGGAAAGAAAAGTTATAAGTATTGTGTGGAAAGCTAAATTGGAATACATAAAGAAATTGGCTATGCAAGCTAAAGGCAATCCAGAATAATTTTATCATTATGCCACAAAGTAAAAGAAGGAATGAATGTGGAAGAATAATGCAGAGAGTACTCGTGTCAAAAGTTGATATTGTTTAATTAACGAGTGCTCACTTTGCTAAGATATATCAACCAGTTGTTTCCATAATTTCTAAGATGCATTCTGATCACCACGTGAGCATGAAGGAAAGGATATATCAACCAGGTGTATGTAACATGGTGCACAGTGCTACTAGTGTATGTGAAGAGATAGAGGTGCATAAGAATGAGCTTGAAGAGCTGTTGCATAAGCTGGATAAGAATTTGGCAATAGGAACAAATGGGATATTAACACATATGCTAAAGGAATGTTTCAGCCAAATAACTAGACTCTTGATTTGTATTATTTTGTTTGCATTATTTGAGTCTCAGCTCATGAACGATACCATCGCACAATACCATGGGAAGAATGTATGCTGATGATGGTGCAAAAACTGACATATCTAACTACCAACCTATCAGTATCTCTAGAGTGGCAGTGAAGATTTTACAGAAGTTGATACAAACTTGCATACAGAAATGAGTAAGTTGATAGGCAAGCTATACTCTGCAAAGAACAGCATGGGTTTACTAAAGTGAGGTCATGTTTGAGCAATTTGCTCATGTTTCATAACAATGCTACGGTGAGTTGTATAAAGGGAATGGATAGATATACTACGATATGTTGGATTTTGCATTTGATAGAATACCACATGAAAGGCTGTTGAATAAACTGGATAATATGAGTTTGGAATACATTTTTGACTTGGATAAATGGATGATTGACAGACAGGTATCAAAAAAGTAGTATATGGTGAGTATGAATCTGCCAGATATAATGTGACCTGGTGTACCCTAGGAATCAGTTCTTGGACCATTGTTGTTTAATCCATACATTAATGACATTAGAAAGGATCTAACTGGAAATGTTCAAATGTTTGCTGATGATGCAAAGAAAGATAGGATAATCAGTGATTTACTGATATCCAGCACTTACAGAATGATTTGAATAGGCTGGAAATTTGGACAATAATAATGGCTGTCAGTTCAAGTGTAAAATTATGCACTATGGCATGATGAGATTGCCACTGGCATATTATATTAGTGGGGTTAAGCTACAAGAAACTAACGAAGCTAGCAATGTTGATATTAAGGTGGATAGGAATTTGAAGTTCAGAAGTCACATAACATAGCAAAAATTGCAAATGCAATGCAGAGAATAATTGTGATATTGATATGAACTTGGACATGTAAGGATAAGGAGTTGTCTTGCCTCTTTACAAGGTCTTGATAAAACACATCTGGACTACTGTGCACAGATTTGGTCTCCTGGGTTCAAGGGGGATAAAGATGTTGTGGAAAGCATGCAAAGAAGAGTTTAAAGATTACAGAGGAATTATTGAATGTAGATTATGAGGACAGATTTAGAGTATGCGTAATATAGATACTAATTAACAGGAAATTGGTTTATTTAGATTGACAGCCAAAGAAAGAGGGGTGAAATGACAGAGTTCTATAAACTTCTTAATTATTGTCTGATAGAATATATTGTCTGATGACATTTTTCATTACATGGAAGGAGGGAGAAAGAACACAGGAGAATCCATGGAAGTTAAGTTTGTTCACAGTCAAAAAAGGGATAAAAGCTAGATTTTATTCTCACAGAGCAATGAGTGAAAGAGTTTACCTCTTGGAGTCATTAGGGAGTGCATCTAGTGTGAATGACAGCTGGAAAAGGCTATATATATTTGAATAATATATATAGCCTCTCTTGATGAGTCCTTGACTCCCCAGAGGTCTCAAATAATAATATTATATACAGTCATCTCTCAACTTACATCGGGGTTCCATTCAATCTGGCAGGACGTAAGTTAATATATTAAATCAACAGGGATTATAGGGATTAGGGACTTAACTGTAATAAGTATACTGTCATTTTAATTTTTAATTATAAAACTGTACTGTGCGTTACTGCCACTATAAAACAGGAGAATAATCACCCAAATCTTTCTCCACAATTACATCTTCACCTTCCCCATGTGAAGGCCCAAGGCTGCAGCTCTTCTCGTGTAACCTTTGTTTTATTGATGAAAATATCCAATGTGCTTTGCTTATTCCTCTTCTTCTTTTCATCATAAAGTTGTTTATAGCAAGCAAATACATCATGTACTTTCCTTTCTATTGATAAGTAGCGTTCAACATTACAGCAATCCTTCGATTAACATGCTCTTTAAAACAGGCGCATTAATCAAAAATGCATTAATCGAATATAATAACCTATGGGAAAAAGTATAATTCATTCCTCAAATTTCTTTTTTGAACACTTAATTTTTTTTTATAAAAGAATTAGGGTATATCTCAGGGGGCCTAGTTAAAGGAAAAACCATGAAGATGAAAAACAATAAAACATATTCAGAATATCAATTTATTATTCTACTTCTTAACAAAGAATGAGCTAATATAGTTTGGTGGGTATTGTTACTTTTTTTCATACAACTGACGGTATGGCCCTAATGCCTCTTCTACTACTTCTGCAAAGTTTATGCTTCTCTCTTCATCAGGGTCAGCCTCTCGGCATTGCTGCTTAAAAACTTTGATTGTACGAACATTTTTTTCGAATTGTTTCTGTGAAATCTCTTTGGGCTTCTCAGTGATTAAATTTTCTTCATATTCTTCAGGATCTTCCCGCTATGCATCTAAATTTAACAGGTCGGAATCACTCAATTTCTCAGAATGAGATTTAATTCACTTAGATTCATTTGAAAAGCCTCTAAAATTATTTGCAAAATATGGAAGAATGTGCTTCCAAATGGCTCACATATTGCTAGCAGTAATTTCATTCGACTTCGCAACTTTATAACCAGGCTAAGATTTCTCTGATTTGGGAAAAGTCTTGGAAGGCATTCATTCCCTTTCAAAACAGGCCAGTTTCATCGACATTAAATATTTGTTGGTCACAATATTCTCCTTCTTTCACAATTTTCTTCAAAATCTCTGGATATGCAGGCACCTCCTTATCTGCACTTGCAGCTTTGCCTGTGGTTAGAACATTATGTAGGCTATTTCTCTTTTTGAAATGCTCAAACCACCCAGCACCAGCATGGAATTCTTCTTTTCAATCATTGATAGCTCTTTCTTTCAAAGTTGCAAAGACATTTAATGCTTTTGATTTAATAAGGTCAATGTTTAGCAGGATCCGTTTTTGGTGACAATCTTTGATCCATGTAGAAAGAAGTTTCTACATGGATCAAATTCAATTCAATCATTATCATACTTTGATTTTGAGTGGTCTGCATGCATGATCAACTTGAAGCAACCTTATCTTTCTCTCTGTATTCAGCAGCTTTAATTAAAATTGCTCGTATAGTTGATTCACCCATTTTGCATTCTTGTCCAATCTTTGCCCTGGACTCACCTTGTTAATTTTTCTTTATTATTTCCAAGTTTTTCTTCCAATTAGATTACTTCTGAATCATCTTCACACTTCCATTTTTTTGCTCACTAATCCGTTTACTCATGATGAAAGGTTGGAAAAATACTTTAAAATAAAAAAAGTAAGGAAAACAATTGCAAAAGAGGCACGAGATGTGATTATCAAAATGCAATGTAATTAGCAGATGACATAAAATTTGGCAGTAAATTTGGAACATAGTAACACAGTGTACATGGAAATAATGTAGTATGCCATTAAAATGTAACTTTTTAAAATGTTTTAAATCGGTAACTAAATTATTTCTTCCTGTAAAACGTATAGATAGAAAAGTTTTAAAATCTGTAATATTTATTTTTAAGATGTATATAGGTGCACTAATCAAAACACATAACTGCAGAGAACATTTCTGCAAGACCCTTCACTGTGAATTGTTTAACTACCTCTTCTTGTTTCTCTTTTCTCTCTTCCTTTTCTAGTTCTTCATTTTCTGCAACATGTTCCTCCAGTTTGACCGATTCTTCGTTCATCATCAAATCTTAAGGCGCACTTTCTATGAGTTATGTCATCATCATCATCATCATCATTCACTTCAAGATTCACATTGTTTGCTAGGTCCACTATTTCTTCACTCAATTTACAAAGGTCTTCATTTTTTTCAAAACTTCCAAAATCATGCACAAACCTTTTAATGTATTTTTCCATATGTCACTCATACATTGAGAAGTCACTTCATCACAAGCCACAGCAATATTTTTAATAGCATAAATAATGAATGCTTTCCAGAATTGCATGAGAGTCTGATCATTTCCTTCAGTGGCAGAAATGGCTTGTGAAAAGTTCTCCATAGATAATAAGCCTTAAATACTGCAAGAACTCCCTAATCCATCGGTTGGATCAATGAAGTAATGTTAGGAGGAAGAAAAGTGACCTTGATCCTGAGGTGAAGATCACTGATGTGAGGTGGATGATCTGGAGCATTATCTAGAATTAATAAAATTCCAGATTTTCTTTCACACAATAGCTTTCTCCTTCAGTTGATTAAGGCATCCTCAAACAATTTTTGAGTCATTCACGACTTCTTATTGCTCCAATAATGAACTGGAAGAGTATGCTTCCTAATGTTTTTGAAGGCTAATGGATTCTCACTGTGGCATATCACAAATGGTTTCAGTTTATATCCAACCACATTACCGCCTAACAGAATCAAAATACTTTGAGAACTTTGAAACCTGTCACAGATTTTAGCTTTTTGTAGATGAATGTCTGCTCAGGCATTTTTTTTTCCAAACCAAGGAGGTCTCATTCATATTAAATATTTGCTGTGCAAATAATTTTCTTCGGTAATAATTTTATCCAATTTGTCCACAAACTCCTCGGCAGCCTTCTCATCAGCACTGGCAGATTCACCATACATTTTCAGATTATGCAGTGCAAAATGCTGCTTGAATCTCATGAACAACCACAAGAAGCATCGAATTCATAGTTGTAATTGGACTCTGCTTTCTCCTTCAACATATTAAAGAGACTTAGTGCCTTAGCAGTTATGGTCACAGAGTTAAGGAGTAGGTGCTTTTGGTTCAGGTCCTCTATCCATGATACATTAAATCAACAGAATTATAGGGATTAAGGACTCAACTGTAATAAGTATACTTCATTTTAATTTTTAAACCTTATAAAACTGTACTGTGCATTACTACTGCTATAAAACAAGAGAATAATCACCCAAATGTTCCTCCACAATTGCATCTTCACACCTTTCCCATATCACCGGTAAGACTTTGTCATTGCTTCATCACTATCATCAATTTAATGGAAGCAGATCCTTTCAGAGCCTCTATAGTTTTACCCTTATTTTTCAGAATGGTCATCACTGTAGAATGAGACTATCTAAAGTCATGTGTGATCACACTGACAGGCTTATCAGCTTCATGTTGCTTTATAACTTGTAACTTCGTTTCAAGATCAATTGCTCGCCTCCTTTTCTGTGATTCTTCACCAGGTAGGTTTTTTGATTGGTCATGTAGGAGCCATGTTGCACAAAATATAGCAAAATATTTAATGATAAATACACAAATAACCATTTCTCAAACAAAATCAACAGAGGAACTGTTGAAGACACGTGCCGATTGCTGAGGGAGGTTGCTGCTGAATGCAAATGTCACCACTGCACATGATGCATTGTTGCTAAATAGAAATCTCTTTACTTTATGCTCGATTGCATCTTGTTTGAAAATATAGTTGAAAATGTTATTTATTCCTTTATGGGATCACAAACGTATCTTTGAGCAGATGTAAGTCATGACTGTATATTATTATATAAATATGTTATATATATAACATTTTATTTTTATTTATTTATTTTTGAAAACCTTAAATGAAAGAAAAAACAAGAAGGTATAGCATGTAATAATGCAAAAAGCAGACCGAGGCGTATGTTCCAATGCCTGAATTGTCAGACACCAAACGAGTATGAGTTGACAGTTAACTAACCAAATTATATTCTGTAGTGGGTGAAATTATATGCATATTTATTATGATACAATATAATCAGGTATCATGCCAGATGGGATGTCACCTGGGTTATACAAGACCCCTGCATATTTTTATCAAGAATTAACAGAAATTGTGAAAATTCAGCTACTGGTGCGACCTAAACAAAACTGAATAGGCATCATCTATATCAGGCGTGGCATGAATAGGCATCATCTATATCAGGGCCAATATATGACGAGTGCTAGCGTCACGGGCCGCACACTTTTAGACAGAACTTAAACTCTGCATTTTTTCAAGGAAATAGTTATATATATTGAATTGCTATATTTGTTAAATCATTTTACTACTGGGAGAACAATACAAAATACTTGAAACTGATCACTGTAACCAGAACAAAGCAAGTGACTTTCAATGATGCGTTACTCTGGAGCACATAGAAATCTACCACTCTTTTACTACAACTCACACAGAGAAGCAGTAGATTTTATAAATTGAGTAATCTTCTAAAGCAATTCTGATTCCGTGTTGAGAATATAAATTGTTTCCGTCATCAGAAATAATGAATATGACTAGTATATCAATCAGAAAATCTGCATCATCGTTGATCTGTATCAATCAGAAAATCTGCATCATTGATAATACACATAATTTAATAGTTTTTATCCTGCCGCAGGCCTGCTGTTGACCACCTATGATCTATATAATAACTATCAATGGAAGAGCGGTTAACTAACAGTGAAATTACACAAATACCACATCAATATAATTGGTAAGACTGAGACAGAGTAAAAGCAATATCATCAACTAATTAGTCAGATCAGACAATACAGATCAAGTAAATGGAAGTAGTATTTATAGTCTTCACTGATAAACATGAAAAGGAATTCTTGAATAAAAGCAGTTTCAAGAAGTGATGTGGGCAAATTTCAAACTACAAAAATATTACTTGATGTCTAGGGTCTCACAGTAGGTGTCAGGAAGGAAGACAGAGTAATTGGAATAATTTCAAAGAGAAGATGATATGAAGAAAAACAAGATTCTTGTTAGGTGTAAACAGCAAAGAAGGAAATGCATCCCAGACTTCTCTTCTGCTGGTCTCTTATGCAAATAGTGTCTATTCAATTCTGTTCAGGTTACTCCAGCTGATTATTTTTACAGTTCCTCCTGGTTCTTGATAAAAGCAGTATGGGGGGGGGCCTGTAACCAGGTGGCATCTAACCTTGAAAAAATTACTGCAGTAAAGACAGTCATCCCCATAAGAGGTCTATACTCCATATATCTCTCATTGCACCACCTAAGGAGGTCACTTATTCCGTTAAGTATCTCCACTGTTAATGCACATAAAGAGGATATCTTGATTCTGTTGAACGTGCTGCTGTTTTTCCTGCCTACATGCTCTTCAATCAGATGTGATAGAGCAGCTTTGTACTATTTCGAAATGATACTTATATGCTAAGCTCGTGTGATATATTAGGCATCAACACATGAAAGAATACTATCAAAACGAATGATTTATACTGACTCATTCAGGTCTCTCAAGACCATCTGTTCTCTTATGCACAATCCACATCTAGTACTCAATGATGTTTTAGAGTTATTGTATTAATAATGGCCCTTAATTCTGATGTTCACTTGCGAGGGCTTCCCAACCCTGCCAACTTATACATAGCTTGGAAAGAAATCAACCGGACACTATACTGTGAAGAACAAACAACCATGTGTCCACCTTAATAAGATGTAGGACCTCCTTTTACTGTGATGACTGCAGCAATCCTATGAGGCATACTTTCCACAGGTGTACAATAGCAATCAATTGGAATTTTGGACCATTCTTCCTGTAGGCATGTAATGACATCTTGGATTGTTGTGGAGCAGACATCCTGTGACCTCACTCGATGCTCGAGTTCATCCCACAGATGTTCAATAAGGTTGAGATCAGTGCTCTAGGGAGGCCAGTCAAGTGTGGTGACATTCATGTCTGCAAACCATGCAGTAACAGTATCAGCCTTATAACGCAATGCATTGTCTTGTGAAACTGACAATGCCAGTTCTGTAAAAACAGTAAAAACACCACAAAGTAGGAAGCATTGCATTGTCCAAATACCTCTTAGAGTTCATTATGTTCCTGGCACCACACCCACAGCTGTCCAACTGCTCGGAAGAGGGTGTAGCATGATTCATTTTTCCATAACACAGCTTTCCAAGTTTCCACGACACACTGACATTTTCTTTGCACCACTGAAGACGAGGCTGAATATTGGTTCAGGTAATATAGGGCTTGCACATTGCAGTCTTACCATGGAAACCTATTTTGTGAGCCTTGGATCTGAATGTTTTTGTGCAGACTAATGTTCCAATCAATTCCTGGAACCCCGCATTCAATGTATCAGTTGACAAATGGCAGATTTTACATATCATCTTCATAGCACCCTAGTCACATTCGGTATCCGTGGTTGGCTGTCCATTGACGTCTTTGGTAGTATTTGAAGTCGACTCTCTGTGCTTCCATCTCAGTGCAGTATCGCTGATTATTGATTTGGGATGGCCCACTTTGTCAACAATTTGCTGAACAGATAGGATGCCATATTGCAGGCTTATCACAATGCCATTTTCAAACTCCATCAGTTCCCTTTTCATAACTGTTTCACCTAGGCACAGTTGCATCGACTTGAAAGCATCATATTCCTCATCACACAGAATGACACACCTTGTCCATGGCATTGTAAACTGACTTCTTTCCAAGCAGTTACCCAAGAAAGGTTATTTGCAAACTTATAGTATATTTTGTACCATGGATGAGCTTTTTTCTGTACAGTTTTAATTGTTCAGGTGTTATATAGGTCTTTATGTTCGTTGGGACTTAAATGTATTTGTAATCAAAGTTCATTGCTGATATCAACTAAGCTATGGAAGTTCACAGTGATAGGGCAAGCAGCAATTGAACATCAAAATTAGTCATGCACATAATTGAATGAAACTGTCTTAGCCATACCATGGCTGCAGCACCACTATATCTATCCCTTTCAAGAACATTCTCATGATGGTAAGCAGTACCACTTTCATACCACATCAAGTGTCCTCTAGAATCAGAGAAAAGACTAAAATAACTCTCACCTGTAAAGAGTACATTAGCTCATTGGTATCTTGTCCAATTTTTATGGATACAATACCACTGAAAATGTGCTCTACAATGAGCTGTGAATAAAGGGATGCAGACTACAGGCTTTTGGGCACAGAGGCATACTTGCCACAGTTTGTCAAGACATCCATGTACCATTAAAAGACATACCCTTTGAATGGAGTCAACTTATCGGCTGACCTGCCATGGTATGTCGATTATGTTCTGATGTTATAACCAAAAATCTGTCTTCATACTACATGGTAGAGCTAGGGCAACCTTTTAACAAATGTCTGGAACACATTCCATTGGTTTGAAACACTGCCCAGAGCCTGGATAGATGCTATGTGAGATTCCACACTCTCCAGCAATATCAGTAATTCTGCAGCTTTCTTCAAACTTTCCAATAATTCTTCCCAACATGAAATCATCTAGTGACGTCTTTGAGATGTTACAAGACATACAAGTTTACAACTTTATTCCTTTACGGAAAGAGCTTCCTTCAAACGCAATTCGCTTAACACAGCCTTTTGACTTATCCTGTTGAGTGCTACCCATGATCTCTTTGTGCATGATTCAAAAATTTGAATTTGTACCAGGTTTCTACTTGCAATCATCAGTTATACAAACTGATTTGTCTGAATTTGTGGTTGTAATGTTCAGAAGTAGTGTTTATCTTTAGGTTTTAGACATCAGTGTGTATAACAAAAGGAGAATTCTAGAGAGTTAAGCCACTTGGTTGTGGCCTATACAGGGAATTTTATATATATTATTATTATTATTTGACACCTCCAGGGAGTCCAAAGACTCCCTGGAGGTGTCAAATCTCGGAGGTGTTCCCAAGAGGGCACCTGATCTACAGCTCCGTCTCCACCATTCAATCAAAAACTGACCACAACTACACCAACGCCATCTACTGCTGACCACCACTGGTATTTCTAAAGACAATCACAAACATCCATGCCCACAGTGGGATTCGAACCCGTAGCCTTTTGGCTGGAGAGCAGATACGCTATCCACTCGGCCAACCTAGCCGACAATACATATAGTGCATTCCATAGAATTGACGTACCAACTAGTTTTGTTATCTCTCCACATCAGTAAAAACGAGTAAAAGTTTTTATAATTCTGCAATAAGCAAGCCACGTTTACAGATAAGATAACAGTAGTATTAACTAGTGTAGCACTTTTCACTTCACTAAAGACTGTTTGTTAACTACAACTGTAACAAAATTAATGCAATCTTCAGAAATAGTATTTGTTAGGTTTTGGACACCAGTGTTATTTCTTGGTTAGTGTTTACCATGGTTACACAATCCTGACTACCATATTTTCAGAAATTGATGTAATTCACATGCTCATCATATCTGAGAAAGGAAAATGGGTTGGATCATAGTGAGTGAGACCATGGAGGAATTAAGGTCAAGTGAGCATGGAATTCTATATACACTATTCTACATACTTTTGCACACACACACACAAATCAGAGATGTTTACAATTTAAATTTCTTGACTTAAATATTTGTTAACCACAGTGTTTGCTCTGATGATTCAAATCTTACATTAGAGAAATATTAGCTGTTAAGTTGAATAAACTAAGAGTTATTTTATTAATCCATTTTTCATCCTTAAAATGTTACAAGAACTCATAAGTATAAAATATATATGAATATCTTATATCTTTATACTGTATAAATAATGATTTAAGGCATGTTCTTGCTGCTATATCTCAATTATCAGGGTATACATAATAAATTATATTATGCCTGAACACTAAGAACAAGAAAATTTTAAAAAAAATAGGTTCTTGTAGGAATCTGCTGAGTAATGAAAGAAAAAAAAAAGTGGGGAAATGAAAGAAACTTCACTTTTTTCTCTTTGTTTTTCTTCCTCTTGATAAAGGAAAGGTCAAGTTAAATAATAAACAGTAGATTTTTTAACATTGAAAATAAATAAGTAAAATAAAAATTATCTGAAAGATTTTTAATATTAATGTTCATGTTAATAGAAAAGATCAAAAGAAGACAACTTCAATGGTATAGTTCGCCCACCATTTCTAGATCCCTTCTTGGCTTTGTGCCAAGAATAGTCGATTCATGCTGAAGGGGAGAAAGAAATGAAGGATGTACGAATTGGTCGCCAACATGCGAAATCACGTGCTTTCTTGTCTGTCGCTGTACTAGTACTAGCTTGATTTTTGTTGTTCTCTTTTTGCATTATTTTTTTATTATTAATTTGTATGATGGATCCAGTAGTCAACAAGTTCTGTTGTTAAACATTTCAGTAGCTCTTGCAAAAGAATATTGAATAATGTGCTGACATTCTGCGAAAAAGAATCGTCAGAAGGCCGTCTTCTTGTTCCCCTTTCTCAAGTCATAAAACGTGCAAGTGCAATTGCGGGCGTATCGGGGTCGACTGTTAAAAGAATTCGTAGGGAATCAAAAGGTGAAGGTAAGCCAAAATTTAAATCTCCTAAAAAAAAAAAGTGCCAGAGAAAGAAAACCATCGAAACCGTAGCTTTGAATGATTTTGATGTAGACGTTATAAGAGCTATTCACGAATTTTAAGTATTCAAGAAAAGAGTGCCAACTATTCTGAACCTGATTCCTGTGCTTAAAGAAAAAATTAATTTTCCTTGGAAAAGAGAAACTTTAAGGAAAATACTTCATGAAATCGGATTTTGTTTTAAAAAGTCCCAGAATAAAAGGAAACTTATCATGGAGCGAAGTGACCTTGTTTTATGTAGAACGCAGTATTTGCACGTATTAACACTCTACGTACATTTTTCCAACTGTTATACAAGCAAAATAGTTACACTTTAAAAACAACAATGTTCGTAAAAGAAAAAGTTAAATTTTCCGACCTGTAATAACAAACAAACTCAGTTTGTTTATTATTACATCCCAGAAATCAGACCGATTACCCTATTATCGGAATGGATTCTCCTTTTTCTGACATGTGCAGTAGTTTTGAGGGACCTCAAATCGGTGGGCGAACTATATAGACATATCGAGAGAATGCCATCAACAAGAGGTTACCCCATCTCGCTCTGTATGCAAGATTAGAAGAAAAAAGAAAAAAAATGAAGATCAAGAACTAAATGGATAACATTAATAAAGGTGATACATCAATAAAAACATGATGCATTGGCCCTGAATAGCATTAGTTGCATCAACCATTATTCCAATCAAATGAAAAGACATCATAAAAATTATGAGGTCTGAAGAGTTATACTGCAAAGCAGAGCAAAAAGAATAGTCAAACAAACTTTAACAATAGAATGGTATGTAAGAATTCAAATTTGTATAGATTAATTGATAACAGTTGATTTTCTTGCTTCATCTCCAATTCTGAAGGACTTTTAGAGTTTAAAAATAAAACTTACAAGAGTTTGTATGGACTACTTATGCCTTTCAACGAACAGGAATTATAAAACTGCTGATGTCACAATTTTTTAAAGGTTGTCAAAACTTAGTCTTTTTATTAAAATTTTGCTTGCACATCCTTCAAATTTATTCCTAGGATAAACCCATACAGTTTCTAGAATTAGAAGTTCAGTTCACAATATACATGCTGCTGACTACCCATGGAACACATAGACATCATAATTTTGGTTTCAACCAATATGAAAAGTTCCAACCATCCGCTCTTCCGTGATGTATCTGGTTCAAAGATAGGTTATGTCAATCAACAAGGCTGCTTATAAAAACAAATTTTGGTGTTAGCAACAGTGCAGGTAATCCTCTTCCCATAGTCATAATGTATTTGATCTTCAGCAGTTTAGAGATAGGAAGAAAGAGAGTTAAAATGAGCATATGGAAAGGGGAAAAAAAAGTCTACCACATTTCTATCAGACAAGCTAACGTACCTTCAGTTAAATCCTATAAGGAAACAAGAAATATTAATAAATGTTCCTTGCTTACTAGATGAATTTGAATTAAAATTTCTTAATGCAAAGCATATAATTTAGTCAAGTCTCAAATTTCTGCATGGTTCACTGGTTCAATATCGAAGTGAATGTTTATTCATTTTGTACAACCATCAAGGATATATAGCAGGAAGTTAATGATGATAATACAGTCATGTCTCACCATAGCAAATACCTTTTAACAAATTCATTCTCTATAACAAACAACTCAAAAGTCCCAACCCAAAGCCCTATGGGCAGAATGCTAGGTGCAAGAAAATCTGCTATAGTAAATTATTCCTGTTGTCCCTATGAGTTCTCCATAGTGAGAGTCAACTATGATGTATATTAAAAAAAAAAAAAAAACTAAAGATATTCACCTCATTTTTGTCTGATGAGTGGTGCCTGTTATAGTGTGAATGCAATTCCCTTTCACTACCCAATTTCATTTTACAAGCTGGACACATATACATTCCTCTCATGTCACCACCAGAAACTGTTCCTTCAGTATGAGTACTTTCATAATGATTCTGAAGTGATTCTGGAGATGGAAAGGCAAGCATACATGAAGGGCAGAGAAAACCCTATAAAAAATAAAATAAAAATAGAAAATTACATATAGAAATTAACACCATATTCTAGTTTTGAAAAACAAATAATAATAATAATAAAATAAAATAATAATAATACAGTTGAAGTCTAACATTAATTGCATTCCACCACTGAAGTGAATAATATATAGAACAATCTGTCAATTTCTACTGGAGCAAACTACTATCAGTATACAGAAAAGCCCAGACATAACTTGAATATAAATTATTACTTGCACATAAAAAGCAATATGAATGAAAATAAAAATTATTATGACATGACACTTCCATGGAGTCCAAAGACTCATTACAGGAGAGTATTCCCACAACACAACCCACTACCTATACTACTTAATATTAAATAATCCACTACACTATCTACTGCCCATTAATAATCTACATATTCCACCACCCACATACTATGCCATCTACTACCTGCTAACTGCATATGTTCTCTGGCTGAGTTGCCTGTATGTGGCAAAGCATATCATTTTTGTCTCTCTATACCACAAGAAAGTTATTTAATGACATTATATTCATCATATCTGAATACATCCACATATATGCACAAGATAGCAACCATCAGCAGCATCACAGAATGTTCAGTGATGCCAGACAGGCACAAACAAATCACAGCTGCTTTAATGATGTTATATGGCTTCAAATGACTAGTACTGAAAGCAGAAGAAGAAATTTTTGATCAACGTTACTGAATTTTACATTCCAGAGCAAAAAAAAACAAAGCTAAATATATCATTGGTAGAACTGCACTTAAAAATAATTAAGAGGCAATGACCAACATAGCAGTTAGCAGAGTACAACCATATCAGATATATCCCAAACCCATACAAATGTGATGTTCCAACATCACAATTGGTATTGTATTGATGTTGTATTGAAGGAACATCATTCCCATATTATTTCTGCATTTGTCATTACAGTAAACTAAGCACAAAAATAATAGGCATCCAAAGAAAATTGCACGTTGAAATAATTATCATCATATATGATTTTTGTAGTGAATATCCTATATAAGAGTGCTATCAAAGTAGTGTCATACATTCAGAAAAATGATGGGATTGTATAAAAGGATACTAATAATAAACACTATGTGTGTGAACCACTAATAATAAACACAGATTTGTTAGTAGGGGTATATGCAAGTTCGGTTCACTTAAACCTTGGTATTCCAGGTTTACCTACTTACAGATGAGACCTCAATAAAGGCCAAAACCGGTCTGGGTAGTGACCGGTTTTGACCTTTATTGAGGTCCTCATAATGTAAAACAGTAATACATTTCCTAGGAGCTGCATTTTACATTATGAGTGACGGAGCTTGCTCCACCTTTGACACGAATTGCCCTACTGTTGTACTACCCATGTGCTGACTTACGCTTGGACTCGCTGATAGTTCTTCGGCATGAAACTCTTAGATTTTGATAGAGTTCGATCTCCGAGTTTCATATCCTGCTTTAAAATAACTAGGAATTTATTATCCCCTTAACTTGATATCTTTTTTTCTCCCTTTTCCATGTCACCTTTATCATCTCTAACTCCTTTTACAGCACTTTTTCCTCCATTTCTAAGCTTCTTCAACAACCTCCAGAATATTTTGCCAACTTCTTGATATTTATTTTCTATGTTGTTGCCAAAGTCCTCCCATGACTTTTGTTTAACTAATTTTACACAGTGTCTCTGTATTCTCTAAAAGCACAAGCTGACTTATTTGCCAGGAACTTTTGATATGCGTTCTTCTTTTCCTTCACTGCCTCTAACTTCCTGTGTCCACCATGGAGTTCTGATTTTTCTATCCTTGTAGAAAACCTCACCACATGCCTCTCTAGCTGAATCAATCAGAGTTTTCTTCAAGGCTTGCCACTGAATCTCCAAGGTTTGGTTCCTGTTCTCAAACTTTTTCATTTTTCTTCAAAAATCTTTGTGTATTTTAGTCTACAGATCACATCTGAGAGCTACTCAACTTTTATTCGCTTTAAAACTTTCTTAACATGTTATTCTTTTCAATATGAAATTCAATTTTATCCTGCTCAAGACTAAATAGTGATCACCTCCAATTTCAAATCCTCTGTACACTCTGGTGTCCTGCACCAGAGAGAAAACATCACTATCAACAATAACATAGTCAATGAGACTTTTCTTATTCCTAGCCTCTTCTCTCCATGTGAATTTGTGCACATTTTTATGTTGGAACATGGTGTTAGTAATAACCAGTCCATGTCCTGAGCAGAAATCCAACAGATATTTGCCATTATTATTAGCTTTGCTCTTTTCTCCAAATTTTCCCAAATTATTTTTGTATGTCTGACAATCATTTCCTACTCTGCTATTTAGATCCCCAACAAGGACCAACTTTTCCTTTTTCATTGTGTCAGTTGCTTTTTCTAAAGCATCAAAAAATTCTTCCACTTCTACCTCAGTAGAATCTTCTGCAGGACCATAGGCACAAATAAGTCTCATTGTCCAATTCCCCATTCTCATATTTGCCCAAATCACTCTACTTGAGACTGCCTGCCATTCAAGAAGATCAGCCTCGTATTTAGTGTTGAATACTATGGCTACTCCTTTTTTTCCTTGACTGTTATTGCCTGAATATAACATTTTGTATTTATTGCTCAGAAAGATCTCACCAGTTTTTGTCTTTTTTGTTTCGATCACCCCTATTATGTCGATCTGGTACTTATCTAATTCCTCAGGTAGCTCCATTTCTTTGCCATCCAGGCTTCTTATGTTGATAGTACCGATCTTTATCTCTGGAGATGCTGAGTTAGGGTGTGTTTTCAGATTTGTTCCAGTAGCTGGAACAAATCTGAAAACATTCTCATATTTGCCCAAATCACTCTACTTGAGACTGCCTGCCATTCAAGAAGATCAGCCTCGTATTTAGTGTTGAATACTATGGCTACTCCTTTTTTTCCTTGACTGTTATTGCCTGAATATAACATTTTGTATTTATTGCTCAGAAAGATCTCACCAGTTTTTGTCTTTTTTGTTTCGATCACCCCTATTATGTCGATCTGGTACTTATCTAATTCCTCAGGTAGCTCCATTTCTTTGCCATCCAGGCTTCTTATGTTGATAGTACCGATCTTTATCTCTGGAGATGCTGAGTTAGGGTGTGTTTTCAGATTTGTTCCAGTAGCTGACTTTTCGCTGTTCACCCTGGCGAAAACAACGGGGGTTTTGTTTAACCGGGCGACACCCCAGCTGGCATGAAATTTTTTCATGTTGTACCATCATTTGGTATTTTGGTTTAAGCCGATAAGAGTCATCTCTGTAAACTAATTAATCTTGGTGGAGATATATTGTCAGAGGTGAAGGAAATAAGAGATCTTGGGATGACAGTGGATAAGAATCTGAAATTTAGGGGACATTGCTAAAATTGTGAAGACAACACGAAAACTTCTAGGAATGATGTGGAGGACACTAACTTGTAGAAGTAGGGAGATTCTTGTTCCATTGTATAAGGCTTTGATTAGGCCACACATGGACTACTGTGCTCAGATTTGGTCACCTGGTTTTCAAAAGGATGAAGAGATGTTGGAAAGGGTCCAGAGGCAACTGACTAAGGTAATTTCGGGACCTCTGGAATCAAATATGAGGAAAGATTGAGAAGATTCAATTAACAGAGCCTAGTGGATAAGAGGAAGATGGGAAGATATGATAGAGACCTACAAGTTAGTAAGAGGTTATTAGAGAATCAATGTTGGAGAGGTTCTACAGAAAACAGTGGAAGATCAGGGAACCAGAGATCATCCCTGGAAACTGAATAAAGAGGGTGTGAGCAGGGAAGTGAGAAGCAGGTTTTTTGCATGCAGAGTTGTGAATGGTTGGAATGCTTTGCCTGAGAGTATGGTGTCTGTAGAGAATTTGAGTGTGTTTAAAGCACGGTATGAAGCTGTGTGCATGATAAAAGGACCTCCTAGATGAGTCTTTGACTCCATGGGGATCTTGGGTGATAATAATAATTAAGGGTGTGGTTAGGAAGCATGAGGGATCTGGGTTCTTTTCATAGTGTATAGCAATGAGCCAGTGGATGTTGTTTAAGTGCCTCTTCAGAGAATACTTTTAAAGATAATGATATGACAAGTGTTTAGGCATTGTGTTATGTGACCTGAAAGGGGTATTCCTTCAATGAATCTTGCCTCTCTGGAAGGAGCTCTCATATAATAATAATACTGTTAGAGTTTAACCACAGTAGATAACAATTCTTCAAGTCCAAATTTCAGCTCAAGATTTATCTCATTTTTGACACAAGAATTTTTCTGTTTTATCATTTCATCGCATTCTCGATTTCAGTGCTGCTGATCTCTGTGATAATCAAGCCACTAGAGGGCTACATGGTGTGTAGTGTTTGTAGAGAGAGCTCCTGAACAGATAAGTATTATTTTGAGTATTAATTGGTAAATTTGCTTGAATCTTACATAGTATTATTTACTTTTCGTATCTTAGTGTATCTGGATGATTTTTGTGTGTTTTCTGAGTATTTTAATTAGTAAATTGATAGATACGATGATTTGTGCACATGGCTCCCATAAAGAGGAATACAAAGATGGAATCCAGGTCACCATCTTTGTCTAAAAATTTTAATTCAGTGTACTGTTTGCGAAATGTATGCATTGAGGAGAGCAGTTGGAGTCTGGTTAAACAATGATAGTGTGTGCAGGAAGTGTAACGAATGCGAGGATTTAAAGAGTGTTTCAGGTTGTGAGAGTGATATCGTTGTTGAAAGTGAGAATGTAGAAAATAGTGATATGCGAGGTATTAATAGTGATATTTGCAAGATAGTACCAGATAGTTGTGAGAGTGGCATTGAAAGTGAGAATGAAGGTAAACATACAGAATGAATGAATGAATTAACGGAAAATAAAAATGATGAGACTGATGCAATGAGTGAGATCACAAGGTTATGCAGAGCGATACACAGGGCAAATCGACAGCTGGAGCACTGGCAAAAATGTTTACCGAGCATACCGACTAATAAACGGCAAAAGTATAATAGGAAAAATAAGAGTATGATACCGAGAGTAAACAAAATGAAAGAGCGAGTATTGTATGGAGATTCTTTAGTAAGAGGTGTGATAGTTGAGAGTCTAACAAAATTGTACCAATCTGGTGCGAATGTTAGGAATGTAAGTGAGTCGATTAGAATGCAAAAGCAGCGGGTGAAAGAACTGATAGTAGTAGCAGGTACAAATGATTTGAAAGGAGACAAAATGGCTATGAGAGAGGATTTGAAGGAACTGCTTGAGGTAGCAAAAGAGAAGAGTAAGAGAGTTAGGATGGAGAGTATGTTTCGTCATGACAGTGAAGAGTATAGAAGGAGGGCCATAATTGCTAATGACTTTATGCGTGGATTTGCAGGAGGAGTGGTGTTGAATTTGTGGATGTGTGGAGTGAGTTCAATGGGCGAAAGGATTTATATAAGATGGACGGTTTACATTTGAATGGATTTGGTGTACAGAGACATGAAAAGGTGTTGTTGAATGTAGTGGAAGTGCAGAATCAGGGAAACACGAGTTATTAAAGGGGGGGGGGGGGGAGTAGATATGCAGACTTTAGGGAGACAGTTGAGTGTACGAATGTGTGTAATATGCCCGAGCGAGTAAAAAAGACAACAAATCAGAATGGGATAGTTAGTATAAGGCATCAAAATAGGAATGGGACAAATGGGCTTCTGCGATTCATGTATACTAATGCCAGAAGTATTAGGAACAAGAAAGAAGAATTTTTGGCGTTGGTTGGCAGATTATTGGCATTAGTGCAACATGGCTGACAGAAGATGATATAGCTAGTGGGATTGAATGCGAGGGATATGGTGTGTTCAGGAGTGACAGGGAGAATAAAATGGGAAGGAGAATAGAAGTGGAACTGTAGGATAGAGAAAGGAGCACATTTACTGCTATTTGGTGTGAGATTGAAATTAGCAGAACAAAATATACAGTTGAGTGCTGCTATAGACCAGGTGATGGAATAGATGGTGGAGATAGTATGCATAAGCAAAAAGAAGAAATGAGAAGGAGGAGGGTAATTATTATGGGAGATTTCAACTATGCTAACATTGATTGGAAGGAGAAGAGGACACATGAGAGAAAGGAATTGGATTTTATGCGGTTATTAAGGAATAACTATCTGCGACAGCATGTAATGGAAAATACTAGGGGTCAGAGAGTGCTTGACCTAGTAACTGCATCTGAGAATTTGGCTGTAACGAATATGACCACGTTGCCACCAATTGGTGAGAGTGATCATAGGGTCTTGACTTGGGAGGTGGCTAAAGGTGTGGAATTTACAATTAAGACAGAGTACATATGGAATTGTCGGGCTGGTAAGTATGACAAGCTTAGGAGTTTGTTTGGTTCAGTGCCATGGCATGTAAAACTGCAAGGGCTAGATGTTGATAGTGCATGGGAGGCAGTAAAGAAGTGTTTGCATGAGGCAATGGCTGACTGTACACCTAGAGTCTGAATAATAAATCAAGTAGGGGTTAAATGGATGAATAACACCATTAAGCTTGAGCTGTAAAAAAAAAAAAAAAAAAAAAACTATAGAGGGAATTTAAGGAGAAAGGTGACTGGCACATGAACGGTATAAAGCGCAGGCCAGAAGGGTAACGAGTGCGGTAAGAAAAGCAAAAACAGATTATGAAAGAACATTAGCCATGCAGGCTAAAGAGAATCCCGAACACTTTTTTCGATATGTTGCACGTAAAAGAAAAAATGTATATGGCAGAATCATTTTAAAGAATGCCGATGGTAGGGAGGTAATCGAATCAGTTGATATAGTTGAATTACTGAGCGAGCACTTTGCAAGAGTATATCATCCAGGTGGTGATATTGCATGGAATGAATGAACCAATAGATTATACAGGAATTGTGGTGAATGAAGTGAAGGTGAATAGTCTATTACAAACCTCAATGTCAATACATCTGTGGGATTGGATGGTATACCAGCTCGTGTTGTACATTAAGCAGCTAAAGAATTGTCAGTGCCATTGATCATTTTGTTTGAGTCTCGGGTAGTCCCAAGGGGGTGGAAAGAGGGGAAAACAGTTCCACTGTATAAAGGAGGTTCCAAGACTGCTGTTGTAAATTAACGACCGATTAGCATATCAGGAATCATTGTCGAGGTCTTGGAGAAATTAGTTAAGAGAAAAATACAGGATTGGATAGATGAAAATGGGATACTGTATGGGGAACAACATAGTTTTGTGAAGGGTAGATCATGCCTCAGTAACTTGCTCACGTTTCATAACACAGTGACAGCTGAACTGGATAAGGGTAATGGGTTTACAGTGATTCTACTGGACCTTGTTAAGGCTTTTGACAGGATACCACATGGAATTCTAATCAGTAAACTGCAGCATACGGGGATGGATATAGGGTTGGTGAGATGGATAGGAGGGTGGTTGATGTAGAGATATCAGAGAGTGGTTTATTCAGGAGTAGAGTCCAAAAGACGGCCTGTGACTAGTGGCGTGCAACAGGGTTCTGTTCTTGGGCCACTACTTTTCAATTTGTTCATTAACGACATAGGAAAGGATCTGAGAGGAAGTGTTCACTTGTTTGCTGATGAAGCAAAGTTTGGTAGAGCAATAGTGAGTGCACAGGATGTGAAAATTTTGCAAGATGATTTAGATAGTTTGAAGGACTGGGCTTAGGAAAATCACGTCAATTTAATATGGCAAAGTGTAAGGTTATGCATTTTGAGGTGAAAAGATTAGCAGCAGTATATCACATTGGTGGAATCGTACTCCAGGAGATTGATGAAGCTAGGGATTTGGGAGCGTTGGTGAATAGGGAGTTGAATTTTAGGGGTCACATCGCAAAAATGGCTAAATCAGCTCATCAAAAGCAGACCCAAACAAGTTATTGTTCCTCTGTATCGAGCCTTGATAAGACCTCATCTAGACTACTGTGCCCAGATATTGGCGCCAGGGTTTCTTCTTGTTGGGGAGGAGGTGGAGAGGATTCAGAGATGAGTGACCAAGATGATAGCAGGTCTATGGAATGAACCTTATGAGAACAGGTTGAAGATTTGTAGGTTGCAGAAATTGGTTGATAGGCGGAAAAGGGGTGATATGATTGAGACATCCAAATTACTAAAGGGTTTCTATAAGATTAATTCAGAAGATTTTTTGAGAATAGGACTGGTGGTGGGAGGACTAGGAGCCATACATAGAAGCTGAGCAAGAATGTGGTTAGCAAGTGTTAAATCCTGAATGAAGAAATCTTGCAAAGAAATCATTCATTCGGGATTTAACATGATAAATATTACTAATTAAGGGGAATCTGCACATCAGCTAATAATTATGAGAAATTTCTTTATGTTATGTGATAATGTGTAGTCCATATGTGCCATGTATTGAAATTTATTCCTGTATAACTGAAATGAGAAGCAGAGAATTTTGTGTCAGAATAGTAAGAATTATGTAAGGGGAATTGTTAAGCTATTTGTAAATCCCATTAAGCTGTCTAGTACATTACGAAATTTCCAGAAAGATAATAAGTAGTAATCTGGAATAATCGTGAATAATCTGTACGAGTCGAGCGTAGTGATGGAGGCTATACCTACACGGAAAGTGACGTCAGAACGACTACCTGGAATAGGTTAACCTAACAGATTAGGGAGAGTGTAGGATCACCCAAGGGGCATGAACGATGGGGTTTGTGGGTAAAAAACACATCGAATAGAGGGCGCCCGAAAGGATGAATAAAAGACGATGCGAGCCATAATACGGGGCTTTTTCTTCTTTCGTTCCTGGATTTAGGAGGTTTGTTGGGGGATTCGTGAGAGAGCGGTGGGTCGACTACAGTGATGTTGGACGACGAGGCCTATTTTTGAGAACGCTTGAGGATTTCCAAGCGAAGCTGATCATGTTACGACGGCCTATGCAGAATCAAGCCTTCGAATAAAGTCCCATCGAAGAGAACGGAGAAAATTTCCTGCTGAGCGGTAGACAGCAGGCCACAGTCAGGAAATGATTCAAACAGAAGCGTAGTGCATTGCCAGGCACAAAGACGGCCGATAACTATACAGTAAGGTAATCCAGATCTACATGAGATGGCTGCATGAAATCAGAAAGGATCCGGTAATGTTAAAAATCACTTAGAAGAATAAGAAATTTGTGTATGCTGTAAACTAAGGACACTAATAGAGAATTTTTAAGCGAGAATTTGACTGAATTAGTTAAGACCCCATGGAACAAAGAAGAATCGTTGATAGGCAGTATTTTGATTGAGAATGGCTAGGCTTGACTAATGAAATTTAGAATTAAGATGGTTATTGATGGAGTAGTAATGAAAGTTGAAAGTTTATTTTTCACTTGGTTAGAGTATAATAAATTTAGTTTAATCCTTTATCCAAGTTATCAGGCGCAAACAAAGTTATTAAACTTTGTTTGCGACTGAAAGTATCTTCAGGACTGGGGTAAGGTGGTACAACACCAGAGCACTCCTTGCAAAGGTGGAGCAAGCTACCAACACTCCTATCTCAGTATCTCCCATAATGCAAAACACATCTCCATGCAGATATGTCTAATGTTATGCATTAAGGGAAGGGACACTACCCAGACTAGTTTCGACCTTTATTGAGGTCTCTTCAGTGGGAGCCATGCCCAAGTGGAGATACCAGCCAGAAGGATTAGCAAGGTTATCTCTACCTATAGGAGTTGCCAAATGGTGTGCCACCCTTTTTTAATAAATTACTCTGGATTTAGAGAAAGATGTTGAAAGTTTATTTTTCACTTGGTTAGAGTATAATAAATTTAGTTTAATCCTTTATCTTTTTGTCTTTATCTAAATTGTCTTTAATCCCACCGAAGAGACCTCAATAAAGATCGAAACTAGTCTGGGTTGTGGCCTTCCCTTAATGCATAACATTAGACATATCCGCATGGAGATGTGTTTTGCATAATGGGAGATACTGAGATAGGAGTGTTGGTAGCTTGCT
Source organism: Typopeltis vanoorti (assembly GCF_054136105.1). Classification (NCBI taxonomy): domain Eukaryota; kingdom Metazoa; phylum Arthropoda; class Arachnida; order Uropygi; family Thelyphonidae; genus Typopeltis; species Typopeltis vanoorti. The sequence continues at coordinate 84,787,551 of NC_143550.1, forward strand.
CCACCTTTGCAAGGAGTGCCCTGGTGTTGTACCATCTTACCCCAGTCCTGAAGATACTTTCAGGCGCAAACTTTGTTTGCTCACACTTGGATAAAGGATTAAACTAAATTTATTATAGTAATGAAAGTGTGTTCAATGCGTGTTCTATGAATAACTTGTGAAAGGAATTATATCCTAGTAGTGTTATGCTTACACTTAATCTTATCTTTTCGTAATTGAAGGATTTAGCTTACTCAAATTCATTGTTGTGATTTAGTATGAACCTTAACTTAGAGTGAGTTTTGTTTTATTGAGTATTTGAATTTTCTTAACTGTAAATGTTTTGTGCTTTTCCAATAAACATGTTTTGTACCTTATACCTGAGTTTATACCAGATTACGAATTCAAACCACCACTTATGAAATAGAACCTTTTGGTGGGAAGGAATTAGATATTATTGCTTAAGTGAGATTGCGGTCACGACTGCTAACTGAATCTGCACGTCGCTAGTGTAAGATTAATTATTGTGTGTATCCCTTTAGAATTTAGAATTATTTCTCTGAACAAGAGTCTCTTCTGTTATAGGATATTGGCTGGCGCAGCATAAAAATAAATTTTGCCAATATCTGAAGAGGAAATAAATCTGAATTAATATTTTAAAGGCACAACAGTAGATTAGAAAGAGGGCTATTTAGAGGTAGAACAAAAAAAAACAGAGAAAACAACAACATAACACAAGGGTGTTAGACCTAGGTTTTTTACTTGGAGAGTGGTGAATGAGTGGAACAAGCTGCCAGAGTCTGTTGTGGGTGTCATGGCCATATATGAGTTCAAGGCGAGGTATGATAAATACTGTGTGAATGTTGAATAGTTGTTCTTGACATGATGTTAGGGCCTCCCTCGATGAGTCTGTCGACTCCTTGGAGTTGCCCGTAATAATAATAACTTCTGGAGATTATCCAGTAACAGGCCCAGTGACAAAAAAGATGGAGTTAGAATGCATTTTATTTTTTATTTTTTTTTTTTTATTTTATTTATTTATTTTTTTTTACAGAAATGACTAGCTATTTTAAGATTTCATCTCAGCTGTTTGTAGGTCTTCTGCTTTCATTTCTTAATTGGTCAATTCATCTCTTGTCTCAGTAAGCACACTGCTGTCCTTTGCTATTTGTTAAGCTAGTATTATTTTTCAAGATATCCTTTATTAATGCATGTTAGCATTCTGCATGTCCATTCTGCTCTCCCTCTTTTCCAAATTTGTTCATTTCAGCACACATTTGATTTTATTTCTGGATGAATCATTTCCTATGCTTGAATAATTTTCTCCTTCCCTTTAATAGTCCTTCAGTATTTTTGGTGAGGAACTTTTTTTTTTTTTTTTTTTACTATATATATTAATGATTGGTTTATTGAGACTTTAATTGCTGTTTCCAAGTTCTGCAGATATATTCTTTAGTTCCTTGTCAAGATTAATTTTGCATACTTTAATATTATTCTTAATTACTTGGGGATTTTTACATATTTTATATATTATATATTTTTTTATATTTTTTTGGAAAACATTTCTCTTGAAAAAGGTTGGAATGATATTTCTAACTAAACTATGATCTGCATTTAAGATAAAATTAGTTACTAACCATATCATGTTCTTGCATTTAAGGCTAACAAATAGTTTTCAATAATTTGCCATGCAATCCAATTCACATCTCTTCCAATGGAAGCCACTTTCTTATCAAGGTGATGAATTACTAACAGAGTTTGAATGACTTCATTTATTGTAGCACCCTCTAAGCTGTAGAAATAACTTTGGTATTCCTAAGAGCTTGTAGGAGCACAGATTACCTGAATGATGATCATTACTTATACCTTTGAGTGTTCTAATTTTTTGAAGAATTTCGAGGTTCAGAATATTCCTTCAGTTTTAATTTTTTTTTTTTTTAAGTTTTATTTAAGAAGGCAGATATTCAGTTGTTTGCTGGTGATGCAAAATTGGGGAGGGCATTAGTTGATAAAGATAATATAGATATCCTGCAGGATGATTTTAAAAAAATGGCATAGTGAGCAGAGGGTAATGATTATCAATTTATTCTCGTAGAAAGGCTTAGACGCTGGTTAAACATGCTTATTAAATAATTTAAGGAATTTACAACATACACAGGATATAAATTAAATTAAACTTTAATCTATATTTCCAATATTTCAGCAATGTGACTTGCCGAAATATTGGAAATATAGATTATAGAAATATGGAAGAAAGCCATGGTAATACACCGTAGTAAATGCAAATTTGAAAGGCTATTCATGGAATCAGCCTCAGCCCTAAGAAATAGTCCAAACTTCAACAATTTTGGTTGCATGAGACTGCCCCAAATTTGGGAGACTTACATCAGAAGACCTTCAGCCCAACTTATAAGGTGGCAGAGGATCTTAGGGAGAAAGGATAGAGTCGGGAAGATGCCCTGGACTGGAGAATCTGGAAGAAGAAGATTAAAGATGGGAACGCCGACCTCGTTTAACATGGGATAAGGCATGGTGAAAGAAGAATTATGTAATCTTAATTGAGTATCTTTAGTCATAATATACAATAGAAAAAACAATTTTAATCATCTTATTAATTAAAAGAAATGATGCCCTTCAATATACTGTGATTCATTGATTAGAATGAACAGATTCTGTTTGTGAGTACTCTTGACTAAAAATTTGGAAGTGGATATGATTAATACCAGCAGGTACCTGTTGCAATCCCTAGCTTAAATTATTTGTTGATTGAAAGAATATTGGGAAAAAAAAATCTCCACATCTTTCATAGGATATCCAAATCTTTGCAAATTAAGGAAGACATGTCTCCTTTTGACTGCAATGCAGAAACAGCTTGTTTAATTTAAATGCAAATTTCTAGATAGGCAAACAAAAGTATATTCTACAACCATCAAAGAATGGAATTACTTTTTTAAAACTTAACAAGAAATCTATTTAACTTGAAATCCCTGATATATATTTGTTAAAAGATAAATATATCATATGGAAAAAACTTTCTAAAAGACAAATAATTGAGGGATGAGATAATCCCTCAATTATTCAATCACAGCAGGAAAGTGATTAGCTGGTTGGATAATTGAAGATTTGGATAAATGAAGGTACAATTACATAGTAGTGTACCAGAAGTTTGTCGACACACTCTAGCCAATTCGATGATCACTTGATTGAAAGTGCATTCATTCAATTGAAAGTCAGATAACTGAGAGAGATCACTGTATGTCACAAGGATTAGAGAAAAATAAAAAAAAAATTAAAAAAGATGTTTTCAGTTGAAGTTTTACACAAACGCTAACTATTAGAATATACAAAGAATGGCATAATTACCTCAGCTGATTGATTGGTCTCACCATTGTCTACAGAAGGAGAACTTCTTTCAGGGCTCTGGTAAAATATTAATAATACAGTGTTCACTAAGGATATGAAAACAAATTAAAAATTTAGTGACAATAATGGTATTAATTCTAAGACAAAATCAAAAAACAAAATAATAAAACATCCTCAAACTTCAGGCTCACCATAATGGTCATACTTTTTAAGTTACTATCAGAGATAAACAGGAATTTCATTAATATTTTAGAAATAATGTTCCATCTGCATCAATGGAAAGTTATTCAGATAACCCACACAGAGATAAATATGTATACCCATATACAGGATGACCATAAAATAACTTTTCCCTCTTTGGAGGCATCTGTAGCTAAAACCAATAAACAGAATGAGAATAAATATTATATTGAGACTTTTGAAGGCATGGGGAGATGATTTCTACAAAAAAAAGATTTAGTACCAAAAGTCGCTGATAGAGCCAAAACCAAGCAGATAATTACATTAAAGGCAGATAAAATGGAATAATAACATTTCTACAGTGTAAGCGACAGCCGCGTCACTCATTCCAGCTGGATATATGGCATGTTACAATGATAATAATAATAATAATAATAATAATTAAACTAAAACAACAATTTGTGAGAGACACAGAAATTAATGTAGTGATTGAACTCACAGGAAATAATGTTTTAATCATCAGAATCAGGGTCCCCTGGACTACATACACTATTTTCAGTGTGCTGACCTTTCTTGTGTACAACAAACTACAACCGGTGTGTGACATGCTCTACAGCTGAGCATAAGGAGTCGGATTGGATGTTCATAATAGCCCATTTTATGTTCTCTTTCAAGACATGCAAGTTGGGAATGCCACCAACATACACAACGGATTTCAAATACCCCCACAGCCAAAAAGTCACATGGAGTGATGTCCAGGGATCGAGGTGGCCATGCAGTCAGAAAGAATTGACTGATAACTCTCATTACTGAAATGATGGCATAAAAGGTTCTGTACTGAACGTTCAATGTGTGGCCATGCTCCATCCTGCATAAAAAATTATGGAGTCCGAACATAGTCTTTGCTGCAATGCAGGAATGACAAAATTTTCTAGCATTTGTCGATAAATCTCTCAAGTAACGGAGCAGGTTACAGGACCTGTAGGGGTAATACGCTCAAAAAAAGTATGGTCTTATTATGAAATCAGCTGTGAAGCCACACCACATGGTTACTGTTGGAGAATGTAATGGTACTTACTGGATTGCATGGGATGTTCAGATGCCCAAATTCTGCAGTTGTGAGTGTTGACCGACCCACTCAGATAAAAATGAGCCTCATCACCCCACAATATTCTCCAAGGCCAGTCATCGTCAACCTCCATTCAGGCAAGAAACATTAGCGCGAAGGGCATGCGCTTATCATAATCTGCGGAAGTTAGTGCTTGCACACGAGTGAACTTATACAGATAGAAGTGAAGCATTTTCTGTAAGATTTTCCAGACTGGACCATAAGCCATATCAAGTTTGCAAGCTATGGCACAAGTGTTTGGACCAATACTGGTCCCTGTGTCATCGAACACCGCAGTAGCAATGTCTGTTATGGTCTCTTCTTGCACTGCTTTCTGTCCTCTGCCAGGCTAACTCCTAGTGATCCAGTTTCTTCAAACTTCTTAATCATAGCTCTCAGTGCTACAGCTGACATAGAACCTGTATGCAGGTTATGAAGCCTTCTAAATTCCCGAAGGGCAGCTACAGTTTTGCACGTTTAAAGTAAAACAACAACAAGTAAGGCATGCTGAAGCAAGGTAGGATGCAATTGAGCACAATTCGTCAGTCATTCGAATAACTGCCTGAACGTTCCCAATCCCATTTTAAGTGGAATTGGTGGCGCTGCTGTCACATATGCACAGTAAAATTTGCATAATCCTTTTTACTTGCGTTTACTGTAAATATTCGACTACTTTCGGCTCTGCCAATGCCAAAATTTCCCTATCGGTGACTTTTGGTACTAAATCTTTTTTTTGCAGAATTCATCTCCCCATGCCTTCGAAAGTATCAATATAAAATGTGGTCTCATTCCGTGTATTAGTTTTAGCTACAGAAACGTCCAAGGAGGGAAAGTTAATTTATGGCCACCCTGTATTTATGTGACACACACATACAGTTAAATCCTCACTATAACAACTTTGTGAGATCACAGAAATTATTTTATAATAGGTTTCCTTCAGTGAATTTACTTTCTGATAGCACTGGGCACTATGTGATGTTAGTCAGGACTTTTTGGATAATTTTGCTACAGTGAGTAATTTCATTAAAAGAGTAAGCAAGGTTGATTAATTTAGAGATAAGTATCTCCTTAATTTCTCTTCAAGATATGGACTACTACTTCATCATCCATAGTTTATGAAGACTGTCAGGACACTATAAAGGCAACAGTCCTAACATTCTCTCTCTCTCTCTCTTTCCAGGTGTTTCTGTCTTGGGATCTCCTTAACAAGTGGAGAAGAACAAAGAATTAATCCACTTTCTAATATTATCTATCCAGGTGATTCTAGGTCATCCCCGATGTCTTGTAACAGAAGTCAACCCCTCAAGTGCTATTTTAAGTAAACTATCTGATCTAGCCACATGGCCCAGCCATTAGAGCTCTTTCCAATGTATTTTAGTGATGAAAAAAAAAAAAAAAAAAAAAAAAAAAAAAAAAAAAAAAACATTGGAAAGAGCTTTTCCTTCTAACCTCATCACTAAAAATGTATGATATCTTCAGGTTTTCTGTACCATTTTATCTTGAAGGCCAATAGTCTTTTCTCAATGTCCAACTCTCACATCTGTATAATAAGACAGTTAATGGATTAACAAGGGTATTGATGAGATAGTCTTGTAGTTACCTGCTACAGCTATTTCTAATCTACAGTATTTAAATAATGTGATAACACACCATTTTTTTATTTGTATATGAACATATGACCTCCACCACTCTCTCTTATGACCTTATGATGCATAGTAGCGTACACATCCAAGAGGAAGTGTGCTGTTCTTGATGATACTAGGGCAATTTGATGCAAATTTGTCTGCCTCCATATAAGTAGCCTAATCATGAAATTACTTCGTATGCAACTTTTGTTTGTTCATGATTAGGATAAAGATTTCAAGTAAAATTTACTTCTTCATGTGTTACTATTAGGATTGGTCCTATGCACTAATATCTATTGGTGAGGTCACCTCAAAATATACTGGGGGGGATTTCCCCCCCTCAGTATATTTTGTGTAAGAAAGGGGAGGATAACAGAAATGACTGAATATGGCAACTGCCACTTCAGATCTCCAATAAGTAAAGCACAGATGCAGGCAATGAATATCATATATTACCTGGATGTTCAGTTGGATTTCGTCAACTTGGGAAGGTACATATTTACAGTAGCTACATTTACCAACCTTCTAGATTCTATTCCATCACACACTGCTCTGTCTATCAACTTCCAGCATATCCATTTCATTAACTTCATATCGATTCCAATTTCTTCCAATTTACATAATAGCTTCCTTGTCTATAATTGAACTGTCACTTTATTAAAAGTGACAATTTCATAAGGCAAGACATCCCTTTCAAGAAGCCATTCTGTAGCATCACATTCCTATGCATCCATTCCTGAACTCAGGCCTAAACCAACAACTTTTTTAATACCTTACCCATCATTCCAAAGACTGGTCTATAATATGCTACTTCATCTTCTCTTCAAGGATTAAGTATTTGCCTATCTGGGTTTGCTGGTCTTCTCATCTTGCAGTTGGTATCTCTCTCTCTCTCTCCCCCTCCCTCCGTCTATATTTTTCCACTTCTATTGGTAGCTGATATCTTTCCATCCTAAATAGATGATCTTTCCATTTCTCTCTATATCTGTTGCAAATGCTACTTCCTTTATGTAACAAAATTATCTTGCTTTCTTTACGTTCTCTTCTTGACATCATATCAGTGCTGAGACTTAAAATGAACAACTTGGTCATAGGCATTTTTTTCTCACTTTCTTGTAATACAAGAGCAGTATGTGACATTACCATAAGTGACTGCTAATCCTATTGCTGTATATTCATATTATTATTAACATCTGACGTCCATGGATTCAGACTCATCATGGAAGGTAAACACTATTACACACAATGCTCATCCAACCGTGCCTCAAACGGATTCAATTGTCTACATTCACAACACACTCGAGAAATTCATTCCACTCACCAACCACTCTCCATGTAAAGAACCTACTTCTCACTCCTCTGCTCACACCATCCTTATAGTTTCCAGGGATGGCCTCTTGTTCTCAGTGGCATAGCTAGAGCTTTTGCTGCCCAGGGTGGTCCCCGAGTTTGCTTCCCTTCTCAATATGCACCAAAAATACTACAAAAAGTCAAAACGATATATAGGGAAATAAATTAAAGCACTATGTTTATTTTTGAAGTAAAACTTTAATTCTAACATTCTAAAATATTATTTTACTTGCTTTTCTGTTAGCAAAATCGATGACATTGTTGAAGTCTATTCCATCACTCCATTGTTGTTCATAGACAGTATGGCAAGTTTTCTTAAACACATGGTACTCATTGTAGATCTTAGGTAATTCTTAATCAAATTTAATTTAGAAAACTTCCTCTCACAACTAGCAACACTTACAGCAATTGTGAGGAAAATTCGTAGTAGTATTACAATATTTGGAACTGAGTTCTCAAGACTGTATTTTAGAATAAACTGCAAAAGTTCAAGGTGACTGTCCTTCCATGTCTCTGTTTCGTCTTGCATAGCAGCAACAGAAATAAAACTCTGAATTCTTTCTCTCAATGAGGAATTCTTCCTTATTAATGTCATCATGATCATGGTTTAGTTGACATTCGTATTTATCTATCATTCAAAAGATTCAATGGAGTAAGGAAGGCATAATTTCAGCAAAAACATGAAGCTGTTGAAATGATGGCAATTTCTCGGAAAACATTTCTCTCCTCAACTCAATTTCGTATGACAATTCAGCATCTCATGATTCTTCACCTGTCATCAGTTCCTTCTTTCTTTGGCATAAGCTACTGAATTGTTAACTAATTCATCCCTATTTTCAGTTAAAAATGTTTTTTTTAAAGCCTGGAGTTTTATGTCACATTATTGTATATTCAATTCTTTGGTTTGGAGGTAGACTTGGGTGTCGTTAATTTCTAGGACAGATTCCCACAGGCCAAGAAAGCACAGGAAGGAAAACAATTGTAATGCAAATGCAACAAGCAGCATTTGACCCAATTACTCTATTTTCTTCTTCACTAGTAATGTTCTACAGCACTTAAGATTTTCGATTTTTTTTTTTTTTTAACAACACTCACAGCATCTCCCTGTGCACTCCACCAAGTTTCTACTACATGCTTGACATTTGACCAGTGACTGAAGTCAGAATATCCCAGTGATGGGTTGACGGGGGGAAAAAAACACATGAACAAACACTCCACAGTTCCAAAAAAGGTAACAGAATTCACAGCAACAGAAGCTGCATGTACACCCGTCAAATTTAGCGAGTAATTTATACATGCAACAAATTCTGCTTTTCCATTAATTTCCTTGATGCATCTCCGAATGTCAGTATGTTGACCAGCTATCACAGCAGCATTATCATATGCTTGTCCTCTACAATTCTGAATATCAATTGTGTCGTTTTCTAATTTTTGTGAAATCATAGTTGAAATATTCTGGGCAGTTTCACCTTTTGTTTCAATGAAATCAACAAATGATTCCACAACCTTCAATTCATTTCCATCGATCATAATGCAGCATAAAACTTGGCTTATTTGATTCTTACAGAAAATATCAGTGGTGTTGTCAAATATCATAGAAAAATACTTTGCTTCTTTTACTTGCTTGACAACTTTGCTTCTTGCCTTTTCTCCCAAAACTTCTATAAACTCGTTCTGAATAGTAGGCGACATATAGGATTTAGCAAACTTTTTTTCGCAAGCTTAATTCTTAGAATATATTCAGTAGCATTGGATCATATTTCGCCAACAAATGAACTAATTCTAAAAAATTTCCTCTATTTCCCATTGATTCAGGTTCATCATCGGTCTCATAATGATTTCCTTCTTGGTGACCCCATAAAGCCAAATTTTGGAAGATATTTTTCACTTGGTTAGACTATACTAAGTTTAGTTTAATCCTTTATCCAAGTGTAAGCAAACAAAGTTTGCACCTGAAAATATCTTCAGGACTGAGGCAACTTGTGGTAAAGGTGGACCAAGCTCTCATCACTCCTTGTCTCAGTATCTCCCATAATGCAAAGCACATCTCCTTGCAGACATGTAAAATGCTATGCATTAAGGGAAAGACCACTACCCAGACATGTTTCGACCTTTATTGAGGTCTCATCAGTGGGAGTCAGACCCAGAAGTGGTCTGACAGAAGCAATGGAGAAGTCATATTTACCTATACGAGCTACCAAAAGGTGTACCACCTTATTATTAAATTACTCTGGATTTAGAGAAAGATGTTGGAAGTTATTTTTCACTTGGTTAGACTATAATAAATTTAGTTTAATCCTTTATCCAAGTGTAAGCAAACAAAGTTTGCGCCTGCATCATTCCATTATCCGATGTGATCTCTTCACAACTTGTGCAATATGGCACCTGAATTTCAGGTCCTTGTCCACCACCACTTCCAGATTTCTCATCTCCTCTACCTCCTTTAAAGTTTTCTCACCAAGTGTATATATTGCATCCCATCATTGCTTACCAAATTTCAAAACCTTACACTTTGCAATACTGAACCTACAGTTCCACTTACCTGCCCATTCAGGCAATCTAATCAAGTCCTCCTGTAAGGCCATAATATCTGCTCGACTCTGCACTGCTCTCCCCAATTATGCATCATCTGCAACTAGCTGCATATCACCAGTTAAACCCATCCCAATATCATTAATATACATACTAAACAACAATGGTCCAAAAAGGGTCTAGGTGGTGGTGGTGGGTAGTAGATGGCATTGGTGTGGTTGTGGTTCACAGTAGTTGGTGGATTGAGTGGTAGAGAACTGTAGAGTAGGTGCCCTCCCTTGATGAGTCTTTGGACTCCTTGGAGGTATCACATAATAATAAAAACTGACTCCTGTAGCACACTTTCCTCTTTCAGGATACTGCACCCCATATACAACTTTTTGAAACTTATCTGACAGCCAGTTACTGATCCAACTCAGAAGTCTATTATCCAATCCCATTCATTTCAACTTATTTAACAGCTTGCCATGCGGCAGTCTATCAAAAGCTTTTGCAAAATCTAAGTATACCACTGTAAATGCATCTCCCTTATCCAAGAGAGAGAGATGCATATACAGTAGTATACTTTGGTGATATATTCAATCATCTTGTATAGTACAAAAGTAAGTCAGTAAAACATGATCTCCCTTTAACAAACCCATTATGCTGATAACTACAGAGAATATTGCAGTTATCAACCCATTTCTGTATCCTACTTTTCACCAATCTTTCTAGTACCTTCACCATAACTCCAGATATACAGATTGGCCTATAATTTGTAACCACAGTTCTTATAACCACCTTTATGCAGTGGAACAATTTTACCTTCTTTCCATCCCCTTGAAAACTGAGCTGTTATAAGACTCTTATTAAACAGGCATACCAATGGTACTGCTAATTCCGTTGAACATTCTCTTAAATCACATAGTTATGTCATCAAATCCTATCGCTTTATTGACATCGAGGTTATTTATTCCCTCAAATTCCTCCTGCTCACTCACAATTAAGACAACCTCTCCAATGTCTTCTACACTTTAGTTTCTAATGATGAGGATGAAACACCCTTATAAGTTGATAACTGAATAACTCAACAATGTCTTCTACAGAAGTTGCCATTCTATTATTTTCATCCATTAACATCATCTTACCATAATCATTCTTCCTTCTACTTGCCACATATAAAAAAACTCTAGGTTGTTTTTTTTTTGTCCGATTTGCTAATTTCTGCTCATAATGCACTTTCATTATTTTTACTAACTGAGTCACTCTGCTGGCTTGTTCTTTATACTCTTCATATAACTGATTATTACCATTATTCATCTTGTACTGGCTCCAAAGAGCCTTCTACCAGATTTCATGCTTAAGCCCTTCATTCATCCATTTACACCTACTTTATTCAGCCTTTTGACCTTCAGAACACATTGATGCTGTTATGTATGTGTTTGTCAGTTCCCAAACATCATTTATTTCCTTACTGCTCAATAGAAATATGCATATGGCTAGCCACAATCCAGGTGATCACTTCATGATCACACTTTCCAACTGGAGGAAAGTGCCAAATCCCACTCACAATTATATCCTCTGATTAAATGATCAGATCTAAAACTCTCGATCCTCAGGTGCTCTCTTTACATGCTGCCTGAGATAGTTGTCTCTCAAAAATCCAAGAAATTCATTCTTCTTATTCCCAAATGCTATCTCTTCATTTCAATCTATACTGCCAGAATTAAAATTGCCCATAATAATCACTTTTCCTTTGTTTACTAACCCAAATTGTTTATACATTTCTTCATCACCACTCTCCACATTCACTGGCCTATAGCAACATCCAGTTAAATATTTTTTCCTGTCAATCTCTACCTCACATCGCCACTATTTCCCTCTTTCATGTCTAACTTATGTGGATATAATTCCCCTGCTATCAGCAGCAGCACTCCCCCTTCCTTCTTATTCTTTTTATCCACATAAAAAACACTGTAGCCTTCCATTTCTATTCCAGTTAGGAGATCATCTTCATACCATGTTTCACTTATTCCAATAATTTTGGGGCAAATAAACTCAATCAGTGAAACCATTTCATCTCCCTCATTTCTGATAATTCTGGCATTTGTAAATAAACACACACTTTTAGGTCCATAACCAGTCCTGCCACCTAAGTCACTTGTTGGTCGTGATTTCTCCACCATACCAAATCACCTTCATCTCAACTTATGACATATATCCACTTAGTGTCAACTTCCCTATTCACATCCCAATCTATTCATTTCATGATCATTCCTATACATACATTCATTCACTACTACTTCTAACATCCACTCTCCCTATGCCATGTCTCCCTGTCCACCCAGGCTTCCCCCATTTCCCTGTTCATCTTACATTACCATTCTCTTTTCATCTCTCATAGTACCACTGTTTCGCCAAACACTTCTGTCTCTTCAATACCACTCTCCTGATCTTTTACTTCATCTCTTGCTTCTGATCTCTTCCTTGCATCACACACCGCACTTCCATCTAGCAACAGTTTCTACAGTGCACTCACTCTAAAGCCATTCAAATGCAACCCATCATGCATTTCTCTCAAATTCCTTCTCCTCACACAACTCTGCTAGTATACCTTCATCATTCTGGCTCTTCGTCTCAGCTCATCATTGTCATACCTCAGCAGCATACTGACAATCTTTCACTCTTCTCAATAACCTGCTGATATTTGTCCTTACATTCTCCTCATATTCACATTAATCATTTGTACCTACAATCACCACTAATTTTCTTACTTCTTTCCTCCTCATGTAAGCACGAATTATCTTGCTTATTCTCCTTTCTGGATAGCAGACCTTACAGACTCATTAACCAATCCTCTATCAATGGAATCTCCATACACTGTTATTCTCAAATCACTCATCACTTCTTTTTCTTTCATTCTATCCTTTTGCACACTTCAATTGTTTCCACTAAACATCTAATATCATGTCACTGTACATATTCTTCATTTCATTTGTCATTTAGAATAACTGTTTCATCAAATCTTGCATTACGACAATTTCACTCTCTGTCACTCCCATATTCTCGCTACCTCTCGTTCTGCCTTACCTTACTTCAGTTTCCTCATTTATACTTCCTTTGCTCCTTTATCACTTACTTTTGCTTCTACATTCTTGCATTCTTTCACTCCCTCAGTCTCACTAGCTTTCATTCCATTTCCGTTTCTTTTATTTATGCTATCTTTCACTTCTTCTGTTTCACATTCGTTAACTCATAGTCTAGTAAAATATTGTACTTAATACAAATCCATATGTTCTTTCGTCTTCTGTTCAGTCTCTCCACAGACACATATCTCTCATTTTGTCATGCATGCAATTACACTCATGACATTGTACCATTTTTGAAAATGGTATGTTATTAACAGCACTTTATTTTCAGCGATTGCCTACACACATCCGCTGACACAAGTGCGATTGACCTCATGAGTACCACCATTGTGTTCTGTTCAAAGAAGGCATGATTATAAATCTCAACAAATGAAGTCAGTAAGAATTCCCCAAGGCCAAAAATCATGCAGACACGGTAAGTTATCAAAAATTCAAGCAATACTGCCAATTAATATGCAAAATAGCACTTATCTTTAGTGGAGCTATTTTCTAATACTACACACATTGTGGTTCTTAGTGATGTCAGGAATATCAAGAATAAAAAAAAATAGGATTTCATTTTGAAATATCCTCCACTTCCAGTTCATCTACATGAGGAACCTTTATCTGGTCTCTTTCGACTAATGGAAAGTTAGCTGGCCTCATATGGCAGTAGGTTTTTCTCACTCGGAAACTCGGGTTTTTCATCCCTCAGAACAGGCAAACTGGTCCCGTGAACACAAACACGGATCTACAGTCATAAAATACATATTTAATCTCTCATTAGGAGGGCTCAACCTCCTAAGGGACTGGGGAGGGAACTCCATACAAAATAAGTCCCATCATATTACACCATATTACCTTTACATGAATAATACACATATAGGTAGAGTTATTGCTCAGTTACGATTTAATCACTTCTGCTACTATAAACCTTCTACCATCTGTATTTACCTAAGTTATTCTGCTGTAATCATTATCCCTTTTACTTACCATATAAATACAAAGGAAGAATGCCAATTTCTTTACTGCCTTCTTCTCATATTCTGACTTTGTATTATTTATCATACTGGTCACTCTTCTTTCCATATCAACTTCATCTTGCTCATTACATTTCTCTATATGTTCTTTACAATTTTTTTTAATTTATTGTATGCAGTTCCTGCTTAATGATGCCCCTCATCTGTTTAACACCCACCTGATTTATCCTCCTACCTCTAAGAATCTTTTAACTAAAGGTGAGTCAGCCGGTCTCAAACGGAGGTAGACGGTTTTTTCCACCCGGAAACCCGGGTTTTTCATCCCTCAGAACAGCCAAACCAGCCCCGTGAACACACACTTCAACAGACATAAGACACTTCACTCCTGGAATAAGAAGTAACCATCCTATTCCGTAGGGATTTCGGTTTCAAAAGCCTACACAGTAAAGTGTGGGTCTACACTTGAGAGTAAATTAGGATAGGACCTCTAAGAATGCAGTCTTAGGTTCATCAAATACTTTATCATTTTCCCCTTGCTCCTTCTGCTGCAATGGTACTACATCAAGTCACTGTACTTTTAAGTTTTTTTTATAAAAAATTACCTACTACATGGTTCCATATAAATCCTCTTCTTAACTAAAAAAATATCGCAAGCTATCAAAATTACTCCATGCATCCACAAAACACACTCCTACATAATTCATATGACTCATCTGCTGGTATGGTCCTTCTTGATTTACTTTCATATTAGAGCAACATAAAAGGATATACACTTGCCATTATTTACAAGTTCTTAAATTTTACTCACAAACAAAGCCCCCACACACCACTTCTGACCACCCATTACACTTATTTTCCACCCTTTAAGCAAAAAAAAAAGTATATCCTCACATCACTGCTAACCTCACTTTGATGCAACTTCAAGGAGGGGAAACCCACAACAACTTTTGTTTCTATTGAATATTCTCTTTTATATCAACCAAATTTTGTAATCCATAAACCATCGTTCTTTCTTGATCACCTGCCTCTATATTCTTTCCACCATTTTTTCATCCCCCAAGAAATCTAGGCAACACAAACTGAGCTCATTCATCCAAATAGGAGTCATATGTATTCAAAGTTACAAAGAGGGATAATAATTTCAGTGCATTTTGCAACATCCAAGTGATCCTCTGTGCTAACATTTCCCTAAAGGCTGATATATAGCCTACCAGTTGCCTTTAGATAAGATTATGGTGCAAGCAGTCAAAAGAGAAAATCAAGCTATAAATGATAAAAAATAAAATTAAACAACAGAAATGTGTAAATATTAGACATTTAAGTTCAGTAACATGCACAAGTACACAGAAAATACTTAGTCTGCACCTACTGCCCAACCAATATCAATAAAAATATCAGATATTTTTTATTTGTATTAACAAATCGACTTATTTAACTGAAACTATCCTCAACAAGGGAAAGTAAGAAATGCTGCTTTGTGATATTCTCTCCACTTCTGAATATCATGTCAGAGGATAGCACTGGAAAAGGATTAAAAGACTATTTATTCTTCCAATATTTTGTCTCAGTTAAAGAGACATCTTCAGGGTGTATGATACAAATCTTATAACACCCCTCTCCCCCCCCAAAAAAAAGAAGTAATGTGTTGCCTCTGTGAATTACAAGTTTTGTATTGTACTCCCTGAAGATATCTCTATGAATGAAATGAAATACTGGAAGAATTAAAGTGTTTTTAATCCTTTGCCAGTACTGTTTTTAACTATTAAGCCTCCAACATGAGTTCCTCCCAGCACTTCAGCTGGGAGGAACTCATTCTCACACAGATTTCAAATATGTCCATGGAACTTCAAATTTTTTCCACTTCTTCTTTTCAGCCATTTTCAGTCCACTGCTGGACAAAGGCTTCCTCCAACTCTTTCCATATTCTTGGCTATGGTTGACCAATTTTTTCAAAAAATTTTGACAGTTCATTGTCCCATCTTCTTTTAGGGAGTCCTCAGCGAAGTTTCCCTTCTTTCGGAATCCACTTTGTTAGTATGCTGGTCCATCACTCGTCTTCTTTTCTGGATAGAGTCCGGCCGATTTCCATTTTAGTAGCTTGTGGTAAAGAATGATGCCTGTGATGAGTCTGGCTTCTTATACAGTGTTTCATTTGTTATCTTTTAATGTGATGCCTAGCATCAGCCTTTCCATTTTTCTTTGAGTTGTTGATAGTTTATTTGTCAGTGCTTTTCTCAGAGACGAAGTTTCGCAACCATATGTGATGAATGGAAGAATACACTGGTTATATGTCTTCCCTTTTAAACAGAGTGGGACATCCTTGTTTTGAAATATACTTTTCAATTTTCTAAATACACTCCAGGCCAATTGAGCTCTCCTTTTTATTTCGTTTTGGAGTCCACTGTTTAGATCAATGAGATGATCTAAGTATGCGTGTGAAGAGACTCTTTCTAAGAAATAGTTTTCTACTATGTTTTTTTTTTTTGATGCTACAAAATGATTAAACATGATTTTAGTTTTTACTTTCACCTATCACCTTTCAAATCCTGAGCCTCCTCAATACAATATGCAATTTTTTCAGCCCAAGGTACATAACTTTATGACGATCATTATTATCCCCTGTTCAAGATGACTGTTTAAATCATCCCATTATCTACATCTTCTTTATTAATTATTGCCCTCCTCATTTAATATCATCATCAGCAGCAAACACTAGATCTTTACACTTAAATCATTCCTCATTCATGTACAAATTAAATAGGAGGAACTGCGGTGCTAACTCATTAATACTCCATGAAAATGCACATCCCAAACTTCATGAAAGTATGGAATACTGAATTTTATAATCCAATATAATGAAATTATAAGACTATGCTGCAAGCTACATGCAAGTCTCGCTACCAATGGTTAATGCAGCAACTCTCCAACCAAAAGGCTGGAGGTTGAAATCCTACCATTGGCATGAATTTGTGATTGTCTAAGATCTGGTGTAAGACCCAACCTGTTTACAGGAGCCATGAAGCAGGTTGAAAAAGTTCTATTTAGTCATTAGAATGGGATTTCTACATTATGTATCATAAAAAAATTTTAAAATTATTTAAAAAGTCCTTAGCCTACCCAATAGATTTACAACCTTTCATGGGTAGAAGTTAAGTTAAAAGGGTGCAGTAATATTCCTACTACTTACATGCAAAATGAAAGCAAAGCAGCTGGTGATGCCCAAGGTCACAAGATTGTTAATATCTTGCATTGGACTTATGTGATGATATCTGTAAACTACACTCCATCCAGATATATCACTCTCACTATAACTGCCAAGGTCATATGCAAGTCTCTCATGAGTGCTTCATCAGTTAGTGCTACCTCCATCAATGAATTTAAGGAGAAGTGTGATTATGATAAACAGTGTGTGAAAAGTATTAGCATAGGCCTAAATGCATCATTAGACTTCACAGAGATGCCTGTTTAGTAATAATAATAGTACAGAAAAAGTCAGATAGGGTGTTCACTTCCTGTTCACATAGTGAAATAAGATAAACTCAATGGATAATGCACAATGAACAACTGTACTCAGTTTGCACACCCTTTCAAGAGATAACATACCAAAATTTAAAATAAAAGAAGTAACAAGCAGTTAAAGTGTCCCTGATTCGGTCCTCTGTTCACATCTACATCTCAGTACTTATCCCAGGAAGGTAATGCTAATTTCACTGCTGCAAAGTGTGTGTGTGGGGGGGAAAGAAACTTGCAAAGTATATCACAAATTTCGAAACTGATACACATGAATTGCTAGAAGTGGATGAATGAGTTACAGAATCTTTCCCAGCATTTAAAACATTATTATTATTCAGGCCTCCATGGCGTCAAAAGACTCATCGTGGGAGGTACTTCCTAAGAACATAAAGTCTGTCAAGACTCATCGAGGGGAGGTCCCCCCTAAGAAACACAAAGTCTATCACACTACTCCTTAAACTCACTGACCGTTCTCACTCTCACCACTCCATCAGGCAATGCAATCCACGGTTCAACCACCCTCCATGCAAAGAAACCACTCCTCACCCTCTTGCTCACAGTTTCCTTTCGTAACTTCCAGGGATGGCCTCTTGTCATCAATCCTTCCCACTGTTCAACCAAGTGAAAAAACTTCCCAGTGTCAACCCTGTAATCACCTCTCAACAGTTTAAAAATCTCAATCATATCACCTCTCCTTCTATCCACCAAACTCTGCAGTCCACATTCCCTCAGCAGATCCCCATAACCAAAATTGTACAATCCTGAAACCATCTTTGTCACCTGTCTTTGTAACCTTTCCACAGTTAATTTATCCCCTTCAAATCTGGGGGACCAAATCTGAGAACAATAGTCTAAGTGTGGTCTGATCAGAGACTTATACAATGGAATGATAATCCTTTTATCTCTGCAGGTCAGTGTCCTTCTCATAATTGCAGCAATCCTCTGTGTTACCTTCACCACTTTTGCAATATGTCCCCTAAATTTCAGGTTTCTATCAATCATCAATCTCAGATCTCTTGTCTTCTCTACTTCCTCTAGTATAACTCCTCCCATAGAGTATGCAGCATCCCATCGATGTTTCCCAAACCTCAAGACCTTATATTTTGCTGCATTAAACTGACACCCCCCCCCCATTCATTTGCTCATCTATCTAGCTTATTCAAATCCTCTTGCAGGGCTACCACATCTGCACTATTACTAATAATCCTTCCCAGCTTCGCATCATCTGCAAACAACTGAATATCCTCATGCAATCCACTGGCAATGTCATTGATATAAAGGTTAAACAATATACGTCCTAGTACTGAGCCCTGAGGAACCCCACTTGTAACCTTCTGCCTTCTTGAAATTGCCCCACCATACACAACTCTCTGATCCTATTGGACAGCCAATCCTGAATCCAGTTGACCAATCTGACATCCAGACCCATGTGCTGCAACTTAAAAATCAGCTTATCATGTGGCACCCTGTCAAATGTCTTCACTAAGTCTAAGAAAATTGCAGTATATGCCTTTCCCTCATCTAATGTTCTTGTAACTTTATTATAAAAGGCTAGCATATTGCTAAAACAAGAGCGCCCTTTCACAAATCCATGTTGACTCTCAACAGATAACATTACCCTCATCTGCCCAATGCTGTATACGTGTCCCTCACTACTTTCTCCAAGATCATAACAACTACTGATGACACACAAACTGGCCTATAATTAGACACTTCCAGTCTGTTACCACCCTTATGCAATGGCACTACCTTCCTTCCATTCCCTGGCACCTTTCCCGCAGCCAGACTTTCATTGAAATGCCAGGTTAAAGGCACTGTCAGTTCCCTAGCACATTCTCTCAAAACGCGTGGTGAAATACCATTCAGTCCCAAAGTTTTACTGACATCCAGAGTACTCGGTATCTGAAACACACTCTCCTCCTGTACCTCTAAACCTCGAACCTGCACTATCCCTCTAGCATTAAAACTGACTCCTCTAGGATGAAATACTCCAATAAAGTGACAATTCCACTACGTCCTCTGCATCAGTCACTCTATTCCCATTTTTATCCCACAATATCATTCTTCCACAGTTCATTTCTCCTCCTACTGGCCACATAGCTAAAAAAATTCCCTAGGATTTTCTTTGGATCTTAGGGCCAATCTCCTCTCATAATCCAGTTTCGCTTTCCTTACCACACTAGTCACTCTTCTGGCCTGTGTCTTATATTCTTCATGCAGCTTCTCTTCACCTGTCTCCTTATATCTCTTTCATAGCCTCTTTTTTGCATGCAATTCCTGTTTAATATTGTTTGTCATCCACTTTACTCCAAATTGTGTCCTCTTCTTCACTTGTGGTATACAACTTACCACTGCTGCTAACAAATATTCTTTCACAATTTCCCATGCACTAATGATATCCTGGCCTTCCAATTCCTCCCTCCATGAAACTTCCCGAAGTTGACGTCTAAGACTATTATAATCACCTGCTTTATAATTCCACATAAGTTCCCGTCTCTCTTTGATACTCCTGCATGTCTATTCATTTTCCAAGTCAAAATCATATGGTCAACTCTCTCCAACTGGTGGGAGAGATGTCATCTCAGTTATTATCAACTCTTCTGATGCTACAACCAAATCCAAAACTCTTAAACCTCTTGTTCCCTCTGTTACATGTTGCCTAAGACATTTGTCCCTCAAGAATTCTAGAAATTCCATTCCCCTATTGTTACATGCATCTTCCTCTCTCCAATTTATACTACTGTAGTTAAAATCTCCATGTAGAAACATCAGTTGAAAGAAGTACACAACATGGTCAAATTTCCTTCAGAAGTATGCTGCTTTCCCCTTTCTGTTCAGCACAACTGTGTTATGCATTCAGAACTGTTTATCATAATCATGCCTCTCCTTAAATTCATTAATGGAGGAAGCACTAACTGACAAAGCACTCATGAAAGACTTGTTATGTGACCTAGGCGGTTATAGTGAGAGTGATCTGTATCTAGATGGAGTGTAGTTTACAGATATCATCATTAAAATGAATCACTGAAAAATAATAAAGCATACTGTTGGCCTGGTTGGACAAGTGTTAATGTATTTCCAGCCAAAAGGCTGTAGATTGGAATCCCGCTGTGGCCATGGATGTTTGTGATTGTCTGTGAAAATACTGGTGGTAGTAGTAGTGGGCAGTAGATGGCATTTGGTATAGATGATGCAGTTTGTTGTAGTTGATGGATTAAGTGGTGGAGACAGAGTTGTAGAGTAGGTGCCCTTACTCGATGAGTCTTTGGACTCCTTGGAGGTTTCACATAATAATAATATATGTGTGCTATAAATTTCATCATGTGGACAAAAAAAAAAAAAATTCACTACAATTTCTATGTTAGTAATGAGTTTAGTACTGCAACTTGATATGTTGCCTTAAGTCAAAAGGCAACATCAAGCTTAGAATTCTACAAAAGATAAGTAATATTACATCTAAAAATAAAAGATCTAGTACAAATTCACAGGCTATTAGTGCATACAAAAAATCATAAGCCACTTAGTCTGAAGAGAAGCCAGAATCACCAAAAAGAAAAAAAAAAAAAAATAAATAAATAAAAAAATTGCATCTGAAGGAAGCAAAAAAGTTTATTACTTGTAGTCACTGACAATGAAGACATCTCTTAACTTATAAATCAGTACACATTCCTTTACACAATCTTTTTATTCAATTTTGGTATATACAGGTATCTCTTAACGCAGTTTTGCTTAGCGAGGGATTTGATTAATGTGGCAAAATTAATTGCGACAATCCCTTTATTTACACGGTAAGAGTTTTAATTAATATGCCTTTAAATTTACCAAAATTCCACCAAATACGACATCATTCCTATAACCCATGGACGTGGCCATCATTGCAACTATCAAAACCTATTTTCTTAAAAAGACAAAATGTAGTAGAAACAACAATGAAAGAAAATGCGATCAGGCACCAAAAATTGCAGAAAAATTTAACATTAAACACGCAATTGAAAACATTCATGACTCGTGGCAGCAAGTGTCTTCTAGCTGCATGAAAGCTGTTTGGAAAAACCTTTTGCCAGAATGCGCTAATGACCTAGGTGGTGGTTTTCAAAATCCTGTGAACAATGTAATTGAAGAAATCGTTGCAATTGGTGAAGACGTTTGTTTTGATGGTGTTGCAGAAGATGTTAAAGAATTATTGGATTCAAATTCAAAAGATTTCAGTGACAACGATCTTCTTGAAATTGAACAACAAAGTGCATATGAAGACAACAAACAAATGGAATGTGAAGATTAGGTTCCAAAGGAGATAACAATCAAAGAACTGTATGGAATATTTCACAGTTTAGAATTGCTTAAGCAGCAAGTAATGGATATGGATCCAGATGTTAATCGAAGAATGCTTGTTTGCCGAGGTTGAGAGTCATTTTGCTTGTTATCTTAGAATTTATTCTGATAGGAAAAAAATTAAAACTTGAACAAACAACTCTTGATAACTTTTGTGATAAAAAAATTACAATAACTAATATAGGTTTACACTGTATTCATTTTTATCTTTCCTAAAAGAGTACCATATGAAACAAATTATTAATACAGTAATTGATCATGGACAAATTGTAATTTTTATCATTGATTATTATATTTGATTAATGTGATTTTGATATATGCAGTAACATCGAGGGATTAATTAATCGTGTTAATCACGGAATACCTGTATGTTGGACAATGGATTCTATGACTAGTGATAACGAAATGGTGACTCCTTTTTATCCGATTTATCTGTCAAATAATATAATCCGATAAATAGTTGGAAGAGGATCAATCATTCGATGCTGTTGGCACACTCTCCCTCGATGAGTGTTTGGACTCCCTGGAGGTGTCACATAATAATAATAAGATCAGTATTTCTATTCATATTTTTGCCAATCCATCATGACATCAAATAACCAATGTCACATGAGCAAGGATTCTGGTATATCCTAGAAAATGTTAAGGCTGCAGTTTATCTTTAGGTCAAGGTAGATTCATGCAAATTAAATTTTAAAGGCTTGTAGACAGAAAAGAAATTAAAGTTCACAAGGACTTCTACCATGCTCTGAAATACTTTCTACACACAAGGAGATGGATGATCTTAAAGAGCCAAACTGTTAAAATAAAAGATAATGGAAATGTAAAGAGTCAGGAAAAAGGGTTGGTGCAAACTAATCACCTATCATACAACTGACAGATGGCATGTGATGATGATAACCACAACAGTGCTTCATGAATTCAAAACAATCTCTTATGCGTTCCCTACACTGCTAGTATAGGCACTTCAGAAGTGTGCATGCCATATTGTGCTTTGAAAGGTAGAAGCATTTTACAAAATATTTTAAGTTTCTATTTATTTATTTATTTTTTTAAATTTTTATTTAGTTTTAGATATTTGACATGCTATAAAAATATCTATTTTTATGTAAGCTGGAGCAAATGAGGATGAACACGAAGCTGGTTACATGGATAAGAAGGTGACTAATACATATTACAAGAGAAGAGACATGCAACCAGCCTATTACTCTATACTCAGTCTATTGATGTTTAATTTTACATTAATGATACTAGGTATGATTCAAGGAGGAATATCCAGTTATTTGCAGATAATACTAAACTGGAGAGGATAATAGAAGTAAAATTAATGTAGTGATCATATAAAGATTCTGCAGGAATCTTTATATGATTTATATAGTGTGCTCTTTCAATTTCAACAAGTTCATTTCAATAAAGGATAATGTTTGTATTTTCAATGTGACAAAATGTAACATATGCACTTTTGAGTAAAGAGATTGCAAGTTGTATATTATACTGATGAGACTTGCACTGCAAGAATATGACAAGGGTAAGGTTTCATTTATTTTTCAGGGGAGCAGTGAAATAATAGGAGATAAGGAGTCAAAGTTCAGTGAATGTATTACAAAAGTGGGGAAAGCAGCAGAAACGCTCATTTGGATGTTGAAAATACACTGCATGCTGACAAGTAGGAATCAGGAAGTCATGATCTTTCTTTATAAGTTCTGATACTAACATTTTGTTAAGCTCAGATTTGGTTACCTGAGTTTCTTGGCAATAAGAGTAGTAAAGTTTTCATTATTTAGTTTTATTTCATTTTATTTTATATCTAGTGTCTTAAATGTTTTGTTTGTACCTTTTCTTATATAGTTATACTCCCTAATACTTATTTAGCGTTTATTTTTGACACTAATTAGCGACACTATTTTGAATAATGGCGGCAATGGCAGTTAAAATTGCAAATGGCATATCGCCAAGTCCCCCCCCCCATTTAAGGACTCCATTTTACGTGATATCATACAGGATTTTGCAGCATGCAGGACTTGCGGAATGTATGCATCCTGGCAGTTGTATATGTGGCAGGAGAGAGAAGAGGTAATATGTATAATGCGCAAAATGCAGGCAATGGGAGGAACTTGGTGAGTTAGAGATGACCATAACTGACCTCATTGAGACTATAACAGACCTCGTTCAGTCAGGCATGAGATTCTCCAGGTAGAGAGATGAGTGGTATGATAGATGGCGAGAGAAATATGAATAAAATAATAAGAGTGGGGAGTATGGAAAGGTTGAATGGTTCTGAAGATTTAGGAGAATGGTCTCAATTGGGAGGATGAATGGCAAACAAGAGTGGCTGACTTAGAGAGAGAGATAGATGAGCTGAAAGAGTAGGTGGAATGTCTGGGGAATGAGATGAGAAGTGTGAAAGATGAGATTAGGTGAATGGAAGAGAAGAATGCAAGGCATTCAGAGGAGGAATGAGAGAAGATGAACAATAGTAGAAGAGAGGGAATGAGAGAGCGTTATGGGAATGGTAGAAGAAGAGAGAATAAGAACAGTAGAAGAGAGGGAATGATATAAGAAAGAGAATGAAAGAGTTATGGGAGTGATAGAAGAGGAGATAATGGGTGTCAGATATAGGAATGATAGAAAAGGAAAGAATGGATACAGCAGGAGAGAGGGAATGAGAGGAGTGCTCCCTTGCATAACTAGGGATAGAGTGATGTCAGGAGGCAGGTAAGTAGGGGAGTACAGAAAGAAAGTGTTACTCGAGAAAGAGTGAGGGATGCATGTGAGCGATCGAGGAATAGGGTGGTAAGAGAGGTGAAATGTATGGGGACTCAATGATCCGTGGTGTTCAAGATAGGATGCACGAGGAGTGTTTGCCAGGAGGAACAATAGAAAGTGTGGCTATGGCAATTAAGAGAGGTGAAAGGGTGGATGAGATGATTGTGATGGTAGGAACAAATGACTTGAGTTGAAATGTAAGTCAGGCAGTGAGAGATATGAGATTTTTGCTCGAGGCTATACGGCAGAAGACAGACAGAGGAAAAATAGTGTGCGTGTTGCCTAGGTATGATAGTGATGAGCTGAGCAGAAGAAACGGTGATATTGAATGGCATGAAAGTGAGAATGTGTTGGAAGAGAGGATGGGAATATGCGGATGGTTGGAGTGCATTTGAGAACAGAGAGGAATTTTATGCGAGAGACCGCTTGCATTTGAATGAGGAAGGAAGTAGGCATCTGGAGAGATTGCTGTTCTGATCGAGTCAGTGTGTCCCAGTGTGGATGGTAGCAGAGGTGGCCTCTTGTGGGAATGGGTACTCGGGAGAAGGGGGATGACATCAGGTAACGCTGAGCCCAGTGGAGTCTAGAGGGGATAATGCTGGGTATAAAAACAATGGCATTTTTATGCTTTATACTAATGCCAGGAGTATTTGGAATAAGGATGAGGAATTGATGGCACTGATAGCATCAGCCTGGCCAAAGATTATTGGGATCACCGAGATGTGGTTGACAGAAGAGGATATAATAACAGGAATAGAAGTCGCTGGGTACAGCATTTTTCGGCAAGATTGGAAGGGAAAGCATGGTGGTGGAGTACTGCTTATGATAAGTGACAACCTATGTCCACTAAGAGTGCAGGCTTTGGAAAGCTGTGACACTAATGATTTTGAAAGCATATGGTGTGAGGTGGAGGTGGGCAAGACAGGTTATTTAGTGGGGGTGTTGCTACAGACCAAGGAGCACAGAGGGTGAGGACTAGGAGATGTTGAGACAGCTAAGTTTGGCAAGTGCAAGAAGAATGATTGTTATGGGAGATTTTAACTACAGCAGTATAAATTGAGTGAAGGAGGACAGTTGTAGAGTGGAGTGCCCTCCTTCAATAAGTCTTTGGACTCCTTGGAGGTGTCGTGTAATAATAATAACAACAACAATAACTAAAGCTGAATCCTTACATAATTAATCAAAACTTTCTGATAATAGACATTTTTGGCATTTCAAAATTGTAGCTTCATTTCAATTAGTGAAATCAATTTGACTTTCATTTGAAAGTCAAATGAAACGCATCTGCTCTCCAGCCAAGAGGCTGTGGGTTCAAATACCACTTAAGCATGGATGTTTGTTTGTCTTCCACCTTCATTCATACAAGTGCATAAACATCTCCCAAAATGACGTGGAAAACCATGGGAGAAGCAGGCCCAACTCTCCCATGATGGGGGAGGCATTTATCCCAACAGTTGGGGAAAAGTTACAGGCTGGAAAAACATAAGCAAACTGGTAAAAAAAAAATATGTTACAGTACTGTACCAACTTATTTGTTCAATGTAAATGCCAAAAGAAATGAATGATGATATCACTTTTTCGAAAAAGTTACTATACCTTGAAACAAAGATAAAAAATTATCTTCTTTTTTTTTTTTTTTAATGCTTGGTCTGATGATCATATTCATCCAAATTTTTGCAATGACTGCAGGTTATGAAGAAGGCTTCTTGCAAGTACTTAATTTAGCCATATCAGTTTTGCATCCTTTGGCACTGGCACTACAACACCATCAAAAAGCAAGCCACAATTTCTACTTCTTTTCTGTGGTCAGATTACTATGTCAACTTTCTTAGGTAGTAGGGTTTCCCCCCTCACAGAAAAACTCAGGTTTTCATCCCATATACAGGCAAATCAGCCTTGAGAACACATGCAATTTACAGACACAAGATACTGTTGTTGTTGGTGGGTGGTGGATAGTGTTGTGTATTAATGGTAGTAATGTCATTGTGTAGTTGGAGGATTAAGCAAAGGGGACAGCAAGTTGTGTAGTAGAGTAGTGTAATCCCCCCCCACACACACACCCAATGAGTCCTTGGAGGTGTCATGTAATAACAATAATCATAATTATATCCTGGCTTCCTGAAACTGTTCAAAATCTTAAACCAAGATGGGGACCAGATTGCAAGTTTTACACATTTGACCCTTTCAGAGTTGAATTTGTTGCTGATTTTCTTGCAGCTGATGTGAGATTAATGTAGTGTGACTGTATAAATGGAGGCATTCTCCTGGACCATTTTTAGTATTTATTTATTTATTTATTATTTTTCCTCCCAATTAATGATTGTAGATCTACAGTACATCAGCACTATGGGTAGGTTGAGGGTTTTTTTTAATTATTTTTGATTTTACAGATAGATATTTTTATATAATTCAGAAACTCTGATATATCAAACATGGAGCTTTTTTTCAAGCCTTTTCAGAAATCCATAGAAATTACAAAGCTGGAGACAAAGTTTTTTTGGTGTAATTTTTTTGTGCTTCATCATACATGCACAGGCATGCATGTATGTAGTTTGTTGAATTAAACAGACTTGTAATAACAAATAATAAAAATCTTGGTAGTTTAACTGGTATCTGATATCAAGCAACAGGCTGTACTAAGACTATTTTCTGTGTATATGCAGATGTTATTAAATAAACAAACAGTGGCAGCTTGTACTTAAGCACTGGCACTGCAGCATCCCAAGGAAAAAATGAAAAAATTTAATTTTGTTTGTGTTTATAAATAATAACAACGCTTACATTATATAAATGCAATACAACATGTTAAAGGTTACAGCTTATGTTTCGACATTGATTGAATAGTTAATAATTGGAATTGTGCAATTAACGCTTTAGATTACAAAACAAATGCACTGCGATTTAATGCAGAGCCGGAATTATCACATTCGGCCAATTGCAGCTAGACTCGCTGATATTCGTCTGCACTTGTCACTGCACGTAACAAGCGAATCCGACTACAGATAAACTGCATGCTTGCACACTTTATTTCAGTTAGATACGAAACGTTTATTATTGGTGCATGTTCGTGGTGAGGGTGGAATATTTTTGGTAAATCTTATTTTATTCTGTTAAAATAACATTTATTATACATACAATGTATTCATCTATATACAGATATAGATGAATTATGACGAGCCTAACTGTTGAAAATACAAAAATAATTATATTTTATCAATTATCATTACATGAAACAAATGCAGTGTCAGAATTATTGTGTTCGGCCAACTGCAACTAGACTCACCGATATTTGTTTGGACTTGTCACTGTATTGTAACAAGTGAATCCGATACTGCTCGTTGAGCAGTGTCACTACAGATAAATTGTATGCTTGCATGCCTTATTTGTGAGATACAAAACTTTAATTATTGGTGTGTGTTCATAGTGAGGGTGAAATATTTTTAATAAAGCAATTTTTTAACAAGTAAATTTATTTATTAATAAATGTTGATCGATTGGTAGAGCCTCTGCTACTAATAGCTCATGCAAAAAGTTAGGCAAGTTTGAGCGCGGTTAGTAGTTGGAAGGGGTTCAATCATTCGATGCTGTTGGCATACACTCTCCTTCGATGAGTCTTTGGACTCCCTGGAGGTGTTACCATAATAATAATAAAAAAAAGAATTTTTTTTTTTTTATTTGGTACATGCAGCGCCCCTGCCTAAAATTTTCACAGGCCGCCACTGTAAACAAACAACACAGTCACACATTTCTGTTCTTTAATATTTTTCCCCCATCCCTTATAGCTTAATTTTTGTCTCATGCCATATACATATGAATTTCTGAGGAGACATAAGTATTTCCTCCCCCCCCCCCTCTCAGAACCAATACCAAATACTGAATCACACTTCAGGAAATGCACATTTTATATGAATCCCACCTACAAAGAGGTCATAAACCTACAGCAAACTAATATCACAAGGACTAAGAGTCAGAAATCTAGAAACCCTCCTCTTTATTAATTTTGTTTTCCTTTTGAAATGAAGACATTTTATAATGAACAAATGTCTATTTCTTATCGGGTATTAATTGTTAAAGAATGATGTAGCGTAAAAAGATTTTCAAGTTTGACCTCACCAATAAAGCAGAAAAAAGGCAACTCCCTAGCATATTAAAAATGCAATTCTAGATACACACAATTTACTATTTTTATAATTACCAAATATCAAATATGTGATATATATATATATACAGGGTGTTCGGGATAAATTTGACATATTTATAATTAATTATATTTTTCCGTAAGTTACATGTATTAACACACACTTCTCTTCATTTAAAAGTTTGGACCCTTCTTCATTCATATACAAGATGTCAGAAAGGACGGATAGCTGGAACCCACCTGAATCATGGAAGAGAATAACTTGTATCATGATGATTCGTGCCCGCCATCAAAATAAGGATATTACGACTGCTGCCCAATGCTCCCTGAATACAGTAAAAACAATCAGGCATGAACTAGAGACTTGCAATGGTGACTACGAGGATGTAGCAAGAAGAAAGATCCCTAGCAGACGATCTGATTGCGTTCGTACAGCAGAATTCCTCGCAAATCTGCAGGAACAGGTGTTGAAGAATGCTGGCATTGGAATTCGGGCTTTGTTCGTGGAGTTGCTAACTGTAGTCAAGCCCTGGATAACAAGGGTAGCCAATGGTAGGCCGTATGTATGGCAGCAGGATTCAGCCCCTTGCCACACCTCTGGGAAAAGTCAAAAATGGTTGTCTGAAAATTTCTACGACTTCACCAGTCCAAATGTTTGGCCTCCAAACTCCCCAGACCTTAACCCCATGGATTATTTTGTATGGGGCACAGTTGAAAAAGACACCAATCGCACTTCCAGTAATACAAAAGCCCAGTTAATGGATAAAATTAAAACAGTTTTTGCGGCCCTTCCCAGGGAAACTGTAGCATCAGCTTGTTCGAGGTTCCGAAGCAGAATTGAAGCTGTGATCGATGCTAATGGTGGTTATTTTGAGTAAATCTTGTTGATAGTGTTGTAATTAACTCTGCCTGTAATGTTTTTTTGTCAATTCATTAAATTTAATAGATACAAAGAAGATTTTCTTTTTCCTTACGAAACTGTCAAATTTATCCCGAACACCCTGTATATGTATATATATATATATATATATATATATATATATATATAAATAAATAAATCACAGGATACCACCAAAATGTGAAAACAAGCACTTGTAAACCCAATTACAACTTTGTAATTGTGTTTACTTTCAGAAAAACCGGCCTTTCTGACCACGTACTCCAAATATACCACAGAAATTATTGTAAAAATACCAAGTCCCTACACCGCACCAAAACCTGGTTTGAGAGAAAATTTAAAGTCATGTGAAATGCTCAAACATAACCCAAATCTCAACAAAAATGATGGCCTAACCATTCCAAGAATGTGGAGGACCCATCTACAACCTGTATAACAAACTAAACTAGCCATAGAAAAATCCCACTACAAGAAGACAACCTGGTGAAGTGTTTGTAACATTCAACAGCAACTGAAGGAAATCATATTATAACAATTAGAACTGTACAAATCCAGAAGAATATTAATACATGAGGACTTCAGCAGTTTATTGTAGTTGTACTTTTTATTTTTTTTATTATTATTATTTTATTTTTTATCACTAGAGGTCAGGCTAGGGAAAAGGATTAATTAACTACATAGATTTGGTTTACGGTATACAGGGCTAGAGTATGTAGTTTGGTTCCTTATAAATGTGTATCCTTCTGATGATGACCTCGATACAGGGGTCGAAACGTCAAGTTTTATTTTATTAGTAATTAATAAAATAATCTGTTCAACACGCGTGTTTTTGTGTCCCTAAATTTATAAATATGAGTACAATTTTAACTGTTTCAAGAAATCTCTTCTTATTTTAGTACATATAATATGCACTTTTAAAATGCAAGGGGGGGGGGGGGAAATGCACACATACATACAGTATATGTTAAAAGTTTTTTTTTACCTTGGCTCTACAATACATTAAAGATACCAAGAAATTCTCCATTCGGTTTTAATCCTTTACCCAAGGAAGCTTATATTCACGTCTAAGCTACTTGTATATAGAGGATAATGACTTCACATTATCCAATGCAAAGCATTATGGGATACAAGTCCCTTTCAGACTTGTAAATTGCCATGCATAATGGGAAGAGCCACTACCCATACCGTTTTTGACCTTTAGATTTTTATTAATAAGGTCTGGCACCATTTCGCTAGTTGTATATGATATATATGACTTCTGCTTTATTTCAACCTTGGTATCTCCACTGATGAGACCTTAATAAAGGTAGAAACTGGTCTGGGCCCTTCCCATTATGCGTAGCATATTGCACATCCAAAAGGGCGTTTACTTTGCATTATGGGATACATACTAAGGCAAGTGATATGAAGTCATTAGCCTCTATATACAAGCAGCTCAGACATGAATATATTTCACATGCAAAATATTATTTTGCTTCTATTGCACTTTTTTTATATAATGTTCATCAAGTAGCTTTATTTTATCGTCCTACATGTTTTGCCAATGTTTCTATCGGCATCTTCAGGGAATACAAACTAGTAAGCTATATGAAGGTAACAGACTAGGTTATAACTGATGGTTCTAATTCATACAAAAAATTAGTATTGAACGAGGCAATGCGCGTGTCTCGGGAACGTGATTTATTTGTTATGGCTCATGATGTAATTGTCATGAAAGTTCATTTCTTTGATGTTTAATGATCTGATTAAAGCTTTCCAAATTTCTGGTAAGGTTAGATCTTGATTCTTGTTTAGGTTTTCAGTTTTACAGGCGACTGTAGCTGCTTCCTTGAAGGTTCTTGAATGGTAGTTATCTTCTATATAAGGCATAAGGCTCTTATCCCACTCAATGTGATGGTTAGTAGAGGCAAAGTGGCAAGAAAGGCCTGAAATGTCTTGTTTCTGACATATCCTATGTGTTCTTTCTTTCACGTTTCAAAGCTTCTAGAGGTCTGACCTACGTAACTAATACCACATGAGCAAGGTATATTATATACTCCAGAGTACTTGTAGAATGGATGAGGATCTTTCGGCGATCTTAAAAATTTCCAAATAGTGTTGATTGGCTTGAATGCTACTCTGATATTATGTGGTTTTAGAAGGTTAGCTTTTTTGGAAATGCTGCTGACAAATGGAATAGTAATAGTACTAATGTATTGGACGTTATCACGTTGCCTATGTGGTATATCAGTCAAGATAATCTTGTTGTAGAGTCTTTTTGGATAACTATTTAAAGATAGTTCTCTGGATATTGTAGTTAATTCCATTTGTAAGTCATTCTTATCTGTTGTGTACTGTATAGCTCTTTTCTTGAGCATATGGATAATGCTATAGCTCAGAAACTTAGCATTATCCATATGCTCAAGAAAAGAGCTATACAGTACACAATATAGCTTACTAGTTTGTATTCCCTGAAGATTCCGATAGAAACACTGGCAAAACATATAGGACGATAAAATAAAGCTACTTGACGAACATTATATAAAAAAAGTGCAATAGAAGCAAAATAATGTTTTGCATGTGAAATATATTCATGTCTGAGCTGCTTGTATATAGGCTAATGACTTCATATCACTTGCCTTAGTATGTATCCCATAATGCAAAGTAAACGCCCTTTTGGATGTGCAATATGCTATGCATAATTGGAAGGGCCCAGACCAGTTTCTACCTTTATTAAGGTCTCATCAGTGGGAGATACCAAGGTTGAAATAAAGCAGAAGTCATATATATCATATACAACTAGCGAAAAGGTACTTGACGAACATTATATAAAAAAAGTGTAATAGTCTTATACATAATAGTCAAGAAAAAATTCCACACATTATTTTGCTTCTTTGGGTAAATGATTAAAACCAGGTATATAATTTCTTGGTATCTTTAATAGATACAGTATGTATGTATGTATATATGTGTGTGCGCGCGCGCAAGCGCGTGTGGAATTAATCGTAAAAAAAAAAAAAAGTTCAATGGCAATCATTCATGCAATCTTGTAACCATTATAAGGAATTTAAGTTTTTTTTTTTTTTTATCATATAATTATCACTATCCTACATTTTCTAAATATTTTATATTTATTTTACACTTTCTGCCACCTGACTTTTTGCTTAGCAACATACCTGTTGGCAGAAACCTTCGCATCAAAATCTGAAGAATATGATTGTGAATTGCGAAGATTGCATCGACTTCAAAAGTATAATGTTTACTTTACTGCACATTCCTAAGCATGTCACTTTCAAAGTTATTTGAAACAATATAAACTGATGAAGCCGTAAAATCGAATATACATGTACAAACATTTATAGCAGAGCATACCATACGCATAAAAGGGGACAGTCCTGTTATAATTTCAATATGAATATGCTTATATTTCGGTATATGCAAAACTGGTTATTGGCATGTCTGAATACTAATCTTTCACATGAAGTTTTTGATTAGTCTCATGACTCACGTACACCTTATACATAACTTAAAGAATCACACGTATATAACCTATTCACACCTCCCTCTCACAGGCAAAACGAAAGGCAGTATTTTCACGAATGAATTTAAATATATCTGATTCCAATTGATATAAAACTATCGTCTACCATATGAAACGAAAATTGAAATAATAGCGCTGGCTTGCTCATGACAGAGCTCGATGATAACAATTCATTAAGTATTTTAAGGGGATAAGAGAATATTAGAATTTGAATTGTTTCAAGTAATCAAACATGACAAAAGTATTAAGCCTACAGTGAAATCGTTTGGAATATGTTATGGAGAAATAAATGGAATGGATTATAATCACTGATTACTTCATTATAATGACTAACAAAACAGTCAATAACAGGGTCTATAACTCAAAAAATACGGGAGATGTTATTTAAAATATATTGGTATCACCTTAGTCTGGTCAACCCTCCTATTTAAAAGACGGTTAAACATCCCGTACACATGCAGAGCAGAATACACTTAAACTTTCCTACCGGAAGTTGAATTCAGAAGTCTGTACAGATTCGTTGTTATCGTCACTCGTTTTATTTATTTATTTATTTATTTATTTAACATTTAAAAAAAAAAAAGAAAGAAAATTTCGAAATCCAAGGACTTTATTATTCCAAATGGGGGAAAAAAAAAAAAAAAGATTAGCCAACTTTATCTTGATAATCGAGGGAAGATTGCGGGTAAAGATATAACAATTTAGGTGCTAGTTTCATTTTTACAACTTGTTATTGGTTAACTTAAAAAAAAAAAAAAATTGTTACTAGATTATGAAGCCGGAGGTTCAGCAGATCTGTCTAAGAAGGAATAATCACCATGTCAATGTACTAACTACTTTTAATGAGTTACTGTTTACTGAAACTTTTGTAGATGTGACTTTAGTATGTGAAGGTAAGAGACTTAAAGCACACAAAATAGTGTTGTCTGCCTGCAGTTCTTTCTTTCATGGCATATTTCTTGAAAACTCTTGTAAACATCCAGTTGTTATTCTCAAAGATATGAAATACACGGATTTAAAAATGATAATAGATTTTGTGTACAAGGGTAAAGGGATCATTTCGCAGGACCAACTTGCCACGCTGCTTAGTGCTGCTAAAAGTTTGAATGTTGAGATCTGTACAGAAGTTGCACAGAGGGATTCTTCCAGTACTGATATTCAGGAGAAGAGCGAACATGACTCAAGTAACCAGGCCTTGTTACTTGCTGAGGTGCAACAGAAAAAACGCAGCACAGAATTGCCACCAGTAATTAAGAAGAAAAGAGGAAGACCTCGAAGTAGATATTCTTTACTGATTCTAACAGTAAAGGCATGAAGGCCAATGTGTCATCAAAAGTAAATGAATTAGACACACCAGAAGATACCTACAGGTCAATAAAGTCGTTCACAAGTGAAGGAAGGTTAGAACTGTCGGGAACTGATTATCCATTAAATGAGATTTCTGTTTCTAATTCAAATATATATACTAGTCCAACTCAGAACTCATTTCCATCTATACAGAGTTCAGTGTTGATAAAAGGATCACAACAAAGTGAAGATACAATAATAGAAATTGAGGAATCACAGGCGTTGGCAACATCTTTTGACAGTTTGCTCTAAGATTCATTGTCAATCCCAGTAATGAATACGATGCCTATTCTTAATACTGTTGAGTTAATTGAGACTCACTCAAATAACATAGAATCAGGGCTAAGTACAGATAGCCAAATATTAGTTCCTTGTTCTGTATCACCTGAATTATCTACTTCTCTTCAAGTTGCACAAAGTATGATAAAAGATATCGAACCTGGTGTCTCACTCTTATTACCTGGAGCTGCAGTTTCACCTTGTGCCAGTTCTTCACATCAATACAGTATATCCATGATGATGATGATGTCTTGAGATACATCCAGGCCTACTACTGTTATGCCAAACATTCCTAAAATACATGATCAGCAGCTTCCATTACAGGATCAGAATGTTGCTCAAGAGAAGGAAAATGGGTCAGTTAATTATCCTTGGATATCCTCATCAGAAAATCATTGTGAGGACTGCTGTAGATGCTGCCAACCAAAAATATCTAAAGACATAATATGAAACTACATGAAAATGACAGACAGGAATATATATTGGATGTGGACATGAAAGCAGAGTTGATGGTGATGAAGCAAGATATGAACTGCATGGGAAATGAGATGAAAAGGATTAGAGACATACATGGAAGAGTGAATAAGAGCAGAAGGAAAGATGGGCATGCAAAAGATATATCGAATGATTCGAGAGTGGTTCTCTATGGAGATTCCATTATTAGAGGTGCGGTGAATGATAAGATGCATAAGGTTTGTTTTCCTGGTGGTAGAATGGAGAGAGTGATTGAAGCGTTAGACATGAGGAATAAGAGAGCACAAGAGTTGGTGGTTGTAGTAGGAACAAATGATTTGGATGGGAACAAGGAAAATGCCAGATTGGATATAAGGAGA
The DNA here is from genome assembly GCF_054136105.1 of Typopeltis vanoorti. Classification (NCBI taxonomy): domain Eukaryota; kingdom Metazoa; phylum Arthropoda; class Arachnida; order Uropygi; family Thelyphonidae; genus Typopeltis; species Typopeltis vanoorti. The sequence goes on from NC_143550.1 coordinate 84,823,401, forward strand.
TTATTAAGGAGAGTAAAAGATAACAGTGTGGTAGGAAAGGTAGTCAGTGTGTTGCCAAGGTATGATAGTGATGAATTGAGGAGGTGGGCAAAGATTATGAATAATATGTTAGCACAGTTATATGAGGAGAATAGAGTGCATTTTGTGAATGTGTGAGAGGAATTTGAGGGATGGATGGAACTGTATAAAGAAGATGGGCTGCATTTAAATGGTTTTGGTATGAGTCTGCTGGAGAGATTGTTACTGGCAGGAGAAGTAATAACTGTAATGAATATATCTGACGTGGTGCGAAGTGATATGAAAGAGCAAAAAAGTAAGGTAGGGAGAGGTATTTGTTCACTTGCAAATGGGGAGGTGAATATTATGAATGAAGTAAATGAGAGAGTGGAGGTACAACACGAACAGGGAAACGGGGGGAGTCAGGGTGGACGGGGAGAAACTTTATGAAACATGCGGGTGCTGAATTCAGAAGTGAATGTGTAAGCGGACAAACACAGGTTGAGATGGCCTGGGATGGGTGGAAAGAGTTTAAGTGTGAAGAAAGTTGTAGAATTGGTGGTAATATAGAGGAAGTGACAGTGACAGGGGAAGGTATTGAAGAGTCACATCGCAGGAGTGATGTTCTTAGGACTTGTAGAAGCAGAAATGATTTCTTATGTTTATTCACTAATGCTAGAAGTATTCGAAATAAGGGGAACGAAATTGTTGCTTTGCTCGAGTCTGTTCGCCCCAAAATTGTTGGTATAAGTGAGACGTGATTAGATGACGATGACATCCTGACAGGAATAGAGATGAACGGATATGATATTTTTCGTGAAGATAGACAGGGAAGAAAGGGAGGAGGTGTACTGTTAATGGTAGCAGATGAGTTGTGCCCATCTAAGGTGGAATTTTAAGGTGCAAATAGTGGTCACGGTTTTGAGGCCATATGGTGTGAGGTAGAAGTATGCAGGATGAAATATTTAGTTGGGTGTTGCTATAGACCTGGTAATATGGAAGATTCAGAGATCCCACCTTACATTCCAGGCCACCTATTACTGCCCTTAGAGGGTGCTCCAACTAGATAGGACTTTAGTGTCACCCACGTGGTTGGGCTCAGTATTGTTTATTATTTGTGTGTATGTTACATTAATTGTTTTTGTAATCCCCGTAGATGTCCTAGTGACTAGGACGAAATATAGGAAATATTAAATTCTATTTTAATTCTTTTTGAGTGTTGTAAAAAATCCATTAAGCCTCCAACATTATACGTAAAGCTCAGGAAACAGCTTGCGATAATAAATTGGAAAGAGGAACTGGATGGAAAGGATATCAATGCTGCTTGGGCCATACTCAAGAACTATTTGGTGGAGGCAATATCAGAGCGTATTCCAAGGGTCAAGAGGGTAAACAGAGTGGGTATAAAATGGATGAATCAAGAGATAAGGTATGCAATCTGGAAGAAGAAGGTATTATGGAAGAAACACAAAATGAGTATATATATAACAGCAGTTGCATGAGAAGTACAAAGAGCAGGCGAGGAAGGTGACTAGCTTGATAAGGGTAGAAAAAATGCAGCATGAGCAGCAGTTACCTAATGCGGCCAAAAAAATTTCTAAGGAGTTTTTTCGATATATCGCCAGTAGAAGAAAGAATAATTATGGTAGGATGGGATTGATTGGTGAAAACGGAGGAATGATAACCGCAGCGGAGGATATAGTTGAGATATTTTGTGACCAATTTCTAAAGGTATTTCATTCTTGTGAATGTGGCATCATGCAGAACTTGAAAGCAGTGGGAAAGGAGGAGGAGGAGGAACTGTTAGTAAGTGAACAGGAGGTATATGAGGAATTGAATAGACGTGATGTACATAAGGCTGTGGGACTTGATGTTATTTCACCACGTGTCTTGAGGGAATGTGCCAGAGAGTTAACAACAGCTTTTGTACATGATATCTTTTCATTGTATCTTTGTATCTTTTCAACATGAGTCTCTCACTGCGTCAAGTTCCAAAAGAGTGGAAAGAGGGTAAAATTGTTCCAATTCATAAGGGAGGTGATAAGAGTAAGGCTCTGAATTATAGACTAGTCTGTGTGTCTGGAGTTGTGGTCAAGGTATTAGAGAAGTTAGTTAAGAATAAAGTTCAGAATTGGGTTGACAACAGAAAAATACTCTTTGGCGGCCAGCATGGATTTACTAAAGGAAAATCGTGCTTTAGCAACCTGCTTATATTTTATAATAAAGTGACAAATGCGTTGGATAAGGGTATTGCATATACAGTGGTATATTTAGATTTTGCAAAGGCGTTTGATAAATTGCCACATGACAAGCTGGTAATTAAATTGGAACGGTGGGGCTGAACAGTAGATTGGTTCACTGGATTGGAGATTGGTTGTCTGATAGGTATCAGCGAGTTGTCTATGGAGGAGCGATATCCCAGAAGAGGAAAGTTACTAGTGGTGTACCTCAAGGGTCTGTTTTGGGTCCATTGTTTAATTTGTGTGTAAATGATATCTGGAGAGGTCTGAATGGTGATGTGCAGTTGTTTGCAGATGATGCAAAGTTGGGCAGAGCTATCAGGAGTAGTGTGGATGCTGTAGATTGGGTAAATAAGCGGGGATGTCAATTCAATGTTTCAAAGTGTAATGTTTTGAAATTTGGGAAGCAGAGATGGGATGTAAAGTACACAATCGGTGCGAATATCTTGGAAGAGGTAGAGGAAATGAGATATCTGGGAGTGATTGTAGACAAGGACCGAAAATTTCGGGGACATGTTACTAAAATAGTGAAGACAACACAGCGGATAATGGGAATGATGCGGAGGACATTGACTTGTAGAAGTAAGGATGTTATGGTCCCTTTGTATAAGGCTTTGATCAGGCCACATATGGATTACTGTGCACAGATCTGGTCACCTGGTTTTCAAAAAGATGAAATTGCGTTGGATAAAGTTCAGAGGCGATTGACTAAGGTGGTTTCTGGTCTCTGGAATGTAGAGTATGAAGTCAGATTGACAAAATGTAATTTGCAGAAATTGGTGGATAGAAGCAGGAGGGGGGGGGGGTATGATTGAGACATATAAGCTGTTAAGTGGTTATTACCAGATTAACGTCGGGGAGGTTTTGCACAGAATGGGTGAGGATAGCAGGAAAACAAGAGGAAAAAATAAAGTTCAGAATAAATAAAGAATAAAGAAAAATAAAGAAAAAATAAAGAAAAACAGGAAAAAATAAAGTTCAGAATTCCTGGAATGACAAGAGGTCATTCCTGGAAGCTGTATAAGGAGGGTGTGAGCAAGGGAGTGAGGAGCAGGTTTTTTTGCATGGATAGTGGTGAGCGATTGGAATGCTTTGCCCGAGAGTGTGGTGTGTGCAGAGACAGTGAATATATTTAAGGCACAGTATGATAAACTGTGTGTATAACAGTGGACCTCCCACGATGAGTCTTTGACTCCATGGAGGTTTTTATAATAATAATAATAATAATAATAATAATAATAGTAATAATAATTCCAAAATGACTTATCAGTATGGGATATCCCTTTATTTGCTACTTTATGCTGTATACCTTCTCCAACTTTTGGGATTATACTTTTTTTTTTTTTGTACTATAAATCTAAATTACTATTATTATCGATTATGTCCTGAAAATAATTCAGTTACCAGTGGTCAATTTCTTGATGAGATTTCCGCCATTAATAATGATAATAACTCAGAACCGCTCAACCATTTATTATTATTATTATGTGACACCTCCATGGAGTCCAAAGACTCACCGAGGGAGAGTGCGCCAACAGCATCGACTCCTTCCAACGATTAACCCCGCTCAAACTTGCTTAACTTTTTGCATGGGCCAATAGTAGCAGAGGCTCTACCAGTCGACCAAATTTTTTATTTCTGCATATCTTTTCTTGTTTTTTATACACGAAAAAAACATTTATACATATAAGCACATATAGGATGTTTTGGCACATACAATCTAACCAACAATTTTAAAAAATAAAATAAAAAGTATCAAATACTATCCCTTGTTACATAAACGTTGTTATTATCCAAATTTATGCATTTTGCCAACTCACGCATTATCACTGACTTCATGTTATGCTGCAATATTTGTTTATCTGTATGCAATTAAAATAATGATGATATTATAATTTTTTCTGTCAACTTTCATTTTGTTTGCATGTGCTTTACATACTCATGGACATCAAAAACAGGTGAATCTTTTCAAGGGTTCCAATGATCATAATATTGCCGCAATGAGCACATTTTATCGTCGCCACATTCGATAACACACACACACACACACACACACACACACACACACACACACACACACACACACACACACACACACACACACACACACACACACACACACACACACACACACACACACACACACGTGTGCATGTGTGTGTGTTATAACATATATATGTATTCCCCACTTTTACTCCCTGTAACATATACTTCAAAATGAAAATAAAAATTCAGCTATTTTGATATATCTATAAACACTGGTAGATCCAGGGAAGAGCATCAGAGCACATATCCCCCCCCCCCCCACCACTACCCACAAATTGTCCAATTTGGAAATATGATAGCTGACATTCATTCAACTGTTTAGTAATGAAAACTGAACGGATAAAACCCGATTAAATTTATTATCCATTACTATTAAGTAGTCTGCTCAGCTCTTTTCTTGCAGTCATGTTACAAACAAATCACAGAGGAATGGTAATGGTCTATCGTGATTTAAAAGGAGGCAACTTGGAACAGTGGCATGGCATAAGAAACTATGTGGAATGGATGTCATTAGTGCATGGGAAGTGGTCAAAGATTGTTTGAGTGAAGCAGTATCAGAGTGCATACCCAAGGTTTAAAGGATAAACAAGTAGGGATTAAGTGGATAACTAGCAATATAAAGCAGGAACTGCAAAAAGGGAAAGCACTGTGGAAGGAATATAAAGAACAAGGTGATCAGCATGAGCAGTAGTTACCTTTAGTAAATAGTAAGTAACTACAGTAGTATGGTAAGGAAGGCTAAATCAGATTTTGAGAGAAAATTAGCTAAAGCCAAAGTAAATCTAAAAGAGCTATTTTCGTTACAGTGCAAATAAGAGAAAAAATGATTATGGAAAGATAACTTGGCTCATTTCTGATGGTAGGAAAGTGACAGAGCAGAAGAAATACTTCAGTTACTAAGTGATCACTTTGCAAGGGCGTATCATCCAGGTCGTGAATTTGCAGTTACTGAAGTGACAGAGATGGATGTGAGCATTGAGGAAGACGAAGTGGGGATACTAAATATATTGACAATTATTAATCTGAATACAGCAGTGGCCTAAATGATATATTTTTCTGGTGTGCTATAAGAATGTACACGTGATCTGACGGTTCTCTGACGAAGTTGTTTAATCTAAGTCTCAGCTATGACAAGGTCCTAAGAGAGTGGAAAAAGGGTAAGTTAGTTCCATCACATAAAGTTGGCTCCAAGGCAGAAGTAGCAAATTACAGACAAATTAGTATTTCTGAAGTGGTGGTGGTCAAAGCATTAAAAAGTTTGTTAAAACTAAAATTCAAGAATGAGTGCATACGAATATGATACTTTATAGGATACAGCATGACTTTATTAAAAGGTAGGTCCTGCCTCAGTAATTTATTCACATTTTATAATAAAGTGACAGAAGAATTGGATAAAGTAAATGGCTACACAGTGATACTGCTGTACTTTGCAAAGGCATTTGACAATATACTGCATGAAAAACTATTACACATGATGGAGCAAATGAGAATGGATATGAGACTGGATAGGGGGGTGGATGCTAGACAGACACCAGAGGTTTGTTTATGGTGGAGTGGAATCAAAGTGAACGAGGGTGACTAGAGGAGAACCTCTGGGTTCTGTACTAGGACCACTACTCTTTAATTTGTATATCAGTGATATAACAAAATTTCTGAAAGGAGACATCCAGTTGTTTGCCAATGATCCAAAACTAGGAGGGAAGAAATAGTTGAAAGAGGTGATGTAGATATCATACAAGATGATTTACATAAAATGCTGGTGTGGGCAATGTTGTTAGTTGATGTGTTATTGGATAGAATGGGTCTCGTGCGATTTGTCTTTTGACTCCATGGTGTGCCCATATAAATAATAATAATAATAATAATAATAATAATAATAATAATAATAATAATAATAATAATAAGGGACGGCTCGTGCATAGGCACTACAGAACTGCAGCAGCCCCAGTTTTTCTCGATATATAAATCTATTTATCAATTTATTTATATTTGCTTGTAATATTTAATTTTGTCATCAACAATCCTATACAATTATCTTATTTTGTATAAAAAATTATAAAAATCCATCTTGTAGCACTTAGGAGAGCGAAGGACGCTAGGAGCACTGTGTTTATCACAGTGTCATATTGCTACGCGCACAAGAATATGCACGTGATAGTGAGAAATCACAGTTGAGAAATCTACTCATATTACAAATCTACTTGAAGGGGGAGAGGGCTAGATTTTTCTCTCACAGGGTGGTGTGTGATTGGAATGGATTGCCATTGGATGTTATGAGTGCAAGCATTGTGAATCAATTCAAGAATAATTATGGTAGCTGGTGTGTAGTATGTTGCTTCCCTCGATAAGTCCCTGGAGGTCTCTCTTAATAATAATAATAATAATAATAATAATAATAATAATAATACGTCATAGTTTGGGTTCTCCTAGGTATAGGAAGAAATAATATTTTTGTCTTTTTTTTTGCGTGGCTGCCACTCACTCGTGAAAAATTTATTAGAAAACCTATGATGCATTCGTATAGTGAGTGAGCTAATAATTTTTTGAAATTTTTATTAATTTTTTAATATTTTTTAAAATTTATTTTCATTTAGTCTGGAAATCCTGCTCCTCTCTCTCTCTCTCAAGTCACTTTGGGCCTCTAATAAGCTGGGGTGGTAGTGGAAATGGATATCACAATTCTGCCTTTGGAATGAATGTCACAAACAGCCATTCCCAAGGCGGGATTCCAAAACGCAGTATGTTGATTGGAGGAGAGCTGATACGCTAACCCCTCAATCAACCAGGCCGTCTGTTTTTACTTTTCGTGGATTAAGTTCAGTCCCTTAGCTCTCTCTCTCTCTCTCTCTCTCTCTCTCTCTCTCTCTCTCTCTCTCTCTCTCTCTATATATATATATATATATATATATATATATATATATATACACACACACACACACGTCTTTGTGTCTTTTTAAAGAAATAGTTTGGGTTCTCCTAGGTATACGAAGAAATAATTTTTTTGTCTTTTATATATATAATGCGGCACTGTCTGCCGCGCAGTTCCACTGTTGTTTATATGCAGTTTGCGCCAGTTGCAGAGTGTTCGTAGTGCATATCGTGTTTACTCCGTCTCTTTAAATATTTGGACATTACAATTAAAGGATTTAATGGATTTAATTGTAAATCCGTTCCTTTAATTACAGTTAAAGGGATGGATTTTATTTTTAAGTAATTTTTAATTATACTAAACTGTATAATTTTATCGATAATAAACAATATTTTTTCATGTTTATTTTTTTTTTTACATTTTTACCCAAAAAAATCAGCTAACGCCTTTTTATTCCCGTATATAGGGAGTAAGTGAGGACGTTTAGCCCTATCTAATTTTGGAAACCGAGTGGGCAGTTCAATCTCCACTGGCAGCTGGGATAGCTGGCCCAAGGCTATCACTAATTAAGCGGCACGCAGTGAAGAGAGACGGCCCAACAAGTACCACCATCTCGTGGTCCCTAACCCATAACACAATATATTTAATGTCTGAAAATAATGTGGGCTCTACGGTCGATTTTCTTGAGTTTACAGGAGAAAAAACCCGCTTGCCCCTGCCAGAGATCGACTAAATCGGGAACCGGCCGAAAAAAGTCTTAGAGAAACTTCCTCTAGACGATGACTAGATTCGAAACAGTCTTCCTTCGTGCGGTCAAGCGCCGTGGTATGCAAACGATATATTTCGAAAGTTTCAGCACCCCCATGATTTCAAGCCCCAAGTCACCACCACTAATAATAATAATTTTTTTTTATTATTATTTCTCAGATAAATTACATACATTATATGAAGACAATTATGCATAACAAATACTTTCTTATACTTAAAGTTTTTTTTTAAATAATAATAATAACAATAACTGTTTACAACATATATTATTATAATATTCATAATGATAATTATTACAGATGTTTCTTTGCAATTTTACACTCTATATATACAATATCAATGGATATAATCACTCTATATTGCATACTTTTGTTACAGTTATTACATACATTACATACTTTTGTTACAGTTATTACATACATTACATACATTTGATTACATATGATACATTACTTACATTTGTTTACATTTGATACTTACATTATCCGAGGAGAAATGTTTTAGGTATTAAATGGATTTCAAATGTTTACATAAGACCCCAATATTTCATAGATCCCTATTGATCACACCTTATAGTGGATGAACCTTTACCCCTTTGGCCATCATCATATTTCCATCTATTCGTTCATCTTCACTTCTTCTTCTTCCTAAAGCTCTACAGCTCAGATTGAGCATTGGTCTGTGTATATGCTTCTCCAACTCTGTCTCTATAGTTTAGACATTGCGATATGATATTGCTATGTTGACATTTTGTTTTTGTTTTTTTGTTGGTTGTTTACCAAGAATTTTATTATAGCTATCTTAAAAATGCTGTCATTTTCCGAGCAGGACGGTCCTTCCCACTGCAACATTCTGAGCATGATTATACTAGACATTCTGAGTTCTTTATGGAATTGATATGTGATGGCCGATGTTCCCATGAAATGTCCATAGTCCTATGCTACCAGAAGAAAGAACTCAGTTCAATTCCAATTGCTGACTAGAGGATCTTTTTTTTTCTTCTAAGTCTTTCTTCGATCGTTTTCAGAGATATCGCGGGGGAAACTGGATTTTCTTGACGGAAACAAGGGTTTTTCTTCTGATTGACTCAAGAAAATTGATCGTGGAACTCACACTATTTTCTGACCATAAAACGTACTTTAGAAGCAGGGAGCCCAAGATGATGGCACTTATCAGCTGCCTGACACCGGATACCGTGTATAAATAGTCATGGTTTTTGATCAGCTGTTTCCCTGATAGGCCACTGTGGAAGATTTACTTTCCCCTCTCTCCAAAAGTTAAATAGGATTAAGAAGGCCTTGTCTCGTTAGTTGATTTTTTTAATATATCACTATATGTATTTAGAAATTTTTGAATGTCTCTAATTCAATATTACTCTAACCGATTCCAATTTAACACACTCTAGTTTTAGTCTATCCCACTGCCATAGTCCTATATATATATATATATATGAGAAAAAATATCAATGTGAGAAATAATATTATATTGACTGGTTTACTGTGTTAAACTCAATTTTTCCTAAAGGGTTTTTACAGCAGAGAATTTCCTATTCTGTAACTTGACATACTTTTTTTATAAACCATTTGTATATGCAAAATTTAAGTAGCTGAAGGAATAGTCATTTAGGTTACTCTTATAGAAATATTTAACCTCAACTTTGATTATATTTTAACGAAGAGCTTCCTACAAACTTCAAGCATATCAAATTATGAGTTTGTGTATTGTGAATTTCGCTATTGTCTGCACAGGCTACCCCATGCATTGAGTCTGAGACTGTCAACCTGCACACAGAGGGCGGTAAAAAATTAAAAAGGCACGTTGCTCAAAGTTGTATTTGATTTTCGACACCATTATCATTACTGGGCTAAAATGTTTCAAAGGATTTGACTTTCAAAAGCTAAAATCATTTTTTTTAAACAATTTAACAGTTTATTACTATTCACATCACGTATACAAGATATACATATTATACATATTATACTATTCAACTTGTATAGTTCAATGTACAATATTTCAGAATACAATTCAATGCACAGTACAATATTATACAATAAAATTCAAGTATTACTATCATATTCTGTTGGTACCAACACTTATTTTGGTTATTGTTTTATTAAAATAGTTAATAAAAGGTTTTCTCATATATGCAAGTAGAGTATAATATATTTCGAATGGTTTCATAGTTATGATAAGTTACTGGTTTTAGAATAATGTAAGTTAGTTAATGTATTTATGTGTAACTAAGGGCCGTAGCCATACTGGTTACTAGAAAAGTACTTAGCTCAAAACAGTCACTGAGAGTCTAGGGACCGCATCTATGAGGGCTACCTTACCAGTTATAATGATGTACATGTTGATATACATGTACATCATTGAATTGAATGAATCAATTTGTAAATCAATACCTTAATTGGCGTGATATAAGTTATAATGATCTCTCATACTATACGTTTAAAGTAATTGTCAACGTTATTTAATCCCATGAGGTAGTCTCTCAATTTTTTTTAATGCATATTCTGAGGTCATAGATTTAATATCATTTGGAAGTTTATTACAGCTGTTTATCGTTATGTACTCGAAGGATTTATGAAAAATTTCTTTGTTAGCCTTGGGTACTATCAGCATGTTTCGACCGCAGCGCAATCCATAGTCTACATTATATACCAAGAAACTTTCAGTGTTTCTTTTTACATATAACAGACAACCATAGAGATATAGTTTCTGAAGTGGTAGAATATTATGAACCATATACAGATCATTGGTTGAATGTGCGAAGTCGGTAGTAGTTATGACTATAATTATTCTGTTTTGTATTCTTATTAATGGAAGCAGATTGTTATTACAGTCTCCGCCTCAACAGGTAATGCCATATTGCAGTGAGGAATTTACCCAGGAATGATATAAACATCTTAAGAATGTTGGATTTATGCAGAACGAACGCAGAACGATACTGACTTGATGGCTGAAGCATAAATGCTTTTCATATTCCCCTCCATCTGAAAAGGAAAGTTCTTTGGGTGGAGAATTATTGAACTTTAAGCTCGCCCTGAAAGGACAGTGAGATTAACTGTGTTCAGCTGAGCATAGAATTGATTTGGGTCTCTTGTATTTGCAGAAATCTACTTCATTATAGTCTGAAGCTGGCTTGATCAGTGGGTTCGGATGATTAATTGTCTTGATGAAGAACGTTTCAGCTAGGTCGTGAAGGAGAGATGTGATGTAGGGAATGTTGACTTCTCTGTGAATTTGGGAGTTTCTGATAAACCACTGAGCATCCCAACTCATTCTCAGACATTTGTTCTGTATTCTCTGCAGCTTTTGAATATTTGTGTTCGAAGTACGACTCCATGCAAGAGATGCGTAAGTGATGACTGGGCGTATTACCATCTTGTATAGTAGTTTGTTCTGAGTATCGAATTTACTTTTTCTGTTGATCATGGGGTAGAGCTTCGCTATTACTTTGGATGTCTTTGAAAGTATGTGTTCTATATGATTGGTGAATTGTAGTTTTTTATCGAGAATTACTCCGAGATATTTAGCTGTATTCTGCCATGGGATTTTAACACCTAGTAAATGTACATCTTCCTTATTTGAGACTTTTTTCTAGTGAACAGTATGGCTGAACTCTTCTGTGGGTTGGCTTGGATAATCCAGTCTATCAACCATTTCTCTAGTGTGTGAATACTGTTTTGGAGTCTTTTGATAGCTAGTTTGGGGCTGAGAGATCTTACTAATAATGCAGTATCTTAAGCATATAATGCAGTGATTGTTGAGCTTGAGTTTTGAGGGATATCAGCAATATAGATAGAAAACAGCAAGTGGGACAACAGTGAGCCCTGCAGCACTCCCGCCAGAACCTTGCGTCTGGTTGATAGTTTCATTTATTTTGACTTGCATGTATCTGTCTCTGAGGTAAGAGTGAATTATTTTAACTAGATTAGTAGGCACATTGAATGTGATTAGCTTGTAGAGAAGACCCGGATGCCACACCTTATCAAAAGCCTTCGCAGTATCTAAAAAGACTGCAGCTGTATGAATGTTTCGGTTGAAGCCTTCAGAGATGTACTCGATCAGCCTGTAGATCTGCTGAACGGTGGAGTGGTTTTTTTCTAAACCCAAATTGCTAATTTGGGATTATACGTAGTTGATCCGTTTGTGATTGAATCATAGTAAGGATTACTTTTTCTGCGATCTTCAAGGTTTGACAGAAGACTGATAGGTCTGTAGCTTTCAGGGAGTTGGATGTTTTTTCCAATCTCTTTGATTGGTGTGACATCTGCTATCTTCCATGTTAAGGGGAAATACTTGAGTCTGAGGATGGCATTAATTATGTTGACTAATGTACAATGGCTTTTCTGGGGAATAGTTTGATTATTTTGTTTGTAATTCCATCTGAACCTGAAGCTTTCTTGTTGTTCAGGTGGGTTATAATATTTATAACTTCTGTTGAAGAAGTGGGTGTGAGAGGTTCTAGGTCATCTTTTTGTGTCATGGCCTGCCGGCCTGACTCGACAGTGAATCTTGTAGATGAGATTGATGTTCAAATTTTCATAAGATGGGTTTCATTGAGTTTCCAAGCTGTCAGCCAGAGCCTCTGCCTTTTCCTTGTCAGTATGGGCTATTCCTTTCGTGGTCTGAATTGGGATAAAAGTTGTCTTTTAGTACGGAAGGTTCTCAGAAACTTCAAAATGAAGTTGTCTTCTGGGTTTACTTTTGTTAGCTTAGATTCCTATTCTTGGTTTCGATGTTTTTGGAGAGCTTCTCGGACTTGTCTGTTTAATTTATTCAAATTTGTTTTATCTTGAGGGGCTCTGGTGTTATGATACCTCTTTCTGGTTTTGTTTTTCAGTCTGATTAAATCCATGATTTCCTCGGGGATCCGACCACGTGGGTGAAAGACTGTAGTTTGGGTAATTGACTTTATTGCATTTTTGATTTGACTGGTAAGGTTGTTTGCAACCAATTCTATCTCCTCTTTAGTGTGAATAGCAGGGACTGGGCCAATGTGATCAGGTAGGATTCTGGAGAGTTTGTCCCAATATATGAAAGAGTGGGGAGGGGAGAATTGTTCTTGTGTACCAAGCTGAAGCAGAATAGAGTTGTGATCTGATGAAAGTTCATTTATTGTTTCCAGCTGATATTGGTATCTGATGTTTTTGAGGACGACTATGTCAAGTACATCTGAACTTCCAGTTGAGCTGTCATGGGTGGGCTCCGTGGGTTCATTTACAACAATAGAATGTTGTGTTAAGTAATGGTTTAGAGTTCGACCTTTATCGTTGATTGTGGAGCTATGCCAGGCTGTATGTCTGGTGTTAAAGTCACCAGCCATGATGTGAAGCCGAGAATGGTGTCCAAGTCAGATACCAGTGATGGAATGCTGGGTGAATTATATACAGCATAGATTTTGATACTGCCAGCATTGTTGGTATGAACTTCAATGCCTGTTATCTCTAGGTTCTTGGTTTGGGGGATTGGTCAGAACATTGTGGCTTAGGTAGTTTTTAACGTATATAGCTGTTCCTCCTCTGCTGCTGGTGAGTCTATCTGTTTTGTACATAATATAGTTCCGTAATTTGGGATTATTAGCTGGCCTGAGATGTGTTTCATTTATCAGTACTATGTCAGGATTGTGTCTGTGAGAGAACTCTTGTAGTTCTAGGATTTTGTTATTGAGTCCGTTGGTGTTCCATGCAGTGATCATGAGAGAGTTGGGATGGAATTTTCTTTTATTCATTATTGAGGGCTGTCAGAATTGAGTGGGTACCTTGTAGGAATCTTTTCGTGGAGGACGGCGGAGGATTCGTCATACTGAATTCTTGTAACATGGTAGCTAGTGAGGCAGTTAGTACTGATGTTAGATTTGAGCTTATATGATCATGAGATGGAGCAGCCTTTGTTCGTGCTGCCGCTGCATACGTTTTAGGCATTTGTTTCCTTTCTTGAGTTATCAAGCTGGAGATAATTTGGATCGGGGTGTGACTTGCACGGCTGTCTTGAGCATCGCTGAAATGTGTTGGAAGGGTAGTTTTTGCTGACCCTCGGTTATTTGGGTGTGTAATGCATCTCTTGTAGTTGGCGGGGTGAGGTCCTCCACAATTGCGCATTTAGCTGGAGTGGAGCTTGGTTTTGTACACATGAGGGCCTATTGGCCCTCGCCATATTTCAAACAATTGTAATTTGCCTTGCAAAGTTTTTGAGCATGGCCAAACCTTTGGCTCCTATGGCACTGGCCAGCTGTCGATTTTTCCTTAGTGTTTCAGTAGAAATTCTGAGGCCACAGATCGTTGTCAGTTCATAAATCTCTTTCTCTGTGTTATCGATTTCTACGAGTACCAGTGACATTGGCCCTTTATCTGCCCTGAGCATCCTGCTCACTTTCACTGGTGTTAGGCTCCAACTCATAAGGTCAGCAGTGATTTATTCACAGGTGACACCTTCGGTTATTCCGCGAAGCACCACTTTGAGATTCTTTTCACTGGGTAAAGAAAAGTGTGATATGGAAGACTTTTGTTATCTATTAATCTTGTCAGCTGTCTGTAGTCAGTGATTGAGGCTGGCTGGATTTTGACTCCTTCATCTTGATTTTTAGCCCAGAAATATGAGAGTTTATGTTCCCTAAGGGCTGATGTGACAGTGGTCCATTTGTTCTTGTCCCTTAGTATAACTGGTGGAACCTTTTCGATTTTCCTCGGGACATCTGATGTTGGTATGTCTTCATCCATCTGGCCTTCTATAGTTCTTCTTTTGTTAGAGTGCTCCCCTTGAGAGATGTTTTGACAGGGGGATTTTGGTGACAGAGCAGCAATGAGTTCATCTTGTGAGATCTCATTCTCCTCCTTCTCTCCATCCTGATCATTAGAGTAAATATATTGTTTTATAAATCCTGGCCAGTCAGATTCTAACTTGCCTATTATGAGTTTCAGTACCTCTAGGGACTGCTCCTTATTAAGGATCTGGATCTGCTCTTTGATGTTTTCCATGTCAAAATGGTGATTTCTTGTCAGCAGAAATTGGTTAATAGCAGTACAAATAATCCCACAAGGCTAGGGGCCTGCAAGCAAAGTATCCTGCAGATCTAGATGGCCTACTAGTAGTCTATAATCCCGCAGGGCTTGAAGCCTGCCAGCAAGTGTCCTGTAGACTGAGTTGGTCTACTAGCAAATTAAGTCTTGTTGCAACCTATTAAATGGGGAAAAGTAGTATCAATATCTCACTTGGCCACAGTTTAGAAACATCCCTCCCTATAAAACCTTAAATCCACCACTGGTTCTCATTGCGGATGAGGCCTTCCGGCCATTTGACCTCTTGCACATTTCGTGCAGAGGGGGAGATAGTAGGAATCACACTGTGTTAGCACCAGTGCAATGTGAGATTACTGAGAAACCTTGTATGCAATGTAATTAGGCTCAGTCTAAAATAACACGTCCGTTCTCATCAAAAATCGCATTCCCTCCATCATCTAACTGCGTACTCCCTCATTCTTTTTATCGTTGCATTTACAAATTTTTTATCATAATATATTTTTTTAATTATGAACTTGAATTTATTTGTTAAGAAAGTGGTGTGGGAGTTCCACTTCAAATTGCTATCGATATGGAGGCCCAAATACCTGATGGATTTTTTTTTTTTTTTTTTTTTTGATGAAGCTACATTTACAATTTAGAACATCACTACATTTCCTTTCATGCCATTTTATAGTTATACTGTGGTCTAATTTCTCTGTTAATGTAAAGTACATATATTTCGTTTTATGGGTATTAATGTCAAGTCCATTGTTGCTAAATCATATACAGTACTTAGTTTAAACATATAACTATTAATCCGAATTTTTAGATCTTCAAGGGTTGTTTCGGTGTATACTAATGCCGTATCGTCAGCAAAGGATATTATTTTGCCAAAGAGTTTCTATTTACATTGATCATTAACATATATTAATTGCACTATTCGCTATTCGGTACATTGCGCCCTTCGATTGGAATAGGCCTAAGTTCGATTGTCGTCGCGACGGGAGGAATCTTTATCTGGTCGATTTCAATCGAAGGTGAGTTAGCCGATCTCATACTGAGGTAGCAGGGTTTTTTCTCCCTGAAACTCTCGGGTTTTTCATCCCGCATACGGACAAATCGGCCCTTCAGAACACACGCAATTTACAGACAAAAAATACTAGTTGTGGTGGTATTGGAGATGGGCGGTAGATGGCGTTGATGGAGATAATTCGTAGTGGAGGTTCGGTGTAGAGACAGTTGTAGGTGTCCTCCCACGATGAGTCTTCGGACTCCTTGGAGGTGTCAGGAATAATAATAACAATAATAATAATAATAATAATAATAATAATAATAATAATAATAATAATAATAGGATTGGTTCTAGTACCGACCCTTTTGGGACTCCGTATTTTATTATGTTTGTTGCGCCTTTAAATGTATCATACCTGGTATATTGTTTTCTATTATTCAGATAGGATCTGAACTAGTCATTAGTAATTCCTCTAATGCCGTATTTGGACATTTTAAAGTAGCAATAGATCATGATGAACACAGTCGAACGCCTTAGATATATCAAGAAAAACGGCTACTGTGTGCATTCCTTCATTTATTCCAGTATAGACCGTTTTATGAAACTCCAATAGAACTTAAATTAAGGGGATATTAAATCCCACATAGTTTTAAAACCGAATAAGAAACTCAAAGATCGGAATCAGAGAGTTTCTTGCCGAATATAGTATAGTAAACTATAAAGTATCGGCGACACTAGCGTTAGCCAATGCAAGTGATCCTAGTACGTAGTACAATAGAGGGCAACTCGTTGCAAAGGTGGGGGGAAGTTCAGATCGCTATTCTTAGGTATTTTCCATAATGTAAAAACACATTTCCTAGGAAATGTATGCTTTTATTACATTATGGAGGGAGGTCACTACCCAGACCGGTTTCAGCCTTATGAGTAAGTAAAGCCGTCTCTAAAAATTCGGACGATCCCTAGGCCACTCAATCGTGGGCGGAAGACCGTCCATCTCAGCGTTGGCTCCACTCAGTGATGGCCTTCCACTCACACTCCACCACCGAGCAGAACCGCTCAAATTCCGAAGAAAATCATTCACCGACAAAGCCCCTCAGCGGGCCGTACCGGAGAACACTTTCCCCGGAGACTCAAATTGCTCCCTTAAGGCAAAAACCCCAAGGGAGCGAACTCATAATAGCCCCCACCGGTTTCAGCCTTTTTTGAGGCTTCATCAGTGAGTAGCTAGACCTAATACCAAAGTGTATAGCGAAAAGAACTTATGTACTCTGCGAACTAGTTTTCCAAACAGGTGCAACCATTAAGTTACTTAAGTATAAAGAGCTAATAAGCTTCATTTCGGCAATGAAAACATTACTTAAATTAAGGGGATATTAAATCCCACATAGTTTTAAAACCGAATAAGAAACTCAAAGATCGGAATCAGAGAGTTTCTTGCCGAATATAGTATATATATATATATATATATATATATATATATATATATATATATATATATATATATATATATATATATATATATATATATATATATATATATATATAGTATAGTAAACTATAAAGTATCGGTGACACTAGCGTTAGCCAGTGCAAGTGATCCTAGTACGTAGTACAATAGCGGGCAACTCGTTGTAAAGGTGGGGGGAAGTTCAGATCGCTATTCTTAGGTATTTTCCATAATGTAAAAACACATTTCCTAGGAAATGTATGCTGTTATTACATTATGGAGGGAGGTCACTACCCAGACCGGTTTCAGCCTTTTTTGAGGCTTCATCAGTGAGTAGCTAGACCTAATACCAAAGTGTATAGCGAAAAGAACTTATGTACTCTGCGAACGAGTAAAGCTCCAATAGAACTTTTTCAGCATTGCATCCAGATCTAAACCCATGTTGATTAGTTGCGTAAAAGGATGTTGTATTTGAGTAGCTATTTAAGCGTTTTTTTTTTTTTTTAATCAGGATTTCGATAACTTTTGAGATTGTGAATAGATAGATATTGGTCTGTAATTTTTGATTTCATTTCTGTTTCCAACTTTAAATAGCGGTACAACTGAAGCAGTCTTTAAGTGTTCTATAAATTTACCATGTTCAAAGGATTGATTAATGATATTTGTGAAGAATTGTATTTATGTTTAATGACAATGTTTAGTTTTTTAACATTTATGTTGTCACATCCCACTTTTTTCCTTCTTTTTTTTTTTAAATCCGATTACTACACTCTTTACTTCATCTTCATTTACTGCGTGCATGGAATTCTTAATCCACGGAAGGTGACTCACATACTTTGCCCTTTCTACAGGGTCGAAAACACAACTGCCATAGTTGGTAAAGTGGTTTTCATTTTGTTAAGTATATCGGTGATGTCATTGCCCTCTGAGAATTCTCGAATTTTCTGCTTTGTGTTACCTATTATCATAATAACCAACCTCCATTCTTTACTTTTATCATTATATCAAGAAAGAAATTTCGATAGCAGATATTTTCTCTACAAAATACTTTTTCTACAAATATTAAGATTTCTCATCAGCAGTTAATAATTATTTGTACTTTAGTCTTACAATGAATATCTTTTGAGCTGAACATGTATGAGAGAGAGAGAGAGAGAGAGAGAGAGAGAGAGAGAGAGAGAGAGAGAGAGAGAGAGAGAGAGAGAGAATAAATTCTGATAAAAATTCGATTCATCACCCCTACCATCTCATTTTATTGTATTGTGATCCTTACTCCTAAATTGAATTGATCCACTTTTTTACGTCCAGGTAATAAGATAACTGATTCTGCCTGGTTAATAATTATTTTAGTTTTCTATTATTTAATGTTAGTCCTATCTGAAATATTGATTTTTGCAATCCAAATATTCGTCTTCTTTGTTTGATTCTTGACGCGATGTCGATGTCATTTCCATATACTACAATCTGCACTGATTTGTGTTTGCGGTGTCTTTAGTTTCTACTAGCAACGATCGAATAATGTGTTCTAAAGCTAAGATTAAAAGTATTTGAATCCTTGAATCTTTAAAAAGGGATATGCAAATCATTTAGTATTTTATCCTGGGATCATGAGTTTTCCATGATTAGTCTTTTAAGTCTTACTAGCTTATCTGATATTCCAAAGCGTATTATTTATCGTATAATTTCCTATATTAATATTATCACACCCTTCGAAGAATTTAACTAAAATCTGATGAATGTTTATATCAAAATTCCAAAATTTCTTTAATAATACTTCCTGCTAGTTTGAATAATCTGAGTTAGATGGTTTAGACAGTGGGACCTCTGTAACCCGGTGAAAATGACATTTTCATCCATAGTGCTAGATGACTCAAAAAAGCGCATGTTAGTGGGATTGGTTTGAACATTGGTGTGGCCCTTAAGATCCATCAATTTTAAAAGGCCCCTGTACTAATTTAAATTTAAATTTAAGTGCTTTTCTGAGACCGTTATAGTAATGTAAAGTTCATGCTATGGATTTTCTACTTTCCTGATAAATCTAGCCATAATTGTTGGTTCGATGGTTAGTTGCTGATTATCAGCACTTTTTCCTAAGCTTTACATCGAATGTAGCGTATAGTCAATCTCTGGAACTGGAAAGTAGGGGTTTATTTTACAAACACTCGATTTCAATACTACTTCTCAAAAACAGATCATATTACTCAGAATATTACAAACAAAAATAAGACTTTTATTAAGGGCAGTTAGAAGATGGAAGCTATTGGCTGTATGCTCTCTCTCTCTCTCTCTCTCTCTCTCTCTCTCTCTCACTATTTCTCTGTATCTCTTGGAAAGTATTGATTCATTGATAGCTTCCATTGACTATTGATAATCACTTGAAGGAAGGAGAAAGCGTTTCGTTGGTGTTTAGAAATTGAGGGCTAAAGGAGTTCTGCCTACTACCTTTGAGAATTAAATAGGCTTTAAAAATTTGATATATATTTTAACTCAGCAAAACAGCTGGCCCAAGACTATCACTAATTATACATGGCATCAGGGAAGAGTGGCAGCTGGAAAGTACCACCATTTCATGCACTCCAATCCTAAACACTACGTTTTACTGTGTAAAAATAGTGTGGATAATACAAACGATTTTCTTGAGTTTATTGGACAAAAACCAGACTTTCCGGAAAGAAAAAAACTAGCTTTTCAGTGCCAAAAATCGACTAACACCGGAACCATTCGATTAAAGGATTAGAACAGTTCCTCTACTTCGCGGATAGAATGATTTTATGACGCTTTTTCATCGGGTGTTCTAACGCTGTGCACTGCCCACACCAGATCAACGAAGACTAAATATTTTTAATACTGCATATCACTATATAGACGAATGACAAATTAAAATTTTATGTTTGAAGTAAAGCATATAATCTGGAAGAAAAAGGCATTGTGTGGAGGAGGCACACGATGAATGGAGAAAATCAATTACATGAAGAGTACAATGAGAGAGCAAGGAAAGTGATTCACTTAACAAGGTTAGAAAAACTACGATAAAGAGCCAAGAGGCTATTGTTTTCCGGCGTGGTAAATGAAGTTAAGGGGATAATAAATCCCTCATTTTTTAAAGCCGGATACGAAACTCGGAGATCGAAATCTAAGAGTTTCAAACCGAAGAACTATCGTCGAGTCCAAGGGTACTAGTGTTGTACTAACCAGGTGTTGACTTACTCTTGGACTCGCCGATAGTTCTTCTGCATGAAACTCTTAGATTTCGATCTCCGAGTTTCGTATCCGGCTTTAAAATAATGAGGGATTTATTATCCCCTTAACTTAAAATTAGAAAAAGTGCAGTATGAGCAATAGTTAACAAATGACGTTAGATGGCTACCATGATGTGACTCATGATTGATTACGGGGGACACCGACATGTGGTGAGAATCCTATCCTTCAACATATTGTCATAAGTAATCAAATTCTTGGAATGAAATTTCGAATTTTTTTAATTTTTCAACATAATCTCTCTTAAGACTAATATTAATACATTTATTACAGTGATACTACAAAGCCATTATCCCGCCTCTGTAGTGGTTCTCAGTAAGATCTGCAAAATATTCCCCTACAGTTGCAATCACCTCTTGATTCGAAGAAAAACGCTAACCATCGAGGAGGTGTTTTAGTTTTGGGAAGAGTTAGCAGTCAGAGGGAGCCAAATCTCGGGAATAGGGTGAATGTTCCAACAATTCATATGGCATATCCCTTAATTTTCCCATTTCCAAAACACATTAGTGGGCAGATGCATTGTCCTGATGAATGATGATTTTTATTCTTCTGAACACCGGGTCTTTTCTCGAGAATTTTTTCATCTAGTCTGGTTAAAAGATCAGAAAAATATTCTCCGGTTATTGTTTTACCCTTTTCAAGATAATTAATAAAAAAATGCCTTTAGCATCCCAAAACACCGATGCCATGACCTTTTCTGTGATGGAATGGACTTTGTCTTCTTTGACGCTGAACAACCGGCTTCTGTCCACTGTTTCGGCTGCTGTTTGGATTCTGGTGTGTAATGGTGAATCCAAGTCTCATCCATTGTAATACTCGTAAATCGACCCACAAAATCAGTTTTATTTTTGTTAAAACGCTCCAAGCACTGTTCAGAGATTTGTGCGAGTGCGTATTTTATCTGCTGTGAGCAAGCGCGGCACCCATCTTGTGCAAAGCTTTTGATTTGCAATTCTTCAGGCAAAATATATCCCGCAGGTTCTTTTGAAATGCCTATAGTCTCAGCAATTTCACGCACTTGGACTCTTCGGTCATCCGATACCATAGCGTGCAGTCGATCAACGATCTGGTGTTGTTACATTTGTTGGACGTCCTTCACGTGGATCATTTTCAATGTTTGTACGGTCATATTTAAATGAGGCCGCCCATTTCTTAATTGTCGAAAATGAAGGTGAAGAGTGCCAATATACTTTTATGAACTTCGAATGAATTTCGTTTGGATTTAAATCTTCTTTTACAAAGAATTTTATAACCGCACGATACTCAATTTTATCATTTCAAGGGATGCAGACGAACACTTTTGCTTCAGCCAGCTATATAAAACAAACTGCTTGATAGAATGATTTGCAATTTCACATGGATGCTAATGATAGAGGTACCAACTTAAAACAAAATCTTGCCGATAGTGTTGCCATCTATGGTCGAGGCCGAGAACTTTTTAGACCATCATCCAATAATTACCAACATCATCCAACGACGTACCAATAATTGTTAGGACCCCCATGTTATTTGAAGTTATGGAACATTCCAGGTTTATCAATAACAGAAAAATCAGTCTACAGATAGTAGGAAATAGTATTTCATTGTTGCAGTTGAATACAGGTGATATTCCAACGACGTGAACCCAATAACTTCAATAGAGTTGTGATCGTGGGCTGTCACATTGGTGACATGTACATATGTGTCATTGCCGCTCAACTGAAGACAACCCAAAATCAACGGGCGATGTGATCAACAAATGGAGCCGTTCGGGCATTATTAGTCCAGGAAAACAATCAGCGCGACTTCAGAAAATGCTTATTAGGGACAGGAAGGTTTTAAAACGGGTGGCAAGCAAAAGTCAGATACAATCGACACAGACCATCCGTGATGAGTTTCACAGCCCAGTAACACCATGTTGGGCACTAATGCTATACGAAAAGAACTCCATTTACTGGGTTTCCAAAGAAGAGCAGCGACAAACAAGCCCGCTTAATCAAACAAGGCCGTTAGTTGAGCTTGGTGCAAAGAATGTGTGAACCGGACAACAGACAAATGGAAAACGGTACTCTCGAGCAATGAATCAAAGTTCACTTGCTTCCATTCTGAAGTTGAGCGGGGTTTGATTGTGGAGGCAACCTGGTGAATATTTGTTACCACAGTGTATTGTACCCACAGTAAAGTTTGGTGGTGGAGGAGTAATGGTGTGGAGTTCATTCAGCTGGTTTAAAGTGGGACCACAGTCGTTGTCCATGGTTCCCTGAAGGCAGTACCTTGATATTCTGGATAATCAGCGCTGTTTACATAGTGTTGGAGATTTTATGGAACGCAGAAGTATTTCTCTGACGACGACAATGCCCCATGCCACAAATTTAGAACTGTTATGGAATGATATGAAGAGATGGATGTTAAACGACTTCCCTTGTCCACACAGTCCTGACCTCAATCCCATTGAGCACATGTAGGACGAATTGGAGCAGCGATTGAAGTCCAGAGCTGTACGTCCTCTACCTGTCGCTGAACTCAGTGCTGCTTTGATAGGGGAATGGAGAAAAATTCCATTTGATGTCTGCCGCTCATTGGTGGAAAGCATCCCTCAAAGGGTGCAGGAAGTGATCATTGCCAAGGGTAGACATACCTGATATTAGCTTTCGCCTGCTGGTATCAATTGTAAGTTTCTAAAGAGTCCAAACCATTATTGGTAGATAATGCATATATACCTGTCCTATCCTATCCTATCCTTCTCTCCGTCCTATGACGGGTTGAGTCCCCCTCCTAATGAGCAGATACTGGTGTATTAAGCAGCCGGTTCGCCACTCCTCTGCTGCATCCACTAAGGGCGATATTCATGACTGTAATCCATGTGTGTTCACTGGGCCGGTTTGCCTGCTTGCAGGAGGAAAAATCCCAGATAAACTGGGGAGAAAAACCCTGCTGTCCACGCCAAAAAAGACCAGCAAACTTGGCTATAGCTGAAGAAGATCCTTAAGGTCCTCACGTTGTTGACGGGAACAGAACCTGGGACACTCCTTCCCCAGGCAATTTGTTGCGAAGTACATAGCCACTAGGCTAACCATGCGGATATATATATATATATCAAAAAAAATCAGCTAACGCCTTTTTATTCCCGTATATGGGGAGTAGGCGAAGCCATTTAGCCCTATCTAACTTTTGGAGACTGAGTGGGCAGTTCAATCTCCACTGGTACCAATCAGAGATAGATGGCCCAAGGCTATCACTAACTAAGCAGTACACAGTGAAGAGAGACGGCTGAAATGTGCCACCATCTCGTGGTCCCTAACCCTAACACAAGTTATCTAATGTTTGAAATAATGTGGGTTCTACGGTCGATTTTCTTGAGTTTACAGGACGAAAAACCCGAGTTTCCGGGAGGAAAAACCCGCTTGCCCGTGCCAGAGATCAACTAACTCGGGAACCGGTCGAAAAAAGGCTTAGAAAAATTTCCTCTAGTCGCCGACTAGACTCGAAACCAAGTCTTTCTTCGTGCGGCCAAGCGCCGTGGTATGCAAACGCCACATCCACTGAGCTACACAGGCTCATATATATATATATATATATATATATATATATGTATGAGTGGGCAGGTCTATCTCCACTGGTAGCATTATCAGAGATAGCTGGTCCATAACTGTCACTAATTATAGGCTGAAACAGATGAAGAGATTGGCACGTGAGTTGTGTCATCTCTTGGTACATAACCCTACCAGGATATGTTTACTCTCTGAAATAATATCGGTCCTACAGCCATTTTCTTGAGTTTATGGGAAGAAATACCCAAGTTTCCAGGAGAAGAAACCTGTTTGCCCATGCCAGAGATCAACTAGCTTGGGAACCGGTTTAAGAAAGGCTTAGAAAATAGTTCCTCCAATCAGTGACCAGACTTAAACTTAAGTCTATCTTCTGGCGGCTTAGCGCATGGAAATTAAGTGCAACTTCCACTGAGCTACTACACAGGTCTCTCTCTCTCTCTCTCTCTCTCACCCCCTCCCCACACACACATTAGCCAACTTCCCTTAAAAGTAATACACTGCTTGGAACGAAGTCACTGGACACCATCCTGGGCAAGGTCCATCGGGATATGTAATGAGAAACGTGTTTGTGGCTAGTATAAATGGTACTTCTAAGTGAGTGTTCGGTAAAATGGATGCGAGAATGGAACTAAAGGAGTATGAAAGAGGCATTGTCAACAATTTTCCGAACAGATAGGCCTGCAACATGGCAACGTAGGATATCATGTTGCAGGCCTATCTGTTCGACAAATTGTAAACAAATTGGGCCATTCCAGCTCAACAGTTCAGTGATTCCATAGTGAGATGGAAAGGCAGGGATTCAGCTACAAGTGCTACTCACAGTGGACAACTAACCGCACTCACTGAACGTGAACGCAGGTTGCTACGAACGTTAATATGTAAAAACGGCCATTCATAGGCCGATTCGTTGAATGTGAAGTTGAGGGCATCGACTGTACATGAATCTGCACAAAAACATACAATCGAGGCTCAAACATGGGTTTCCATGATATGACTGCAATATGCAAGCCCCACATTATCCGAACTAATATATACCGTCGTCTTCAGTGGTGCAAACACATGTACAGTGAGATGTAGAACATTGGAAACCTGTGTTATGGAGCGACGAATCACGCTACACCCCCTATCGAGCAGATGGAGGGATGTAGGTGTGACGGAAACCTAGTAACTGTCTCTTGCCAGTGTGCGTAGCACCAACTATGAAATTCGTAGGTCGCGTTATGATGGTATTTTCCTATTTTTCCAGATTTGGTAATGGATCTTTGTTTGCAGCCACGAACATTCAACTCCGAGAGGTGCCTGACCATTTTGGACTATATAATGCTTTCTATTGCGTGGCATTTCTACGGAACTGACTTTTATTTCTTTCAGCAAGACAGTGCAGCGTGTCATATGGCTGCTTCTGTAACTGCATGGCTTGTGGACATGAACGTCACCACACTTGACTGACCTCCACGAGAGTCCTGATCTCAACTAGGGTTGAGATCAGGATTCATTACATAACTACAGGAAGAATGGTCCAAAATTCCCATTGATCTTTGTCGTACTCCTGTGAAAATTACGCCCCGTATGATTGCTATAATCATCGCAGAGAAAGGTCCTGAATCATATTAAGGTAGGCCCATGGCTGTTTTTCTTATTTTTTTATTATCCAATACGCAGACGACTTAGCCTTAGTTTCCATTCACAACCACGCGACAACTTACACAAATATGCATCGCAGCATCGATCTGATCACCAGCTGTCTAATTGAAAACGTCATATTCAAAAATCCTAACATAATGAAATGATATTCAAAAACACACAGACCCAACATGGAATATTTAAGCATCTCGAAATCTGACATACATTCCTTCTGTAAGCAAAGCGCTGATCTTAAAATCATAGCATCACACAAGTGAAAACATCAAGTATTTTGGACTTCATTTTGATGCTGATCTACTGTAGGTTGAAATAGCCATACAAATTACCTACGCGATACACTCCGGATAACAGCAAGCAAACTATACTGATTAAAAATTCATTGATTCCACATACATAAAAATATTAACTTATAGGGCATTATATGAAAAAATTTTAAGATATGCAATTACATTATACACATTCTGTTCAGACTACAAACTTAACAGATTAAATTCGTTACCGTATAAAATGGCAAAACTAATATTCTGGGAACAATGAGAAAATTCCACACTCATATGGGCTGCTAGGAGTGAACACAAAATACTTAAGAAAAAACATTTATGTCACTACACATGCTGAAATATTCCAAAACGATAGAAATAACCAGAACAGCATGTCAGATTACAAGATCACAGTCAATAAATCATATGTCACATAAATATAATAATCATTACAGAAAAGCAATCTAGAGTTTCTACATGTTTAACTTGATCAAGAAACTCATTCGTTAGGAGAAATCTAGGGACCTACAGAGAGCTGAAATGTGCGCCATATGCATATCACACACACACACACACACACACACACACACACACACACACACACACACACACACACACACACACACACACACACACACACACACACACACACACACACACACACACACACACACACACTTATATGTAATTTTTATAATTTTTAAATTTACTAATTTCTACAATTTTATAATGTAATTATTATATGTATGCAGGACAATAGTGTTAAAAATTATTATTTAAAAAAAATATTATGTACGTGCAAGTATCTGTTATGCACAATTGTGTTCGTGTAATGTATTATAAATATTATATACGTATAAAATTATTATTATTATTATTATTATTATTATTATTATTATTATTATTATTATTATTATTATTATTATTATTATTATTATTATTATTATTATTATTGTTGTTGTTGTTGTTGTTGTTGTTGTTGTTGCTGTTGTTGTTGTTGTTGTTGTATACACAGATGTTGTATACACAGATGTTGATAATACACAACCCAAGAATCATACGTCCTGCATCACTATCGATACATTGTCACACATACCGCTGCATTAACAGCAAAAATACCTGCCAATGTTCCGAAATCAAACCTGTAACACACGCAAAATACCTCGGTCTCTATATAGATTCCCACTTTAAATGGACAAAACATATAGAATACCTACACACCAAACTCCGGATCATCGCAGCAAAACTCTTCCAAGTTAAAGATATTATTCCACCCAACATAAAAAAAAAACTCCTATATCACGGTATCTGCGAATCCCTACTCAGATACGGAATAACAGTCTATGCAAATACATCAAACAACCACCTAACAAAATTAGAAACACTACACAGGAAAATCGTGTAAAGTGATCTGGACACCTTACACGCTACGACCAATATCAGACAAGCACATGGCGATACACAGAATTCTGAACATTAAAAACCTAAATCACTACATGACATTAACAAGGAATTATTTCAACATCACCTTTCGAAACAACAGAGACACATATCGTATAACACGACCTACAACAACTCTATACATCCCCATACCCTTCAACAACTCATACGGATCTTTTGTGAGATCACATCAGATACCCACGCAACTCAACAACCTACCAAGAAATTTAAAACACGTAGATAACTACGGAACATTAAAAAATGAACTCTGGAAAATATACCAACAAAGTTAAGAAACCATTAACACTAATATACACATCACAAATCTCTAGCATCCAATGCCTACATCCCATACATAAACAGTAGCAACAACACAAATAGTGAAGGCTAAATCCCACTCTCTTCATAAAAGCTAACCTAAGCTTTGAAGTAGGTGGTATTAACCTGTCTCACTCACACACACACAAGTAATGCTTATAAGCAAATGCAAAAATTTGTATGAGTAATCACTCTTTCTCAAACTTAAAAAAAAATAATAATAATAAATAAATAAATAAATAAATAAATAAATAAAAAAATTATACAAAATATTCTGTACACTCTTCATTGTTAATATTAGAACATGTATTGTAAATACATAACATAAAGGCAAAAAAGTATTACTAGAAATTTTTAATTGAAATCTAATGTCGGAATTGCAGCACTTAGTGCTGAACTCTGTAAAATTATAAGGTGCAATGTCACACAAGATGTTTATTGTATGTATAAATATTTCAGCAATCAATAAAAAAAAATATGTATGTTAAAAAAAAAAATATTATTATTATTGTTATTATTATAACAGTCGGAGTATACAAGTAAAACACGATGTACCTCAAGGTGGCATATTATCACCCACTCTATTCAACATATACATTAACGATGTTCATAACATATCCATAAAAAGTCAAATATTTCAATACGCAGATGACACTGCACTACTAGCAATCCACACAGACATTAACCCAGCTCTATGCAAAGCACAACAAGACCTAAACGAAATAACAACATACTTCCACCAAAACGCAATTTTAATCAACGGAACCAAAACACAGATGTTGATAATACACAACCCAAGAATCATACGCTCCGCATCACTATCGATACATTGTCACACATACCACTGTATTAACAACAAAAACACCTGCCAATGTTCCGAAATCAAACCTGTAGCACACGCAAAATACCTCGGTCTCTGTATAGATTCCCACCTTAAATGGACAAAACATATTGAATACCTACACACCAAACTCCGGATCATCGCAGCAAAACTCTTCTAAGTTAAAGACATTATTCCACCCAACATAAAAAAAAAACACCTATAAAAACGCATCTTTTGGGAACACAGAGAAAATAACGACCTTATATACATTACAATGTCAGAACACAAAATACTGATAGCAAACATTTATGTCACTATGCATTTTTGCTAAAACATTATTTCGTTGCCAACTACAGGACAGTCAGAAATATATACCTTATAACAAGACCTCAGGCAACTAATTATATCACATATAAATACAATGATCACTACGGAAAGGCCACGCAAAACTTCTACATGCCAGACATGATAAACAAATTACCTTTTGAACACAGAAACCTTACAAAGTACAATAGCCTTTAAAGAGCTCTAAGGACATACTATGAACAAGAAACACGCACCCAAAATACCATACAAACTTGATGACACACAATATATTCGTTCAGGTTTCTAGTTCAGTGACGCATCAATATATTCCAAGTTACCAAGTTATTGCGTGTGTGTGTGTGTGTGTGTGTGTGTGTGTGTGTGTGTGTGTGTGTGTGTGTGTGTGTGTGTGTGTGTGTGTGTGTGTGTGTGTGTGTGTGTGTGTGTGTGTGTGTGTGTGTGTGTGTGTGTGTGTGTGTGTGTGTGTGTGTGTGTGTGTGTTCGCGTGCGTGCGCGCGCGAATTTCTCAATCATAAATTTCGTACCTTCCCAACACAGCAAAGAAACCAATAAATAATAACCAACTGTTGTCGTCCTCAGACAAGCTTACAAATAAGCTTCGAGGATGAAAGCAGAGAAATTAATTCTCATCCAAGATGTATCATATGTATCCAAATGCATGTAATACATGTATTACTTGAAACCAATGTATGTAATGTAAGTATCATATGTAAACAAATGTAAGTAATGTATCATATCTAATCAAATGTGTGTAATAAATGTAACAAAAGTATGCAATATAGAATGATTATATCCATTGATACTGTATATATAGGGTGTAAAATTGCAAAGAAACATCTGTAATAATCATCATTATGAATATTATAATAATATACGTTGTAAACAGTTATTGTCATTATTATTATTTTAAAAAAAAACTTTATGCATGAGGAAGTTTTTGTTTTGCATAATCGTGTTCATGTAATGTATGTAATTTATCTGAGAAATATCTGATCTGAGAAATTATTATTATTATTATTATTATTATTATTATTATTATTATTATTATTATTAATATAGACGGAATATATAGACGGAATCAGACCAAAAGACAACAAGAAACACTCAACCAACCTCCTTCCAGTCATACAAAAATGTTAAATAAAATCTTCGAAACTGGACACATACCTGAAACACTGAAGACTGCATTAATCACACCCATACACAAACAGGGAAAAAGAAAATTATAAGTAATTACAGACCCATCGCCACGCTGTCTGTAATCAACCAAATCATGGAGCGCATTGTGCATCAGAAACTCTCCACATACGTTGAAAAATTTCAAATCATACCCAAAACACAATATGGCTTTCAAAAAAATAAAGGAACAGCAGCACTCCTGGAAGGTTTCACAGATCTAATAAACGCTGCATTGGATAAAAACAGAATAACATTAGTGGTATTCATTGACCTAACAAAAGCATTTGACACACTAACACACAAAACCTTGTTAACGAAACTAACCCATATCGGAATTGGAGGTCGCCTACTCCAGTGGTTTAAAGCATACACGAAAAACAGAAAGCACACCACACGTATAGGATCAGCATACAGCAAAGAGGTACATGTAACCTGTGGAGTACCGCAAGGAGCTGTCGTATCTCCCATTCTATTTAACATATACACACATGACATAATCCAACTGCCCCCCCCCCCAAAGTAAAATCTTCCAGTATGCAGACGACACGGCCATAGTATCCATTCACAACAATGCAAATATTGCTTACACAAATATGCAACACTACATCAATCAAATCACTAACTGGTTAACCGAAAACGCATATATATATAAACCCAGGTAAAACAAAGCTAATGGTATTCAAAAACCTCCAAACCCTGCCCATAGAAACTAAATATCTCACTGTCCAACATTCATCCTCCTATACACAAGGTGCAGAACCTAAAATCACAACCATCACACAGGTGAAAACAACACGCTATCTCGGACTTCACTTCGATGCTAAACAAAGTTGGAATAGCCATACAAACTACCTACATACCAAGCTTAGGATAATAGCAAGCAAACTATACAGATTAAAAGACATTGCCCCAACCCACATAAAAATATTAATCTATAAAGCATTATGTGAAAACATTTAAAGATATGCAATCACATTATACGCATTCTGCGCAGACTGCAGACTTAACAGGCTACAATGGTTGCAAGATAAAATGGTAAAACTGATATTCTGGGAACAACCCACTCTTATGCAGGAAGCACGGATAAAACACAAAATATTTAATGTGAAACACTCATGCCACTACACAGTCATGTTAAAACATTACTACAGTCCAACATATAGAGTAACCAGAACAACATATCAAATAACTAGACCACAGTCAACAAACTACATAACATATAAGTACAACAATCACAACGACAAAGCCACCTGAAACTTCTACGTACCTGACATGATAAAAAAACTGTCGTTCGACAACAGAAACCTGGGAATATACAGAGAGTTGAAACAGGCGCTGTATAAATATTATAGCGAGAATGAAAATTAGAGCAATTCCTTTTTCTCTCTCTCCCCTCACACACGCACGCACACACACACACAAACCTATGACAAACCCCCTCTCAAAAACTGTCACTACAAGAACACAAAGAAACAAACACACCATGTCTAAATCCAACTCTATTTGCACAAAAAAAAGTTAAACTGTAAAAGCAGTTGAAGTCTTCCAAGCACGTATCAACAAACAGTAAAATCAATACCTGGTTGTGACCAGCATAAGAACCTAACCATGAAACCACCACCATCTATCATCTATTATCTTCCTCGGATATGCTCTTCTAAGCTTGGACGAAGAAAATTATTAACTTGCAAGTATCCGTTAATCACAATTGTAATGTGTTATGAATATTATATATATATATAATTATTACAGCATCTATGTATGCAATTTATCTGAGACATAAAAAAAAATAAATAAAATAAATAAATAAATAATAATAATAATAATAATAATAATAATAATAATAATAATAGTGAGCCTGTGTAGCTCAGCGGATGTGGCGTTTGCATACCGCCGCGCTTGGCTGCACGAAGGAAGACTTGGTTTCGAGTCTAGTCGGCGACTAGAGGAAATTTTTCTAAGCCTTTTTTCGACCGGTTCCCGAGTTAGTCGATCTCTGGCACGGGCAAGCAGGTTTTTCCTCCCGGAAACTCGGGTTTTTCGTCCTGTAAACTCAAGAAAATCGACCGTAGAACCCACATTATTTCAGACATTAAATATCTTGTGTTAGGGTTAGGGACCACGAGATGGCAGCACATTTGAGCCGTCTTCTTCACTGCGTACCGCTTAATTAGTGATAGCCTTGGGCCATCTGTCTCTGATTGGGTACCAGTGGAGATTGAACTGCCCACTCAGTCTCCAAAAGTTAGATAGGGCTAAATGGCCTCGCCTACTGCCGTATACGGGAATAAACAGGCGTTAGCTGATTTTTTTTTTTTTAATAATAATAATAATAATAATAATAATAATTATTATTATTATTATTATGTATATTTTATATTCAAAAATTCTGTATAATCTTTATTGTAAATATTAGAAGAAAATGTGTTATAAATACATAATATAAAGGCAAAAAAGTATTTTTAAAACTTTTAATTGAAATCCAATGTAGAAAGTGTAGCACTTTGTGCTGAATTCTCTAAAACTATAAGTTGCAATGTCACTAAAGATGTTTATTGTATGTGTAAATATTTTATCAGATCAATAAAAATATTATCATATCAAAAAAATTATTATTATTATTATTAGTAAGTATGTATGTAATTCATCTGAGACATAATAAATGTTAAAAAATATTATTATTTATAATTAGTAGTCTTTGTAACTATTCTCTACGAGCAATACAGATTGATATTATTAGCAATACTTTTTTAATAATATCAATACAGACTGATGTTAATTACTAAGATAATAAACCGAAAGGCTATTATTTTTGCAGAGTTTCGTACCCGGCTATAAAATAAAACGGGATTTACCATCCCCTTTTCTATTAACAGACTGATGTTATTAAAAAGCATTGTTATTATATTGATATTATAATCATCACCACAGAGGATTCTGGAGCCATTACCTACACATTATATATACACGTATTTCTCTCTCATCATCTTCTAAGGAAAAAGAAAAAAAACCTCTCCTTAACTCTTGCAAATCACAATATAGTGCAATTTTTGGGAGTGATACCATGTTTTCTACCTTGCTACAATGTACTGAAAAACGTTTTCCGTGTCAGTCCTATAAAACACTTTTAAGAACTTATATGCTTCTATGACGTCCCTCCCCCTTTTACTAATCTGTTTTTTTTTATCACACAGACATTCAATCTATCAATGTATTCTCATAGAGAGCATTGCAATGACCTGCCACAATCTTGTTCGCTCGCCTCTGGATCCTCTTCACTACTTCTTCATCTGCCCTCATTATTTCTTGCATTTCATTTCCACTAATATAGAACACACAGCTTGTGACCCCTTTCCCAAACATCAGCTTACACTTGGCCATTTTAAACTGGCAACTATTTATTATTGCGCATGCAGAAGATATTGAAGTAATTCCGCAGGACTCCTACATTATCTTAATTAACTATCACTCTTCCCAGTTTTGCAATTAGCAAACAACTGAACGTTTCCTTTCAAATAATTTCCTATATCAATGATCTAGGATCACTGATACAGGAAACCTCATCTCCTCCATAAACCACTCTGTGATTTATGGAGGAGATGAACCACTCTCTTTTCATCATCAAACCTCTAATACAGATCTTCATATCAATCCTCGTTTGCTCTAATTTATGCAACAAGAGTTCCATGTAGAATCCTGTCAAATTCCTTTGAGAAGTTCTGCAGTATCAGTGATTAGACATTTCTTTTATGCAACTCAATTGTGACCTTATTACCAAAAGTAAGCAAATTACTAAGGCAAGACCTACTGTTCACAACAATGTTTCCCTCTCAAATGGCAGAATCAGTTAGTTCGGTCCCAGAACTTAGGCTTAAATTAAACAGCTTGGTAAGAGATGGTGCTAATTCACTTGTAAATTCTAGTCATACACCAGCTGATATATCACCTAAACCTATGGTAGGATTCACATTGAGGTTCTGTCTCTAAGCAACTCTAATTCATCAACCTCTATTCTCCATTCACTTAATGTCGCTTCTGACACTTCAATATCTCCACTTGGATGGTATCATAATTAACATCATTATTATCATCAATGGTTCTAACAACCACTACGACCTTCTAAGTATCACTGGATTTCGCAACTTAATTCGAGAATAAGATAGTTAGCCCTATGCTTATACGTATTATTTTGTCTGTAAATTGCGTATGTTCTATTGGACTTGCTAGCTGAAAACCCCAAGTTTCTCGGAGAAAAATCCCCCACCTCCGTAAGATATTGGCTGAATTACCTCAAGTTGAAAAGTCCTGATAAAGATTCTTCGAGTTCTAGGTGGGGTTCGAACCCAGATCTTTCCAATCAAATCGCTTCGTCTATACTAAAGCTACAAAGGCTCTACCTGAATGGTATATCCTTGCAAATGATCAAGCCATAACTCAATTATTTGGATTGCTTCTGATATTTCCTTACCATTAGCACTTTTTTCCTTCTTTCATAGCCATTCTTCCTTTTACCTGTCATGTAGTGAAAGAACCTTTTGCATTTCTATTGTTCTCGTCATTCAGTTTCTTCTTCTAATTAACTTTGGCCTTCCTTATCATACACGTTATCTTTATTGCCTGTGCTTTGTTCTGCATTTTGGTAAACTGCTGTTTATAAAAATGCTATTCATCCATTTAATACCTACCTGATTTATTCTTCTGACTCTGAGTATAGTACAGTCTGATACTTCTTTCTTTAAACACTCTTTGACCATGTTTCTTCCCTCAAAATTCTTATTCCAAGGCATTGCCACAAACTGACATCTTGGTTTGTCACAATTACCTGTTTTATAATTTAATATGACCAGAATTTTCACATGTATCACTGTTACGAAGTGGTACGTGTAAAAATTCTGTAAGTCATATAATCTTCCAGTCGAACATCATAAGATCACTTTCCGCAAACATATAGAGTATGGTCAGATTGCTTACTGCTAAGTTCTCTAATGCCATGACCAGTTAGAGTACTCTCGAACCTCGTTTCCTTCAATTACATGATGTCTTAGGTAGTCATCTTTTAGTCTATATATTGTATTTTCTTCCCTCCCTGTGACCATTCTTCCTGTCTATCTATCTGTGCTCCAGAGTTGAAATTTCTCATAATAATTACTCAACCTGCCTCCTTGTGGTAATTTGCCAATGCATGCTGTCTATATTTTCTCTTACTCCCAGGCCTGTAGCATTAACTAACTATATAGTTCGTCCTGTTGACCTCTATCTAACACCAGATGGCTTCAAAGAACTGTGCTATGCATCCCTATCCTCCTGATGTACTGCTATTCTTTTTTGGCTTCAATTAGTAATTAGTAAATTAGTAAAATCCCCCATTCCATACTGTTCCCACTGTCTTCTTGCCCTTTCCTTTTCGCAGAGGATAGTGGGATACTATATCCCTTGCATTCTATCCTTATTATCAAGTCGTGTCATTTAGGTCACACACACACACACACACACACACACACACACACACACACACACACACACACACACACACACACACACACACACACACACACACACACACACACACACACACACACACACACACACACACACACACACACACACACACACACACACACACACACACACACAGCACAGCAGCTTAATTAATAACTGTGTGGTGGATTCAAATCTCTCAATAAATCATTTATTTCGCTTTATGGAAACTGTTGTACTTTAAGTTTGAAATTGTTCACTTATATTTGCTTATATATAGTCAATGTTCGCCTTACCACATACGCGATTTACGACAGTCATTTCCTTAATACGCTCTCCGAATATCATATCAATCCTGCATTCCAGCTGTCTTCAAGACGTATTATTCTGTGCAAAATATTCTGTGCAAAATGCTTTTGCACAGAATATTGTTGCTTCCAAGGGTGAGGAAACCATCAGAGATGTTTGAAAGGAATATAATGTCTTGCATTGTACAAAGAATGTAGACAGCATGGAGTGAAGTGAGAAGTGGAATGTATGAATGGTGTTTGGAAGAAGCTGCTGATAATACGCGTTAATACATTCCCAGGATACTACAAGCACAAAGCCTGACAAGAGACTGGTGACAAGATAGTGCTGCTGACTACAGAGTTAGAGTTGGAGATAAATGTCTTCAAGATGAAAAGATGAAAAATACTTAGTAGAAGTAGATATTAAAAAGAAAATAGCACAGAAAGTGAAAGTGATTCTTCTGCTTACAAAAGAAGGCTTCCACAAATGTTTTGAACTTTTGTGGAAACATCATGGCAACATCGTTATTGGCGAAGCAGTGGAAGAAGATCTCGCAAACTCAGACTTTATAGAGCTCAAAACATAAAAAATTGCAAAAGAGGAGGGAGAAGAAGAAGAAGAAGAAGAAAGAGTGAAAGAAAAAAAAAACATGAAGCAGTGCATCTGAGCCTCCTAAAAACTTTAGCTTGAGGCACTTGCCTCTGTTAATAAAGGCAATTTTTTTGCGGGTGTAGACCTCAACATGGAGAGATTTAGCAAAGTAGACAGAATGATGCAAGCTGTAATTGCTTGCTACCAGAGGGTAGCAAGAAACTGCAGGAGACTGCTTCTGCTGCGGCCTTATCTCTGAAGATGAGGTAAGTATGTTATGTATGTGGTGAACCAGTTTTAGAACGCTTTGTTGCAATTCCTGAATTTGATGACTTTATTGTTGAAAACACAGTCTCTCCTTCCTCTTCCGATGAATCGGTAAATTAACAATGAATCTGCTTTGAAGAATTTCTCTCGCTCCAGCTGATTATTTTACTGTAATCGTGTAGAAGCACTGTACACCCATGTTTCATTACAATGTACAGCGATTGTTGTTATAATTGTATACTGCATTATTTCGCTATAAACAAAGAGTAAAATCCGTTAATATATATTAACTGTTAACATATCCTTGTGATTCGTATAGTGATTTCCGACTTACAACGTTTTCGACTTACGACAGAATCGTCAGAACTGATCCACGTCATAAGTTGAAGACAGGATGTATCGACATCATATTCTGTATTATATAAAGCAATTGTATTAAGCGATTTTGGTGATTAAGATGTAAGCAAATTAATCGGAAGCATCACAGGCGTTAAGACTGACAGAAATTTGAATGTAAAAAAATAAAACTCTTTTTATTCTTCCTGTTATCGTATTTAATGCTTTTAACCAATTATTGCAGTTTACTTCATTCATTATTTATTTATTTTTATTTTTATTTATTAATTTTTTTTTATTCACATCGCATCATCAGCGGAGCAAAACGGAGGGAAAAGGAATTCACTTGCTTAACGCGTTCAAGGTACACTTTATATGGTGTACATGGCTTTTTGGTAATCTTCACTTTCATCCAAATATAAGCATCAAGTGAATGCTTGATAGTTTCCTTACGTACGTAATGCTTTACTATTTCTTTTTCTCTGTAAACTACCGAAGAAGAAGAAACAGAAAAGAGTACTCAGAGCCTGAAGTGGCTTCCAATAGGAATTTAGCAAGTCTATTAATTTTTATTCTTATTTCGCTGAATCTATGGCAATTATACTGAGATATCTGAGTTGCCTCAAATATTGCTCAGTATTTCAGCAGTATGTTGTGTTTCACGCAATATCGTATGGTCTAGAGTGTGAAGCATTCGGTTCTATTAACGGCAAGACATGACATCAATAAAATTTAATATGCTCTGTACACACGCATTAATGGTTCTTCATGGAATATTTAATTACTGCTAAATATCGATATAGTATTGTAGACATCGCTAGGAAAGTTTCTTTTTTTTTCTATTTTGATCTTTAAAGTTGTGTGTGTGCTGATTTAATGATGAAATTTGATTATAACAGTTTTTAATGGTCATCTAAGTTAATTAGCACCGGCATTCGATCGTTCGATATTTTACTTCACTT
Source organism: Typopeltis vanoorti (assembly GCF_054136105.1). Taxonomy (NCBI): domain Eukaryota; kingdom Metazoa; phylum Arthropoda; class Arachnida; order Uropygi; family Thelyphonidae; genus Typopeltis; species Typopeltis vanoorti. Next base: position 84,861,491 of record NC_143550.1, read on the forward strand.
TAACTTGAGAACATATTAGCAAGACTATTTCTGGAAATAGTCTTGCTAATATAAATCGCTAGTTGCTTACAGCCTATTTCATTTTTCATTTCGTTGCTATAAAGTTGACGAAGCACATTTTGGAAAGCCATGCTTAGTTTTAGGGATTATTCCAGAAAAGCTTTATTAAGCTCATTAATAACTAGCATTCCTGAAATTACGAAAATAAAGAATACACCGAGGAAGATTATTAAGTCAGTTGTGTTCTGTGTCTGCGTGGTGGGATTTTTTTATCAGACGTCTTCTTTCTTAAAGACGTATTGGTCATATCCTACCATAGTTAATCTCGAAATATTTATTCCCTATGAAGTTGAACCGCCAACAGTAACTGTATGCAACAAGAATGGGTAAGTAGGCTTATATCAAATAATAATAATAATAATAATAATAATAATAATAATAATTATTATTATTATTATATTATATATATTATTATATATTATTATTATATATTATTATATATATAAAAAAAAATTATTATTATTGTAGGGGCATCTCCATGTAGTCTGAAGACTCATCGCGAGAGACACAATCTATCCACACAATGTATCATACCTCTCCTTGAACCCATTAACAAACAAAGCATTCACACCTGACTAGTAATCCCATTCCACTCATTCACAACTCTCCAAGCAAAAAATCTAGTCCTCACACTCCTAATAACCATACCTTTATTCAACGTCTAGGGATTACCTCTTGTTCTGTTCACCTCTAGTCAAGTGCTGAAGTGACTAGCACTTAACTAGAGGTGAAATCTAGCATCCCCTGCATCATTCCTATACAACCCTTAGCAACTTAAATGTTGCTTAATGGTCACTCAGAATCTCCTGAATCCACTGCTTCCTCATCCCCAGGAATACCAGGGGACCAGACATGAGCACAGTAATCCATATGTGGGCGTATCGAGGATGTATAAAGAGGATTAACAACTTCCTTATCTCTACATGTTAATGTATTCTTCAATAGCCGAGGAATCTTATGGGCTACATTAGCAACTTTAGCAATATGTCCTCTAAACTTTAACTCTCTGTCTATCATCACCACCACCACCACCACCACTAAATCTCTTGCTTCATTTGTTTCCTGGAGTGCAGTGTCATCAATGTGATACACAGCCTGTAATATGTTTTTCATAAAATGCATAATTTTACATTTCTCGACATTAAACTGATATCCGTTAACTTCTGCCCATACTGACGGCTTATTTAAATCTTCCTGCAAGCTCTCCGCATCGCCTTGATTAACTATTATTCTATTTAATGTCGCATCATCTGAAAACAACTGAATATTTCCTTTCAGGTTATTTCCCATATCATGTATGTACAAATTAAATAGCAATGGTCGCAGCACTGAACCTTGCGGCACACCACTAATTACCTGTTTTCGCCTCGATTCTGTCCTTTCATATACCATTTTTTGATAACTGTCTAACAACCACTCTCGTATCCACTAAACCATGAAATTACCATGAAATTATGAGCCCATTCATGCCTTTCTGAAAGAAGTTCGTTAGTAACAAAGAATGCATAGTTTTTCAGAGGTTGAAGAGGTACCTATCAGTACAAAAGAGATCTTATCCTATTTGGTCATTTTTATACTACTAAGAATAAGGTAGGTTTGCTGAAATTCTTTTCACAAGAAAAGAGATGAAGACTGCATTTTGTGTCATTGAATGTGAACAGGTTATCTTCACTCCAGTGAATGATCGTAAGGAGATCAGCGTTTAAAAACAATGGTTGCAGATGATCTTGAAGCTTGGGAAGTTTGAGCACTATAAGGTCAGGTGAATAAGAAGGTAAAATGAAGGATACTCTCATCAACCAAGATACTGATAGGATTATTGGTGACTGAGAGTAGATCGTTTATATATTGGAGAAAGAAAGTATGATTGGGCAGAGCTCTGAGACTTTCCTGCATTGGTGACATGCATTTAACGGCATGACATGCATCCCACCATGACATGCACTGAACGGCACCAGAAAAGAAAAAAGCAGGCTACTGAGTTATTGGAGGATAATAGAAGGAAGGCAACTTTCCGAGCAAGTATCAATTCCAGACAGGATCAAATGATTTCTGGAAATGCCAAGAGCGTTGTTTATGTTGATCCAAGTATTTTGATTGCACTTGTCGAGTGCTGGGTAGATGTAGAGAGAGAGAGAGAGAGAGATGGAATCCATACAGATTAACTGGTAGGCCTCTAGATAGTTTAAAAGTAGAATTGTTGATTCTACATGGCTGTGTAGACCTGGGAAATGGTGTTTTACATCCCTCGCGTTAGGCGACCTGAAAGAAAGATCATTCCAAGTTCTATTCTAGTCTCCAGCTAGAAAAACTTTTCTAAGCCTTTCCTCGACTGGGTGCAGAGTAAGTAGATGTCAGCATGAGAAAGTAGGGATTTTTTTCTCCTGGAATCTCGTTTTTTTACCCTGGTAACTCAAAAAAATCAACCTTCAAACTATTTCAGAGAATAATGTTTGGAATCACGAGATCGCCACAGCTATGTACTGTATTCTTTTCCCCAATTTAAATCACTGATAGTTTTGAACCAGCTATTTATGATTTGTTAAGGGTCGCGTTCGGGCTTTATTCCCCTTTAGGGAATGAATCTTCCTGAAAAAAAGGCATCAGAAAGATGCTAAACAACTTGGACAAGAAACATCTTCAGATTTAAAGGTGAAGGTGATCAGTTGGTAGATTGATGGCAGACTTCTATCCATCTTTCTGGAGATAAATTGGATAAGTGTTATATGTTGGGAGAAGTGACAGCAGTGTATAGAAGATTGTAGGAACGATAGAGACAAGTCTTAGCTCTGGTGTAGAATGTTTGACTACAGTTAGAGAGATGCTATTTAAACCTGAAGATGTTTCTTGTCCAAGTTGTTTAGCATCTTTCTGATGCCTTTTTTGCCGGAAGACCACGGTAGGCATATGCCGACTTTCTCTGAATGCTTGTTTGTTTTATTTTGATTTTCATGACACAAGATGAAATAGTGGTTAACGTTATATTCCTACGACAGATTTAAAATCTGTGCGAGGAATCTTTGCATAAGTCAAAACGCAACTCTCATTCCCATCGAAACACTCTGAGTGCGGCTTTTTCGTCTTTAGATGAGTTGGTGGTCGATTCATGAGATTGGTCGCTTGCTAAATTGAATAGTATCCTCTCTCTCTTTTGCTCTTTGTTGACTATAATTTGTTCAGTCATGACTATCGAATAAAAACGAAATCGACCACACCTCTATCTCTACAATCTGCCAAGATTCTGTGCCAAAAATTCTGTCACGTGATCAAAATAAAATTCTCAGATGACTAGCTAATGCGCAAAAGTGATTTAGTTATTATTATGACTAGTATGGAGATGCCATTAATGATGCCAATCAGCAATAACATTGTCTTTGGGAAAATTAATGGAACCAATATTGTAAATTGGGGAAAAATACAGCAACTTAACTGAACAACGAGAAAGAAAAGGCAGATGTTGAAGATCCTTTCGGATAATTATTATCAAATACGCAAAACGAACTGCACTTAGTTAAACTACATTTGCAATCCTTAGTATCATAGGTACATTTCTGTGGTCTTAGGTGGATCAAGAATAAGCTTACTATGCGTCTTATGTTTACGTTAAAGAGACAGGAGAGCTCAATATAGCATGTTCATTTTTTTTCCTACTTTGTGGAATGAAAAACTAAAGTTTTAGGAGAAGAAAAAAACTTACTATCCAATGAGATCAGCTAATCATCTACACTTATGAAGTCCTTATGGACGTTCATAATATCCTATGCAGAATCCAAAGTAGAATACGCACTTGGATTGATTCATGACTTGTACTCTTTTATCACCAGATGAGTTAATAATTAATTAAAAATTTAAAGAGAGCTAGAAATTATAAATGCTGATTCTTATGAACAGAAACCATCGAAATATCTGTAGAACACGCACTCAGGGCATTCGGGCATTCGGCTGCCCATTACATTTTACAGTTCCGATTGACGGTACCTAACAAATTATAAATTCACAGAACTTAACTAGGCACTTCTAATAGAGGCTGTTCTTCGGCTACCTTTTCTTATACATTTCCTAAGGAGTAAAATATTCAAAGCCTCAAATCCAATGTTAACAAGTTACCTTTTTCTTTTTGAAGTTTTGCTTATCCGCTATACTCACTTTCTTTTTTGGGGGGGGGGGGGAGGGGAGGGGGAGGTACGTTTGCTCAAAGCATCACGCGGTTGAATTATCATGAAAATAACTAATAAGCAAAAATATTATTCATTATGGGTATTATACCAATTTTTACTTTATCTGTCTTGAATGGTTGGATTTTAGTAAGTGTTATGGATGTTTGCGAAAGTGGTAGGCGCAGGAATTTACTAATCTGAGGTGATGGGGAGCAAATAGACAGCCTTATATGGGATGTTAGAATCGAATGATTTCTGACATCCCATATGCGGAATTAAATGCAAGTAAATTTAACCTGCTTATCTGATGCGCAGACTGCATTTATTTATTTATTTTTATCATTTGATTCGAGTCTTCCGAAATTTCTTGATTGTATATTAAGATTTAATTGCAACCAAGTATGCATGCCATGTAATGAAGTGAGAGTATTTTCAATTTTCACTCCTTATATACTTTAAGTGCGAGAACTAATTCTAATTTACAGAATTTCTTCCATTAGCAATTGATATCAGGTTTGAAATTTATCTATTTACGCTATTTTATTATTATTATGTGTCATTTCGTTTATTTAGAGTTTCGCGGAGTCTTTTTTGTCAACATGACGAGGAAAACTGCAGATGTTTTAGGAGGTCAACATACAATAGATCCGGAATTTGCAATGTTACTAATATGGTAAGGAAAGTGAAATCATTAATGGTTTAATATTGATGTATAAAACTATTCTCCATGTATGTAGTATTCTGCAGTTTGTTTGATATTTTGCTTAACAATTCTATATTTTAATAGATACTTTGAGTTTATTTATTTGTGTTGGATGTGCATTAGCTTTTGTGTCATGACTAACAGATAACATGTATGGATTAATATAAACTACATTTGTCATGGTCGAAAACGAAGTTGCTTTCCGAAGGCTTAAGAGAAAATAAGGCATAACTTTCATTTGGATATGCGGCCACATTCTGCTTTTATCTTCTGTACTTCTTATATTCTCTGTACTTCGCGATGAATCTGCTCTGTGGTGTCCCTGCCCTTTCTGAAACCCTCATGTTCCTCAATCAACCCAGCCTCGACTTTGGGGGAGAGATTAAATTAATAGGGCTCCAGTTCTCGCAGTTTTTCACATCATTGTTCTTGTGAAGTGAAAAACTGAAAGAACTAGAGCCCTATTAATTTAATCTCGTTTACGAATGCTGGCTTTGGGGTATATTACTATATTCCATATCCTTACAATCAATCAATGAAATACTGTTATACCGTCTTCCTTAATTAATTCAGCTTAAATTCCGTTTGCATTAGAAGAATCTTATTGTTAATAAGCTTCTTTATTGTATTATCATATTTATGCCTCTCTGCAGTGGTTCTAATTCCAAATTTCCCTTGGTGATATCTAAATGTTCGTCATCTTCTCCTTTATATTTATTTTACAGTACACATTCCATCTCTTTTTTAATGTTATATTCTTCAATTAGAACTGTTCACTGTTCAGTTCCCATCATTGATTTCATTTAATGTGGACAGAGACTCGTTTCTTAGGTCAAAAGCTAGCCCAAGTATCCGCTTGTGATTATCCCTCATCTTTTGCAACACTATATCGTAACATTTGTATATCGCTCCTTCACATATCTAATGTGTTTCCTGATCTCTCTATTTATATTCTTTAGTTCGGAATTCCTTTGCTTCTCCGCCCTGCTGCTCTTGATCCAATCCTACATCGTCTTGTTATTGCCAATTTATTTTTGTGATTAGATTATTCTTTGATTTTCTCTAGTATTTCAGATATGCTTCATTCATTCATTAACATCCAGAATAGTCTCAAACAGCTTTAAGGTTTTTACTTTAGGAATCACTGTGACATTAAGGCTAATTGAGATGGACCCCATTTGGATGTTTCGAAGTGGGAATATTATAGATGCTTGTTTGCTTCCGTTGCATTTTACCATGTGCACTGCTATAATATTTATCATAGTTTAGTGTGATATTAACTCTCCTTTACCTCAAATAAAATCCTAATTTTACAGTGCCAGGTCGTAATAAATTTGGTGCTTTAAATAATGACAATATTTACCATACAAGTTTATGTATGTATATGTAGAGTGTGCTGTTGGAGGCAAGTATTTTCAGCTTGGTTGGCAGACTGGATAGCGTATTTGCTCTTCAATCAATAATTTGCAGATTCGAAATAAATTTAACCGTTGTGGAACCGTTGAAAATGTTCCATATTCGTTCCCTGCAGCAAAGTTTTTGGATCAGCTAACACTTAGCCCAACTACACTATTACTACAGTACAGTACAGTATAGTAATAGTGTAGTGGCTAAGTGTACTGTAGATTTACATATCGTGGATAGCAACATTCTTCCGTGTATATTCCATGCATTAATACCTAATCGATGATTAATCGATGATCTAATAGTCAACAGAAATGACTAAGAAGAAGAAGAAAATTTTCTTCTTCACTTCATTTGTAAGGGAGAGGAGAATGAATAGTATTAATAAGAAACATTACCACCACTCTGTCGATTTTGCTAATATTAGTAACAAACAGCAAGCTGATAGACAAAGTTTAAAATGAAAACTCACTAAGACAATTTGAAGAGATTAATATTCCGTTTATTAAACTTTTTTGTTCAGGTGCCAGAAAGTGACCTTCATCACTATATGAAATATGATGGACAAATAATTAATCAATCACTGCGTCAGCAAGGATTTCGTGTTTTTCGATGCATCAATCCTATCCGCAGTGAAAGGTAAGTTAACAGTGTCGAATAAGTAAATGCGAACGCTATGTACTTTTAGAAATAGCGTTGTTATCTTGAAAATTAAGTCAGAAATTTTAACAAGTAGAGGTGTCTAAATCATTATGGAAAGACATTTTAAAGGTATCACTACTTTATTAACGCTAGGGTACCCATCCGTCCCGTTTTGTGAAAATATGAAAATGTTTTGTAAAAATGGGACATTCCCATTTTCACAAAACTGTCCAGCCTTACCCAGCATGCTTTTTGGAGACCAATAGTTTCCAATGTGAAATGTTTTCACGTAGAAATTCCCAAAATGTATCTCTTGTAGAAATATGGTTATATTCTGATAGCTTGTTAGTAATATGTGGATTTATTTCTATTATCAAAATTTTAGATTTCTTTTTCTTTTCTTGCCAGTAATTTTCAAACACTTTCATAATAAAATTATTCCTTTTGAGAATATAAAAATATTTTAAAATTTATTTTGATGCTGCTTTCAATTTCATCAGCAGAAAACGTCTTGTCTTTTGGAATTGAAAGCAGCATCAAAATAAATTACAAATATTTTCATATTTTCAAAAGTTTGTCTTTTCTCAAAAGTGCAAGGATAAAAATCGATTGCACATTGACAGTAAAATGAATGATAATTATAAAACCTATTTCAAAGAATGAAGTACGATCATTTTCGAGTTTGTTTCTTGAGAAAGAAAGAAAGAAAGAAAGAAAGAATGAACAAATTTATAAAAAGATACATTCTTTTGAAAAGTAAATTAAGAGCAAAGCACATGCCACTGCGTTAGTTACCAAACCAAAAATTTAAGGAACGAAAACTGCTACCATTTAAGAAAGACAAACTTGGTAAATTTTGAGCAGGTTTGTTATGAATTAGACATGTATACACCGTTAATGATTAATTATAAAAAAAAAACTGACTTACTTTGCATTTTATTTAAATTTTACATTCTTATAATCGAAATGAATGCTATCTGTATTTATTTATTCAGTTATTTTTTTAAATTTATACATTAATTGCAGTTACTTAATTATCTGGTAGAAACAAAGGCAATTTTCATTCAAAAGAGTGGATTTTAGGCGTTTAAAAAAATATTTATTATGTTTTCTTTAAAAGAAAATCTCGACTCCCAGACAAGTGATGTCCCTTTTGAGTATCCTGATAATCGCTAATTTTATCAAAAATGCCTTTCAGAAAGACAAGTTTTAAATATATATATATATATATATATATATATATTTAAAACTTGTATATATACAGTATATATATATATATATATATATATTATATAGAGATTCATTACATATTATTTAACCAAAGTGTTTAAAAGTAAAAATTAAAAAAAATTCTTCCAGTCAGTGCTATCGGTGGAAGACATTAAGAGGACTTCACGGGCTTCCGTATCAATGTCTTACAGTCAACTATAAAAATTCGAATGGAACGCCAAAAAAATTACGAACGAGTGAAAGTAAGTTATGGTGTAAAATGTCGTTTTTTGTATTTTCACTATTAAATTTGGCTTTTACTCTGCTAAACCAATATATATGCACACACACTCGTGTGTGGGGTCTTTGTTGTACACCTCAGGTTTTTTATGTAGGGTTTTCAAAGGTTAAGAAATGCTAAGAAATGACAGTTTATTCACAGATCAAAATATTCACATAAAACTCCAAATCTGATTCAGTTACTTGGCTTTAATACAAACTTCTACCGAATAACAGCTCTTCGCCTTTAATGACTAATTTTGCAACTGCCTCTTCTTGCATTAAAATTTAATTGTAAATATTAAATTCATAACTACTAATTCAAACCTAATTACGACTTTGAATTTACCAATATCACATGAATTGCTTTTGTGCAGATTGACAGCCATAAATGAAAAGTAATGGGTCCAAGATGGCAAAATCAATTATGGAAATTTTTATAGCAAAGAACCAAACAAATAAACATTTACAATTCAGGAGATAAGAGGGAGGAATATGGAATATTGACAAAATTTGTGTATTATTACATAAACCGAGCACTAATTAATATCTCAAACTAGTAAAAATTTCAAATGAATTTCATCATATCCATATTTCATTTTTGATAGTTTATGAATTTTGAATTCATGAAAATTAACAAGTATTTATGCAGATAAAATGCATGACTTTAGTGGAAAAATAGACACACCTTTAAAGAATATTTTAAGATATTTTACTTGCTGTATTTCTCTTTTAACTAATACATGACATCATTCGTTAAAATTCTGGTAGGTGGTTAATTTCTCTTTCAGATATAACTCTGGAACTTGATCTTATGCATGATGAATATTTCGATCCTTATGAACCTGCTGCAGCTTATATAGCTATTCATTCTGCTGAGACCGAAATAAATCCTTTTGAGGAAGGTGACTGCATACGACCTAACCTCCATTATAAATTCATGATCAAAATAGTAAGCATGACTTTCAAAAAGACCTTTTTGTATTGATTGCTACATTTATTTTAATACTTAGTATGTTTCCATTCCGAAACCAAAGTGATATATATATATATATATATATATATATATATATATATATATATATATATATATATATATATATATATATATATATATATATATATATATATAGGAATTTAAATAATCCCTAATTTACCCTCAGCCAACCAGATAACAAGTATTTTATTTATTTATTCCCCCACCTTCTCGTTTCTTAATTCGAAAATAGAGTGAAGACAACTGAAATTATGTGATAACAAAAATAATACGTGGTGTTTATGCATGTATAATTTCATTTATATCTTTTCATTACATCACCATGATGATGATAAAATAAAACATTAATTCTAATTTCACTTTTCAATATATATGTGTGGTGTGTGTGTGTGTGTGTGTGTGTGTGTGTGTGTGTGTGTGTGTGTGTGTGTGTGTGTGTGTGTTTTAGCAGGAACTGATACCACAGTGCTTTAAATTTGTTTCTTTGAAATTAGAGTGAAAGGAAATTGCTTCCGCCTCCTTATCAAACAAATTGTGTCGATTATGTCGAATGGAAGAAAAGAGATGGAATAAAAGCTCCAAAATCGTATCGAGTTAGTATTTTTTTTTGTCAAATAATGACTATTATTTATACTTTTAGTTATCAAGTTTAATAGAAAGTGTGTATTAGCGTTCAACACAAATATTTTAGAATAGGTATGGAGTTGACTTTAGGAGAGTCGAAACTTTGCCCTGTTGATATTATTTTTGTATTTGACTATATAAATGCTGGGGTTCATTTAGAATTATAGCGCTTATTTAGACATGTGTTGGTAATACATGGTAACAAAGAACCTTAATTAACAACGTAAAAGTAAAATATTTAAGAGAAATACAGCCCGAGTAACTGAACTTATGAGGTCATGCATTATTCACGTGTTCTTTCCTGCCTATTTGCTTATAAGGCAAAATATGTGGAAATAAAACTGCATAAATGCAGCCATAATGGATGCTAATTTCTTTCTTTGCAGACGGATATTTTGTATTTGTAATGAAAAACAAATATAGGCGGACTCCCACTTAGATCTCATAAACTGGGACGAGTGAATAGGCTTCGATTAATACGGATTTCAATTTATATTATTACTTTATTTTTTGAGGTGGTCCATGTCTAATCCAGCACGAATGACATTAACCTCCATATCACTATACTGCCAAAAAAGGCTGCTGATAGGTTAGATTCCAGCTGCTGACTACGCAAACATTTTTAAGCTGGTTCTGTGATTAGTTGATTTGATACATGCAAGTAGTTTTTTCCCCCTGAAACTCTAGTTTTTAACTTCACATCTCAAAAATCCACTCACTTACTCACTGACTGTGAAATCATAGATAGCATCAGGTTTCAATGACTGCTAAGAGCAGAGATCAGCTTCTTTTGATCTCCAAAGTTAGGACTAAATGAGTTCGACCTATTCTCTCTCTCTCTCTCTGGGAACAAAGGAGGAGGAATGCATTCAACGGGAGAGTTTGATCTCTGTAAATGTGAATATATCGATTACGAAAAATTTACACTAATCATGCATCTAGATTAAGATCTGAATTTAAAAAAAAAATAGTTAAAATTTAAATAGCTGAAGTGTTATATGCAAGCAAATTTTTTTTCACAATGCTGAGACGTCCTTTATTGGAAAAACAATAACAACAAATATCTTCCGGTCTTTGCATTTCAGCAAGATAAAATACTACTTCATATAACTTGCAAAAATCTGTTTATGCAATTTCGAGAAATTTAGTTTATAATAATATCGAGATCACGGTTCGCTTTTGGTAATAAGATTCAGAACATGTGAGATATTAGGAACACAATAACTATTTTAACATTAGCAACTTCACAAGTTGTTATTTTGAATTATTTTAAAATTTATGTCCAATAATGAGCTTAAAAATGCTGTTATAAGAAATTTTATTTGGTTAAATTATCAATAATTTTTCATCAGATGGATAGTATAGATTATAAGCATATCACATTTCAAAGGCAGTCTATAAATTTCATAATAGCAACATGTTAATTTTTCCTCTTATTCTGTTACTTCTAGGTCACGTATTGTACAAGACGACTGCTTTCTTTCCCCATATTTGAAATGCTCAAAGTTTCGAAGATATCAATGTAACTGCTGACTCTCATAACAAATATAAAGCCAACAAATATAAGGCCGAATGGATCGACACTTAGATTACTTTTACAACCATTTATTTTCCATTTGTAGAAGGAACATGAGTTAAATGACTCTGGCTTATTCTCAGTATGCTCTGAAAGAAATCCCAAGGATTTCAGTAATAATTATAAATATATTTAACAATCCTACTTTCATCATAACAGATTTTAATAGCACTCTATACAGATAAAATACTAGGAATTTTTTTTTTTCATAAAAAAGAAAAATCATATTCCGTTTCTTACTTTAATTAAGCGACTCAGTATTTCTAATCTCATTAAATGAAATGTGAAATTAGCAATTTTGGTAGTGGTTGAAAGTATACTAACAACAAGAAATTAAAATAAATTATTACATCTTTCCACATAACTGATGAAATTTAAAGCAAAGATTTCGTCAAACTGATGTAAATAATATTAAAATGAACTTTTCGAAGAAATGAAGCCTATTGCTTTTTACCACTTCATGTAATAATCAAATAAAGTAGAATAATTATTGAAAATATTTATATATAGAAAAAATATTGAGGTAAAATAATTATTAAATCAAAAAAGCCTAATGGAAACTCGCTTTAAAATATTTATCATCATTAAAAAAATCTTAACATTTTTTGACTTCTCAGTTCATTACAATGTAACTTTCATTTATAGTACTTTCTTTCGATTTCAGGAGTGTCTCAAGATGTGTGAAAGCTATTTTGGCAGAAAACCTGCGAAGTCAAGATATCATAGCACAAATTCCTGCCAAGGTAAGTTATTCTTTTCAAAATATAATTAGCATTGTGTAAAGTAATGCAAAATATAATAAATAGTCGTATATAAAATATCTCGAAATTTGTAACATTTATATAAAATATAAAATAAAATGTATATAATGAAATATATAAATATAATATTTTACAGAACATAGTGCTTTTAAAATTTATGGTCACTATGCATAATGAATGACGTTTTAAATGACGGATCCGTTTCCGTCTTGAACGGAGTCGATGATACATAATTTTACTTTTGCTTAAGTGAAGCGCTATTCCATGTTGCGTGATTTTTTTTTTTTTTCCTAAACGATTTCAACAGCTTACAAATATCATTTGATGATTTTGTTAGTTATTTGACTGGAAAACTTCAAGTTTTGTTTCTGTAAAGTCAGGACTAGCAGTCCCACACTAATGAAACCTTTATTGTGGGTTTGCCATTTGCTGTCTTTGAGGTAAATAAAGCAAATCCTCTAACGCAGGTGTTCCCAACCTTTTTGTTTTCTAGAGCACATTCTAAAATACCGGTAGAGCGACGGGCACCATCTATTTTTTTCAAGCAAATTTTTTGAATTCGTTTGTTAAATGAATACATACAAAGTTAAATTATAACCAAATGTTTTGTTACTTAAAAGTTTACATTGTATAAAAATTTAAATATATATATGTAAGTTAGTGTGATCTTTGGCATTCCATTTCATTGGCCAGTGCTTCATAATTAGGAGAATATGATGATGATATTCCAGTTCTTAAACTGGAATGAACAACTTCGAATGCGCGTCTACTTTACATTCTATGCGTTTAATACTTGTCATGTGTCATTAACGCATGCGTCATATAGCATGTCATGAATTGGTGCGTGATTATTTCAAACTATACGGCACAAGGTTGAACAGCGGCGGGCACACACAAATTGTTTAACGGGCGCCATGGTGCCCGCGGGCATAGGGTTAGGAACCTCTGCTCTAACATATTTTATTCTCCAAATGGAGTAAGCAGAACTGTTTTAGTCCTAACTAACTGCCTTTGGAAATAAGTCAGCAAATGGTCGAATTTAAGCCATCACCGAATTAGTATGAGTTTAGCAGTTGAATTTTCGGAATTGTGGGGTTAAAAACCCTTTTTTATTTGAAAAATTAATTTGAAGAATTAATGATTTTTTTTTTTGAAAAAACCTTTCTAATAAATATCAAATATCCTTTGATATTTGATATTTATATTTATATCAAACGTTTTTAAATACACACTTTATATACGTAGTACAATGTCATTAAAATTTAGAGCTCACCAGAAAGCATCGCTACCGTCCCTTGCCATGAATATATCGTGCCCTCGATCAACTTTTGTTGAAAAAAAAATGTAATAAATGAACTTAGTTCAGTTTATTATTTCGGATTTATTAATTTTTTACAGAATGGTTATAGTATATTATTTTAATAAATAATTCAATTTAATTTTAATGAATAATTTTGATTAATTTCAACTGATTTAATTAATAAATAATATAATTTAATTCTAATACATAATTTAATTAATGAGGAAAAACTTATTCACCAAATATTCAGGCATTAACAGTATTTTTATTAAACTTATTCCTCTTAAGGAATAATGAAATCGTTCTTCAAAATTGAAAGCAAAACCTTTGGAAATAATCATTCACAAATCATTCACAGAAGAGCCTCCGTAGCTCAGTCAGTCCACGGTCGGGATCATCTCAGAATCATATTTCTGGAAACGTGCGCAATCACAGTTTCAGAATATGTCATCTTGATTATTTATGAAAGCGGCTAATAACGTCAGTAGAATTTTTTATAGCCATTTCTTGAATAAGAATATCTTTGAATGGTTTGTTTTCCCTTTCAGTTGTTTCCGACCGTAGGTGACTTTGTAGGCATTGTCCACAAAGTATTCTTGGTGAGATTTTTACAAGGTAGTTCATCATTGCACCGGCATATAGCTGGGACGTATTCATGACTATAATCCATGTGTGTTCACCGGGACTGTTTGCTTGTTCTGGGGGACGAAAAACCCAACTTTCCGGGTGAAAAAAACCCTGCCTCTGTATGAGACCGGGCAACTCACCTTTAGTCGAAAGAGACCAGTAAAAGGTTTCTCATGTCACTGACGGGATTCGAACCCAGGTGTTTCCGATCACAGAGCTTCGTCTATACCGACTGAACTACGGAGGCTTTTCTTTGAATGTGAATGGTTATTTACAAAGTTTTTGCTTTCAATTTTGAAGAACGATTTTATTATTGTTTAAGAGGAATAAGTTTAATAAAAATACTGTTAATGCCTGAATATTTGGTGAATAAGTTTTCCTTCATTAATTAAATTATGTATTAGAATTAAATTATATTATTTATTAATTTAATCAGTTGAAATTAATCAAAATTATTGATTAAAATTAAATTAAATTATCTATTAAAATAATTCACTATTACCATTCTGTAAACATGTAGCAAATGTAAAATAATAAACTGAACTACATTACATTTTTTTTTCAACAAGTTGATTGACGGTACAACATATTGATTGCAGGGGATGGTTTTTTTTTTTTGAACAGGTTGCGATAGACCTTGCATCAGCAATGATTTCTGAAGAGCTCTAAATTTTAAAGTGATATCGTGTTACTTATATAAAGTGTGTATTTAAGAAACTTTTGATATAAACTGTTTCTCGAACCATTTTTTAAATTAAAGATTCATATGAATACATTTCCTAATATTTACAAATAATTTCTATTAATTAGGCATTAACATTAACAGAAACTGATGCATATTTCCTAAAAATTAATCAATATATGTTATTGTATTTTAATTTTTTTAGAAACATCGCTCGCATGTGGCGGTTTTACAAGCTGCATTGCCAGTTGCCACCCAGAATGCTTGTAAGAAAATCGTAAATTTCATTTCATTTAAACAAGAATTAAAAATTGCATATGATATTTTAATTAATATTTAAATAGACATTCTTAGTATTACTATTTTCAATCTGAAAATTAAAGAAATGTGAAGAAAAGACTGAAGTTTCTGATCTAATATTCAGTCCTTAACTTCAAGTGGTGCACCACATTACTCAACTGATACTGAACAAAAATGATTATTTCGCAGTTTTGGACATAAATGACCAACTTATATTCTCTATTCGTTTAAACCTGAAGCAAACATCTTGGTATTACACAGAGAATTGTCATCATGGCTAGAGTGTCGCTCTGGTTAAATTTGACCCCTGCTGGTTTCGTCAGGGAACCAGGACGAACATCAAAAGACAGCTACTGCGAGAAACTCAACGTCAGCAGAATTGAAGTCAGGCATCTTCGACATAAAAAGTATCACAAAAGAAGTCAAACTGCAAAAGAACTAGAGAACTACCACATGGACATAAATAGGATTACTGAGATAAGTAAAACCAAAACGGATGAGATATTACTGAAGAATAAATATAAGTTGTTATATTTGGGCAAGAGGGATCAAGAAAAGGCAGGAGTGGTGATAGCGTAGTATTCAATAGCCAGAAGCTTATCTATACATATAGATAAGTTTCTTAATCTTCCGAAATTTCCAGTAAAGTTACGTGACCAAATTTTAGAATGGAAAATTAGACATGAAATTTATTTGTGTCTACAGTACCACAGAAAATCCTTCTAAGGAAGAAGGAGAAGAATTTCTTGAGTCATTACAGAATGCAGCTGACATAAATAAAATGGAAAGCTTGTAGTTCTTGAAGATATGAACAGCAGGATAGATAATGAATCCCAGGCATATAGAAATGTTTTGAGAAATTTCGCAGGCAAAGATAATAATAATGTCCTCTTCGATATTCGGGACTATGGACTAGAACACAAATATGTTCACAAATGCACGTGGAGAAAATAAGAAATAAGAAAAGTCTCACCGTCGACTATGTTATCAATCAATCGTGATATTGATAACGTAGTCAACCGTAACGATGATAACGTCGATAGTAATACCCTCACGCTGGTTCCTGATAGAAGAGTATATAGAGAATGTGAAATATGAAATTATCATTTAGCTTAAAGCAGGATAGATAATGTGAAAGTTTTAGAAAGAAAGTCGAGCAGTTTTTAGAGGTGAACTGTAGACTCAACTAGACAAATTTTATTCAAGAAAAAAATGAAAGATTTTGGCAACAAGAACCAAACTTTGCAATTTCAGTGGCAAACTCTGCAGAAATCCATTGATTTAGCCGGTGAGACATGTGCTGGCGATATTAATAATCAATAGAAAAATTAGGATTGTTTCTTGACTTTTAATTTTTTTCCTCAAAATATTAAAAACTTTCTTATTGTACAACATAGCAAAACTAATATTTATTTAGTACACTGTAATTTGAAACATTAGAAACATCCAGCATTAGTTCTGTTTCTCTGTAAAAACTTGTTAAAAACTTGGTGAACAAGCGTTCACCAAGCCTGCTCCACACCCACACCCTGCCATCAGACTGGAAACTGGTTAACCTTGATTCATCGCTGCACAGTACCGTTTTCCACTGGTCCATTGTCCACTTCACACGCTTTTTTGCACCAGGCCAGAAGAGACTCATTGTTGTGATGTTCGGATTGTGTGCCGCTGCTCTTCCGTGGAAACCGAGTAAATGGAGTTCTTTTTGTACAGTATTATTGCTCACCATGGTGTGTTAATGGCGCTCTGGAACTCATCACGGATGGTGTGTGTCGATTGTAGCTGATTTTTGTGTGCCACTCGTTTTAACATCCTCCAGTCCCTGTCAGACATTTTCGGCGGCCGCCCTAAGTGTTTTCCTGCACTAGTGATGCCAGATTTGGATGCTCAAATGTAGTACCCAAATTTTGGATTTTGGATGCTCCAGTTGAGCGACAATGGCACTTATGAATATGTCACCAATGTGACATGCTACCATTGTAAAAATTATTATTTTTATTGTTGTTGACACCCTGTTGTTCTAAATGAGAAATATATAATGTAATCTGCAATACAACGTCGTTATTATCTATTCTGTTCATTGTATTATATAGTAAATTCCTCAAATAACGTTACAATAATCTGATTATCAATGGTGATAATAGTTGTCGTATCAAAGATTCAGCAAATTTCGACATACGGTTTCATTTTGAGTGGGCAGCATGTAAACTTATAATTATTATTTATTATCGGCCATTCTTCAGGAGATTTAAATCTATCTAGGCGATCTAATCGATTTAACGGCATGAACTCTACGGCTACCCAAATTCGTGTATGCACCTGAACATGCACTGTTCCGGTGCATGTATGCGCATCCTTCGGTTTTCGGAAGAAAATCAGCGACGCATCCAGTTTGAGATCAACTAACTCATTGTAGGGTGTGGGAAAAGAGGAACAGCAGATTAACTGTATATTTTTGTAGTCACTATTGTATCGCCGATACGTGTAATATGACATCCACCATAGACTGATTTGTATATATTTACTTATATCTTATTCTCTCTCTCTCTGTCTCACATGCTTTTCAAAAATTCTTACTGTTTTAAATTTTTTATTGATTTAAATTTCTATTTTTAATGATTGTGTATACATCTTTATGTGCAAAACTACCAATGTGTTCAAGTCAGTTAATTAAAAAATCATTCTATACAAATTGTAATTAATCCATTCTCATTCTATAACAATGTGATTATTTATGAAATTTGCATTGATTACAGCTTTTGTAAAAAATCTGAGGTAATCTAACTCTACTTAAAAAAATTAATAATACTGTATTTTTTTCTCTTCAGCTCTCGGTTCTACCATTTTGATATTCATAGTTCTCCTTTCGAAGTCCCTAGGGTAAGAATTATTTCTTTTAGTGAAATAAGTATATACTTCTATCAGGTTTAATACCGGTTATTAATATGAAGTGATGTTTGAATTATATTCACTCTAAAGACGATCTAGAAAATGAAACATTTTTGTGTTGGTTTTAAGTAACTGTAAAACGGTGTAGTATTATAAAATTTCATTGCATTTTTTGTGAATATTTTGCAATATATATATATATATATATATATATATATAGAATTAACCTTTTATATTTTTATATAACCTTATATTAATTCTATATATATATATATATATTTTTTTTTTTTTTTCAAAAATCGGATATTTTCTGCTAATATATATATATATATATATATATATATATATATATATATATATATATATATATATATCGCGTGATATTTTCTGCTAATATATATATATATATATATATATATATCGCGTGATATTTTCTGCTAATATATATATATATATATATATATATATATATATATATATATATATATATATCGCGTGATATTTTCTGCTAATATATATATATATATATATATATATATATATTAGCAGAAATCCGAGATCACAATATCGTAAAAATCTCCTTTTTTGTTGAAGGAGGCATTTTCTTCTTTCCAAGTGTAATTTTTCAAGGAATGAATTATTTAAAAATTAAGCATTTTTAACTTGTTTAAAATTCTGATCACTGAACTACGGACTGTATTCCTATTTTGTTCTGTGAGAATAAACGCACTCTGACTACCCTGCCAGAATCTGTAGTTGCCTTGGAAACAATGTGAAGCCATTACATCACATCTAAACAAATGAAACTATTTTATTATGTAGAGATTATGTTGTTTTGTCTTTAAATTTTTTCTATAAATATAATTTCCTTCGTTTAAGTTTTATAAATATAAACACTAATATTCACCATACAATATTTTGAAATTATAACATAAGTCAGTTATGAAATTCTCGTTCGTATTCAGCAGTTTTTAACTTTGCTTCTTTTTTTATAAGAAGTAAACACGTGATTATTTGTCTTTCATTCTTGCGACATTTTTACCGCAACACTAAATTCCCTGATCTCATGCCGTAAGTTACTGTAATGCTTTTAACACAACATGTACATTACATATAAACAAGTAATGGATTGCAGAACGTGAAAATTGCTGATCAGTTGTTTTTTTCGTGTTACGCACGGATAAACAATCACAATGAGACATGACTCAGTAGGGGAGTAAAGTGCTTAGATGAGACTAATATGTGGAAGACTTGATTATTGTTTATTTATTCTTAAACCAGTTTTATAATTATGTTTTCATGCGTATCATATTACAGTAGACCCTACTTTTCGAACCGCTTGTTTAGTCCCCCCCCCCCTACTGGTATAAATTATATTATGACTATGGAATTCCGGATCACAAAAGGGAGGCAATGTGGAAGTATATCCTTCAACGGTAGTTTCAGACTGATTGAGATCACAGCGTACAGCCGAGAATAAATCTTAATGATTTCTAATACTGAATCAACGCGATATATATATTTTATCCAACAACTAAGTTCTACGTCATAAAAAAATATTGACAGTGGATTAATTCACTTGCAGAAGGGAATTTGTCTACTGCCTGCAATTGTAACTGTTGTCATTTTCATTTATTATCGGTATTATTTAAATTATTTTGTAGTACAGTACAGTCGTTGCGCATATGCGTAATATGTATATGTTCAGAATGAACTACACATAATTTTTTTTTCTTTATACATAAAAAAGCTTTAGAAAGTAACTTCTGTAACATTTTCATTTTTGCATTATTAAATAAATTATTCATTTCATTATTTAAGGCGACGTGTGTTAATATGGTGGCAATTTCACTATGTATTGTGTAGTTCAAACTGTTTCCAAGAAACGACGTCTCAATTTATAACGCTGAGCCTCATGGGAAATTAGAGTTCGATTTACGACGGCTCTTTTAACCCTCTGGAGATCGCGGTCGAAAAAATTGCAGCGTAGGTCGCGTGTATCTGAGAGACACATTCATTACTAGTATGTGCTAAAATGGGATAAAACCTAAAAAAAAAAAAAACACTGAAAATATAATACATGATGGTTTATTTATTTTTAGTTAAAATCTAGAAATTATTGTACAAAGAAACAAAGAAAAAAAAAATAACTAAACCGATACTATACTGACATCGGAGTTCGCGGTATCTCTCAGATACAATTTACTATAAAATATCACACACCTTTACATAACATGTGTTAAACCAAAACTGATCCCATAAACAGTGTGGAATATCACTCGTAATATATGCATGCGCAGCTATGACTTCTAAGCTATACACTGGATATGTGTAAGAATATTTATATTAAACAATTTATTTGTATCTGTCAGATCAGCTGCAGGGGTAAACGATACTTTTTAGGAACCAGTTAGGTTGTAAAAGCGGAGGTCTATTGTACTTATTAATATTGAAATTATATCTACTTTTTTTTTCTTATTGTAGGAAACTTGTGTTAATCGGTTCTCACGTGAAAAAATGTAAGCATATCTTTCTTTTATTCAGCAAATAAAGAATTCGATAACTAGCAGCTTGAAAAAAAAAATTATTTTTTAAGACGCTCCTCTTTTAACCAAGAGTGGATTGTCGAGTTAATTTATTTTATAAATTATAAATTTTATAAACTTTATCAATTAAAGAACACTGAAGTTCTTATTCTTCATTTATTAATAATTGAAATTTGTTTTAAATAGCTTTCCTAGATATCAGTAACTGAAATCGTTTCATGAAAGACAAAAGAAGAGGAAAAAGAAGAAAAAAGAAAACTTAAAAGTTCCTATATATCGAGTGTTGATCATGAAAGTTCATAAATGGCTTGATGACTTTTGAGATACTCAAAAAAAAAAAAAAATTCTCAGCTACATTTGGGCTGTATTTGAATAACGCATCACTTTCGTTAATAAAGCAAAATATTTCATAATTTTTAGCAATTATACAAGATTTGTAGAGGTCGCTTAAGGATCAAAGCCAAATAACTGAGATTCACATCTCCTTTAAAGAATGCTGAGGACCGACTGGGGCTTCTGACTTAATGTTCAGATAGTGTGATCCGTTAGTAGGTATCCACTGGATACTGAACGAACAAGGATGGGCTGGCAATTTGGGACTTAGCCAACCAAATCGTACCCTCTATCGGCTTAAACCACAATAATATGATGCTGCAGCATGATGAGATTTCATGCAGAGATGGGACGTCATACGGTTAAACAAGGACTGTTTTTTGTCAGGGAACCACAAGCAGTGAAAAGTCGGCTACTGGAACAGATTCAAGCTTAACATCTAGAAAAAGAAAAAAAAGAGCGGACTAACATCAGAAGAACTGAATACATCAACCATCAATATGAGGAGTATTAATGGAAAGGAAATCAAGCGTGCAGAAATGGGGAATCAACAATGGAACTTAATTGTGCCTATGGTCCCAAAGCAGGTTCTCTAAGTGCAGAAATTTTTCGAGTCACTAGAGCAGGAGGCTGATATAAACAAAATAGAGAAAGTGGTGTTTGATAAAGATCTGAACAGCACAGTAGGAAATTAATGAATGACACTAGGCATACAGAAATGTTTTGGGAAAATTTGGAGAAAAGGACAAGGCCAATAATGGTAAGTAACTGCTGAATTTATGCTCAGCATATGGACTAGTCATCAATAATACTATATTCTAACATATACAAAAGAAATACACAAATTCACGTGGAAAGAAGACACAAGAAATAAGAAAAGCTTTATTGATTGTATTAGTGTTGATGGTGATATCTTCATGCTAGTTCAGGATACAAGAGTGTACACAGGATCTGAAATTGGAAGCGACCATCAGTTACTCCTAAGCAGGATAAAAATGGATATCATATCTCATAGAAAAGAACAGCATTTCAGTCCATTCCAATCAATATTGGAATGGATTGCTATTGGATGGTATGAGTGCAAGCAGTGTGAATGAATTCAAGAATAAGTATGATAGCTGGTGTGTGGCCTCCCTCGATGAGTGTCTGACTCCTTGGAGGTCTCTCTTAATAATAATAATAATAATAATAATAAAAATAATTTACTTTTTTATCTTTTACAGAGTCCGGAAACACTTGCTCTAGAGACCAAAGATGGAACTTTTTCCTAAGTCACCCCATGCAGGAACTGGCAAATGGTCTCACACCCGACGATATCATTAATCTCTAATCTAAAGATAATCCCAATAATGTCTACAGCGGGATTTGAACCAGCAGCCTGTTTGTGGGAGAGAGGAATATGCTAACCACACCCAACTAGGCTGACTAAACGAATATTAATGAAAATCTTGTGAAAAGAGACGAAACTAAATATCGATAAACGAATTAAGAGTGAATCTATTCTTATATTTAAATTTTTATATATCAATTTATTTACTGTTTCGAAAAACTTGTTAATTAAGATTTAACAAATTAGGTGCGCCGTTCTTAAATTGGAACTGGATTTCAACGAAATGGAAATTAAATCTTATCGATACGTGCCTAAATTTGAGGTATGGTTTCTGTTACTTGCATTATTTAATAATAAATGAACAAATATTTCTATATAGTTTCATAGTTTCATTAATATAACTAAGATGATGTTTATAAATTAATAACATGATGTTTTGAGCAAAGAAATATAGTAAAGACCGCTGAATTAAGTAATTTCACGGACATCATATTAATCTGATGGGGGGAATCACATTTTTGAAGGAAAATTTTATTATATATAAAAGGCATCCATAGACATTTTGTTTATCTTTCGATAAACTTTCGTTCATTTGAAATTTAACAGAAATGAAGTTATCATGGACATAGTTTTAATTTTAATTATTTTTATGTGATCATCATTAATGCGAAAAAGGCACACTCATATTATATATTAAATATGCCGTGACGTATTTGATTTAATGCAGAGGATCATAGGTATTGCACCAGCAATACCTATGATCCTCTGCAGTTAGCTTACAATGAACAAAGCTTGCGTGATGTCATGCAGCCACCGTCTCCTTCCTGTATCCTCACAGGAAGAACTAGAACAACTGTACAGTAGAGAGTACATATAATTAGTGCCCAAAGAGTCTTAATCCATTTCTCTACTCTACTACTCTACAGCTTGTTGATGTAAATATTATTTCAATACTTGTTTGAAAATACGAGTGATAGGAAAGTTTTCATATGTGTGCAATGCTTTCTTGTTGAATAATTTCGGGAATTTGTAAGACCGGCAGTAAGGAACTAATAGACTGCTTAAATTGACCTCCTGGAAGGCCATATCGATAGTGTTTACGCTCTCTATCAATAGATTGTGGCTTCGAATTCCTTTCTTGGAGTAAACCACTGCCCTTGCTTCCTGGTGGTTCACAATTGGCTTGAAA
This sequence comes from Typopeltis vanoorti, assembly GCF_054136105.1. NCBI lineage: Eukaryota > Metazoa > Arthropoda > Arachnida > Uropygi > Thelyphonidae > Typopeltis > Typopeltis vanoorti. The sequence continues at coordinate 84,885,099 of NC_143550.1, forward strand.
AGGTTCCCTGTTTTGTCTCCAGAAGATTCTCACCCATAGCCTACCCAGAATTTTAATACTAATATTCAATAGGTTTATAACTTTTCGTGGGTGAGATTTATATGTAAGCGCTGTTTCAGCCAGCTTAAAAAAATGATACTTCAATGATGTATTTCTGATGATGTTGTGTGGATTATGAGGTATACACTAATGATGAATTTCTTAAAAATTATTTATCGATAAACTGTTCTTTTTGTAATACACCGTTCATAATTTTGTCTTCTTATTATTTAGTTGGTTCAAAGTGTTGTATATTGTTCTCTTTCTCTTTCTTATGCAGGATATCGAAGTGTTCAGTTACTTGGGTGGATACGTAGGGATATGGCTTGGAATTTCTTTGATTGCAATCTTTGACTTTCTGGAAATGCTGACTTTGTTTGCTGTGTTCCTATGTAGGAATAAGAAGAAAAAGGCCAAAAAGAAACGTAAAAGAAAACGAATAGCGCCAATTATGATTCCACATTCTCTCAGGGAATACTATAAAGAAGACAAAGTAAAACGGCTACATCACGTATAAATTTTTGCATAAAACGAATGCCTATCAAAGAAGTTCGTAGAGTAATATATTTTTTAGTAAACGCCACTACATATAACTTGTCATTATTAGCTGCATTTACATTTAAAATCTGAAGGACATCAGATGCCATTATGTACTTTTATTACATTGTTTTTGTTATGCCTTGTAGAATCGAGATTGTAGAAGGTACTATCTCCATTATTAATTAAAATTTATGTTAAATTTTGAATAACAGGAATGTTGTTTAATGAGAAAAAGGACTGGAATGTAATAATTCCCGTAAGCGTGAACATTTTTTTAAAATGGTCATGCATTTTGCAGAGGTCGAAAATATTTTGAAATGAAAACTTATCGCCATAAGTAACACTAAGATCACGAAACATCATATGTCTATCAAGCGTAGAAGTTCTTAGGTATTTGATAATTATAAAGGATCTTTTCTCTTGGTGAAAACAAAAGTTAATAAAACATGAAGTATTACAATTTATGGCTGTTTGCCTTAGCCCAACGATACTTTTCTGTTGCATTGATACCATCAGGTTTTGCAAGTTTTGAAGGTAAATCAGGATTTGAAATAATTAACCACCAGACGGTCAGTGGCACATTTCCACTCTTTTAGAACGAATGACTTGATTGATTTATACACATCAGCTATGAAATCAATCATGCAATTAGCATATTCATTGATAGAAAACTCTTACCATGTGACAATAATTTGAAACACCGAACAAGTGCGAAATTGTGGATCATTTTTGGAAAGTACTATATATAAGGGCTGATCAAAACAGATTTCCCTTTTTTGCAACATTTAAACGCGTTACAATGACCTTGATTCTTCCGTTGATAAAAATCGGAGACTCTGAAATAACCTCATTTTGAGGAAGTGAAAATTCACTAACACATTTTTAAACTACCAATGAGCTGTAACTGGAATATTTCATAACGATTATTCTATATGGATGTTTTAGCATCTTCTAGCGCACTATCTTTTCTTTGAAGCGTTAAAGAATGATATTTTTCTGATATCGGCTTATTAGTACTTATTTTCAGGACTTGTTTACAGTTTACAGCAAAGCTGCCTTAACTGCTTCCCCAGTAATATGACAAACCTTTTCTCGAAGTTTAACACAATAGGTTGTTTATCTTCTCATTGAATTTATAATCTGTTATGAAACCGGCTAGAAGAATACGCAGTTGACAGCCATAATACACTAAGAAGACGCAATTCAAAATCATTCGATAAATTTTATACCTTTGTATAGATCAGGACTCGGAAACCGAGCTTTGCGACCACATGCTACTGTTCATTGGCTCTATTATTAAATAGATATCTATTAGCTAATAATAAGATTGCTGATTTCTGGAGTAAGGTAGTGATAGTTAGTAGTGGTAGTGATAGGTAGCGCATTTCTGTCAAATCTCGATAATCATTTTGAGAATGAGTGTAGAATTAGCACAACGTTTTTTCTTATTAAAATGAAAGTAAAATTATTTGAGTTATTAGAACCAGTACACATAATGTAATTTGTAGCATTTGTGGAATGTATAGAAAAATTAAAATTGTTTTATTAACTTATTTAGCCACATCACAAATCGTTTTCCTGAAATCGTAATGTTCTTTTAGAAATCCTGGTTAAGTGGAAATGTCGAAATAAAGTTTGCAATTCAGATAAAATGTCATCGTGTAGTTAAATGTTTCATTCCTTAGCCACTTCACTGTTTCATTCGACAACTAGCAAATCACAATCAGGCTGAAACCTATAATAATACACTTAAGTTTTTCATTTTATAGCAATCTTTCTAAATCAATGGAATCTCTGATTTTTTATGCCTGGAATTTTTATTCAGATTTGTTTTTGGTTTCCAATAAAAATAGAGTATGGCTTAGTGCGATACTGGAAGGTAATAAGAATAACGGTAATATATGTATGTGCACGTTTCATTACTGTGCTTGTAGTACTCATAAATTGCAGTACTCACTATATTACCAAAATTATTCAGCGCATAGAAAAATAATTCCACACACACACACACACACACACACACACACACACACACACACACACACACACACACACACACACACACACACACACACACACACACACACACACACACACACACACACACACACACACACACACACACACGCACGCACGCACGTGAAAACCATTTTGATGACGTAAGGCATAATTGTCATTATGATGGATGGGAAACAATGCACTTGTAACTCCTCTTTGGCTCACTACTTCTTTGTGCAAATTAAAAACAAGAAAACCATATTTTGAATAATAATAATAAAAAATAAAAAAAACTGACCTTCACCTATAATTACAGTGACCATATTTTTTGGACAAAATAAAGGACAAATCAGAAATTGTTCATAATAAAAAAAAAGGCAGGTTGCGTTTATTTGTTTCACTAAAACTAAAAAGTTTTATAACATTTATTATAAAATATAAGCATATACATCGCATTTTAAACAATCATATTATTACTTAAAATTTTTTAATTTTGATACTTTTCACAAGAATGAACTTTTTTTAATAAATCAGGTTTGTGTTTTAAAAATTCATAAAACTGTATACGATTCATGTCAAAGTTGCATTTTGGTATAAATGCATACTTTCAATGTTTCGATTTTTAATTTTTAATTTTTTTTTTTTTTTCCACTGGTCCACATATTATTCACTAATGAAAATACTCGTTCAGCAGGGGCATCAGATCCAGGGAGACAAAAGAAAATTTAACGATTTTTAAAATGTTTAAAAGGACACGCGTTTATCTGTGAAATAGTTACAAATTTCAACCCATCAACGGTGGCAGGACTCGTCATTCTTCGATCTTTTCACTGGTGACATTACTTCACAACATGTAACACGCACATCAACAACGCAGCCATATATGCTGCGCAGCTAGCCAGTGCTGGTGAAATGACAGTTTCATGTTTCTATGGGCCGTGTGCTGCGTACCAATATTCAGTTTACTATTTCAATTCACAAAATAAAGGACAAAGTGGCCATTTTAGAAAAAAAAATCTAAAGGACAGAGCAGTGAAATAAAGGACGAGTGGTCACCTTACCTTAATGTAAGAATGAGTCTCTAAACATAAATGAAAAGAGCAAACGAACAATCATTACTGCAACTCTATTAATCTTAAAGCAGGATATGCCTACTCACGTTTGAGGCTGATAAATAAACTTTTACAACAATCTCAAAAGCACACAGTGCCTTTTTTTTTTTTTTTAATCTTCTGTCAATGACAACTGACTCTGTAAACCTGGAAATATGGTTTAAACCTATGGCGCTACGCTGTCCACAAAAGACTATCATATTCTCGATTCTAGCCGTCGACTACCGGAACTTTTTCTAAACTTTTTTTTTTATTATTTTCGGCTAGTTTTAATGAATTAGTTGATTTTTGGCAGAACATTTTTATTTTTATTTTTATTTTTTTGAGCAGGGGAAACTGGTTTTTAATTCCGCGTCTCAAATAATTGAACTTAGTTCTCACCCCATTACAGATCATAATACAAGTGTTAGTGTATAAGGTCACAAGATGGCGACAGGCGATATACTTTTTTGACAAGGCTGGATTCATTGATAGTTTGAACTCACCGTCTGTGAAGGTTTGAAGGATGTAAACTAGCTGCCTATTCTCTTCAAAAAACTAGTTAGCATCTAAAGAATCTCCACCTGCTTTCTTCTGGGAAAATAAAATGTGTTAGAACATTTATTTATATTTTATTTTGTGCTCCTTCACACCGTTTCTTTCTCACTTCCATAAAAGTCTTGTATTGTAGCCACCAATTCCCGATTTTTTTTTAATCAGCAGATAAGAAAAGCACTTTGAAAATTGTACTTTGAAAATTGCACTTTGCCAGATTAGTGATTACTGTTTCATGAAATATCATCGTTATTTGAAGTACACGTGTCATTGTACATCATAATTTAACATGCATCTAAACAGATGATAGATAACAGTCGATTTCACGTATCAGTTTTTTTTCCATTTGAATTTATACTTCGTACAAAATAGTAATAAATGGCAGAAAATCATTTCATGTGATTCCATTAGTAATAAGTAATAGATAAAACATAATATCCTTATAGAGTTTTGTGTGCAAATTTTATCTATGACTTTCATTTTTATAAATACGATATTGCAAATAAACTGATGATTTTGATTTCAATGAAATCCTCATGGCTGAGAAGCCTGTAGAAAAATCAGTACATTACAGTTAGAATGTATGACTGGTTACCAAGCCTCTGTTTTGCGGTTAATCTTGGTAGTGCTCAAATTTTCTAAAACAACGTCCGTTCATCTCATGGTTCAGAAAAGGAATTTGTTAGACAATGCTTCCCATGATAGGAAGCACTGTCTAGCTGCTGTCCTAAAAACAAACAATATAAAAAATAAATAACAGCGATATAAAACTTAAATAAAATAAATGATCATTTTCCAACTCGCTTTCCAGGGCACTACAAACAAGATTAAATAGTGAGTCTATTTTCTTTCTTATGTAATTATTTTGCCGGATATAATTTAAAATTCATCACATAAATCCTCTAACGCATTTCATTCCCGAAAGGCAACAGGCTGAGTTTACTTCGCTTTAAGTTTCTGAAAAACAAATAGGCAGCCAGTCATCAGAAATCAAATGAATCGAGGCTTTTCATGAGAGAGAGAGAGAGAGAGAAAGAGAGAAATCATGCATGATACATACGTATTGCGCTGATGATATCAGAAGAACTGCGACCAACGAGAATACGGTCTCGATAAAAGTCGCCATCTCGTGGCACTAAATCCTAATTGTCAAATATTTAATTCTGTTATAAATTCTACATAGAGATTGTTCGTTAACTAGTTAATTTATTGAGTTTAAACATCCGTCAGTTTCACGTACATTATAGCACATTTCATCAGGCGAGTGAAACAAAAATATGATAACTAATAAACAATAAACATTTGCTTATTTATTTATTAATAAATAATAAACAATTGCTTAAAAAATAAGCAAATTAGCGAAAACGATAAGACAGAATATTAGAGAAGAAAAAAAAACACTAACAGTAGTGAACGCGAAAGATTGATGTTGTATTATGACGGGCATGTTGAGAAGAGTATCCAAAATCTGCATGGTGCAAGTTTTTGATGAAAGATGATCACACGTGATGCAGAATACCTTGTTTTCTTGTTGCATCGATGTGAATTTTTTTAACATTTCTAATGACTCTTTAAATGCACTGATGCTCCTTTAGACTTTTTTTTAACCATTTTTATTAGAATCATTTGGGAGGATTAGACTGAGGTATTCGAGTTCTTGGCTTCTCCATACATCTGGAAATGACTTGTCTTATGACTTGTCTCAAAGGATTTTTATAACAACATTTTTTTGTGATGGATAGTGGTGCAATTTTGCATGGATACATTTATCAGTGTGTATTAGTTTTCTATAGATTGAATAGAATATGTTTATTTTACTCAGATACCTCCAGAAGAACGTCTAAAATAACATGGATCTATCTTTTTCTGATTTGATGATGAACTGAATACAGGGATAAGACGAACAACAAAGTCTTGTACTTTTTTGTAGATCTGGGCCATATGATGAACACATCATTCACATATCCTACCCAAACATTTTATTGGACAATTATTACCGACCGTTTATGAGAGATTAGATTTATAACCATATTATTATCATATTATGGGCGTGCATTTAATAAGGATGAAGATAAAAACATATTCATGATGCAGTACAAAATAAATAACAATATTTATTCATCAAAAAACAAAGACACTCATGGAATAGCATTTAAATAAATACTGTATACAGTAAATTATAAGTATCCTATCAATTCTTTAAAGTCAATATAGAGAACTGAAACGACAAAAATATCTTATCTGTTCCTTCAATGAAGTCAACAGGACGAGTTGAATTACTACATAAAAATATTATTTCAGTTCAGTGTTAATCATTGAGTATTTAGGGACTGGAACAATAATGTTTAATGGATTCAGTCTCTCGAAAAAACACAAAAGTAACATATTCATGATTTATTATTTTTTTATTACTGTTATTAATATTATTACTCGTCTACTGAAATCCATACTATTGCATTCAAAATAGATGAAATATGATACTTTTCAATCCATAAATAGCATTTAGCGAAATATATTGCCTGGTTAGAACTATAGGAATTCATTTTCTTGGCATGAAATTTTTGCAAAGGAAATCTTGATAAATTAGCGGATCACCTCAGATCGAGCCTTAAATAATACCATTGTATCGCCGTCAATTTAGAATTACTACCGAAGTAGCTAATGCTATGAGGCCAGGGTACTGTGCCTGTAAATAGAGCATTCTTCATGTCTGCATGCCAGTTTTACTGGATGAAACTGAGCTAAGAGACTTCCCACTCTGCCATGTGCAAAGTCCATAGTACATCCAGTTGGTGCCGATGTGCGAGAGAATTCATAATATAATGTTAGGATATTCGTAGATTTGTTTGTTTACTTATTTTCAAAGTTACATTCTCTTAAATATTGTAGAAAACGGTATTCTACTCTACATCCTATCTAGTAAGATTGCTTTCGCTGAATGACATAAAGAAATTACTAGTTCGGTAATTTCCGATGATACGGTTTAATGTAACCTTCAATATAATTCATTGCCATTAGTAGTGCGATGAGTGTCTAATAAATCCATCCATACAGAAAACTTTTTTTCTAAGAAAATAAGGAAAATCAAAGAAGGAAAATATATTGAACATTTTTATTATCTATTCTAAATTAGAATGTTTACCTACACTTTGCAGCCCTACACTCCGGATATATAAATAGTAAAAAAAGCGATGGTAATGTTGCCAGATTTACTCTGTCTAATTGGAGAAATCACTATAAAGTTGAATGCACTCGTGCAGTTATTTGTACTATTCATATGTGCTTAGTGCAACAATTTCATCGCAAGTAAAAACAATACTTGAAATAGGAAAAAATTCGAAACACATGAATTGCAACATCCATCATATATTTCAGTATTTTTCAGCAATTAATCTAGTATTACTATGGAATGAATCTTACTGGACACATCCTTATTCTGAATAGTGCAAAAATACTGCTTCCTATAGTGTTCAACACAGATTTAAATTCTTGAATATGCTCAGGTGTTAATTATTAAATTCTGTTTCAATGATGTCATAGCTTATATTTCATCACACACACACACACACACACACACACACACACACACACACACACACACACACACACACACACACACACACACACACACACACACACACACACACACACACACACACACACACACACACACACACACACACACACACACACACACACACACACACACACACACACACACACACACACACACACACACACACCTATTGTCAGGTCAGGTATCGTGACAAAAAATATTGACTTGGCGCTTTTAACTGTCACATAAAAAAAGTAGTAGGTTATTATATCGTCTGCTGTTTGATTACACACAAGAGATATGAGACACAAAATAGATATGTTATCAGGTAACGTGTGAAATAAAGAATACTTAATACAGTTTGATATGAGGTCGTGAAGTGATATCGACTTTTCGAGACTGTCGTGTTTTCTTTTGTTTCTGAAACCTTTTCTTGAAAATAAATATCAGAAGTAACACAATCATTTCAAGAAAATCAAACACCGCTAACAAAGATATTCCAAGCCATATTCCAATGTATCCTCCAAGATAACTGAAGACTTCAAAGCTCTAGGGAGAAGAAACAAGAAACACAGCATTAATGATTAAATGTTCATTTCCACACACACACACACACACATTAATTATAATGAATGCAGTAGTAACGTAATCAAAACTGTTAATTTTTATTAATAGTCTTAATTCTATACTATATATATATATATATATATATATATATATATATATATATATATATATATATATATATATATATATATATATATATATAAGTGGGCAGAGGGGGTGATGAAGAAATTATTGGCGAGCATGGCTTATGCACCTGAAATGAACAATAAGACCGCCTTGTCCAGTTCTGTTAGGAAGAGATCTAACAATTGCAAACACCTGGTTTAAACTTTCACCCAGAAGAATGTACACTTGGAAATCGCTTCAAGATAGCCGTTATAACATTGTCAGAAGTCAAATTGACTACATACTGATAAATAAAAGATTCCAGAGTAGTATAAAGAGTGCAAAGACTTATCCTGGAGCAGATATCTCATCAGACCACAATCTCATAGTTGCAGAAATACGTCTTAGATTAAAATCAGCCAAATCAGCAAAAATCACAAAAGAAGAAAAAAAAGTGACGTATAAAAGACCCGAAGATAAATAAAAGAGCCAAGACACAACTCAACCTGCAATTACAACAGAATAACATGGAAGAAAGTGAGAGACTGAAACCTGTTTGAAAGCTGTTTGGATCAGCTTAAAGAATGCCATCGTAACAACAGATATTGAAGAAGTAGGTTATGTGAATAATGTAAAACAACAGGAATTAATGACAAATGGGATTCTTTCTCTTATTGATACACGAATAATGTACAAAAGCAAAAACCTAGCCAAATGTACAGCCAAATATGCAGAAACAGATATCATAATCAAGAAGAAAATAAAAGAAGCAAAGGAAAATTGGATGAAAAATTATGTACTGGGATTGAACTGCTTCAGACGAAGCATGTTTCAATCTGTAAGAAAAGCAACGAAATGTCCGGAAAATTCAGAAAAAAGCAAGTAATGTCTCCAAGAGACGAAAGTTGAAAAATAGTTCCAGGAGAAGTGAGTAAAGCATACATTTGGATAAAATATATAACAGACCCCTTTAGTAATACTAGACAGAAGCCTATAAATCTAAAAGATAATATTCAAGGACCAGCAATTCTGAAATGTGAAATAGAGAATGCCATAAGATCAGATAAAACTGGAAAAGCCAATGGACCGGATGGTGTGCAAACAGAATTTTTAAAACTAATAGAAACAGATAACATCGAACTTCTTGAAAAACTGCTCAATAAATATGAAAGTGAGAATTTCTACCAGATTGTCTCGAATCTGCATTTATCACTGTCCCAATGAAACCCAAAGCGAAAATTTGTGGTGGCGACTTTCGACTTATTAGTCTAATTAGCCAAGCATTAAAAATATTTTTGAAAGTAATTCAGAATCGTATCTATAGAAAAAAGTGAAGAAACTCTGAGTGAAACGCATCTGATATGATATCTGACATTAGTTTGGCTTTCGGAATGGTTTTGGTACTAGAAAGGCCATTTTTGTCCACAAATATTGATACAAAAATGCATATAGAAACAGAAAACTGTCTTTACGTGTTTCATAGATTTCGAAAAAGCGTTCGACAAGATCAGATACACTAACTTCATAGAAGCCCTTCAACAAATAGGGCTAGACGAAAAAGGCATAAGATTAATAAGAAATCTGTATTGGAATCAATCAGCTACCATTCAATTAGACAGCGTTGCCACCAGTGATATTAACATCAAAAGAGGAGTGAGACAAGAATATGTGCTTTCATTATACTCTTGTTCAACATATACTCAGAGGAAATCTTTAAAAAGGCATTGGAAGAATGTCCAGAAGAATCACAATAAATGGAAAGATTGTTAACAACCTACGATATGCAGATGACTACGTGATAATTACAGATAACATCACGGATCTCCAAAAACTCATTGACAGAGTATACACAGAAAGCCAAAGAATGGGAATAAATATAAACATCAACAAGATGATATGCATGGTCATCAGCAAACATCCAATCTCATTAACCTCATCAATGAGGTTAATGAGATTGGGTTAATGAGATTGGATTCTTCTTCTTCTTCATGTTTTCATGAAGAAGAAGAAGAAGAAGAATTCCATTGCAGCATTTCGGGCAAAGAAAGATAGATCGAGATATCTCCATTTATCCTTTTTTTGTCCTTACTTTCATGCGTGCTGTCATTTAATCTACAAGGACTGCTGTTCATCAGGTTCGTCAAATGCTTCCTAGAAAACAAAGTGAATGGCGACGTCTTGCACTACGGCTTTGTTCTGCTACATTGAAATCACTGTACGTTTTAGTCGAACATCATATTCTGTAGCAACTGCGGTGCTCTTGTTAATTTTAGTTTTATAGTTATAAAATAAATTTAATGGATTTTGTATAGCATGTTGTGAACAAAGTGATGAAATAATTAAAACGCATGTGTAGATAGCAGAGAATAATGTGTAATATCATTTTATAATTATGCAATAAGAGATGAATAATTGAAAAAGAGTTGTAGGAAAAGTGATACGATACGATATTTGTTGTATGTGCTATTTTGTTTATTAAGCTAGTAGTTAGGAAGGCAGAGTAAAAATAATCCATCTGCTATTAAAAATCTACTACGAGTAAAAATAATCCATCTATAAGCCGATCTTTTCTCGTTATATTTTTCCCATCTAATGTACTAGCAAGCTAATAACTGAGAGGATAACTAAGCAATGCCTCCTCTCTCCAGTTTTGAACATCTATCATTTTATGGAACATTTTGAACAATGTTTCCTCGATACAGTTATCGTAAGCACTTTACATTAGGATCCAGCAGATAACCAGAAGGAAGTCAACAATCTTCACTGTATAGAAAAAACGATATAGAGAATATTACATGAATGTCACCTCCCATACTCAACATTGTCAGAAATACGCTGTTATCAAAAGTTCAGTCTCAGGATTATGCTCTTTATTCTTATGATTCCTTACTGAAAAATTTATTATTATCAAGTTCAACTTTGCTTTCTATGTGTACCATTTCCCTTCCTTACGTTTTAGGCAATTCATAAAGCATTGTGCATTAGTTCTTTCTATTAGTCTGTAAGTGAATTTCGTCTTTTCCAGAAATTAGTGATCATTCTTAACTCTTCGATAACTTATGATGGTATATACTGAACACCGTTCTATTATGGAGGTTTGCATTATTTTGAGCAATCTGATGATGGCTTCTCATCCTTATGATGCCAAAACCATCTCAATAATTGAAAGTTTTATAACTTTAGAGCGAAATAAATTAATTTGATGATATAACTTTCTACAACGAAAACGAAACGTAACGCTTTTTTAAGAAAATTGAATGCAATATAATACTTTGTACTTTTTCTTAGCTGATGGATCGCAAAATCATCGCAACAATAATGAATGGAATTAGCGTACCTCATATTTGGCTCGATATGTGTAGATGGTTACTTCTGTTCCTTTCAGGATAATGTTTATTTGCAAATCGACACAGCTGAAATCGGAAATAGAGCAATGTATTGATAACAACAAAAAATACTGATGAATAGTTAATGATTCTTGTGAAATTCAAATTTAAGTACTGTATAGAAATGAAAGTATTATTAGCTAATAACGCAAAGCGATGCAATAAAAATAGTAATTTTAAGAGCGATTAACTCTTTTTTTTTTGGGAAGAAATTACTTAAATGCTTTGAGTTTGTTAGTTTCTTATTAAATTAATTCGTTAAATTACTGAATTTAATGGCATATTCCCAATAATCAGTAAGTATGCATCAAGGTTTGGCAACCATAGTTGTTTCCCTCTTTCAGGGAAACAACTAAAAGAGTCACAGCTGCTAACAAAAATACTTCTCACTGCCAAAGGCAGCGAGAAATACGTTTCAATATTTTTTTCATTTTGGGTTAATCTCTTTAATTTATTATGCCATATTTAAGTAGTGAGCCTACGTAGCTCGTCGTACCCCACCAGCCATCGGGTTGAGGGAAAACACGGAGCCCTTAGGTTGTAAAGAACCGGTTCGAATACTATCTATGACGCTAAGAACCTTTATCAGGGCTTTTCAAAGGTGAGGTAGCTGTCGCTGGGCTCCACGAGAAACACTGATTTTTCATCTCTCAAAACAGACAAACCGATCCCGTGAACACACCTATCTATAGACATTGAATACTGTTTGACAGGAAACCATCTTGTTCTATAATATTTCCCTAGTAATGTAGCATTGTCACCCCACCGACCATCGGGTTGAGGGAAAACACACATATTTAATGTTAAAAGCTGTGCCGTCATCTTTTGTTATGACAGGGATTCGTTTAGAGGTGTAAAGTAACGAAACAACATTATTCAAGCTGTAAATTGGGTGTAAAATGGATGGAGAGTAGAGTCAACCAACACTCCCTCTTCTTCTTCTTCTCCATCATACTGTACGTTCAGTAAAGTTAATTTTTCTTATTGGGTTCAAGGAAAATACCAATCCAGTGTATAACATTTGGGTTGTCAGTACCATTCGGTGAGGGCCAAGAGATCATTCACCAGATTGTTTCTCCTATTGTCTAATGTATCTAAATTTTCTACCAAAAAGCAGTGTATTAAACTTTCCTGAATTTATAGATGAAACATTTGGAAATTTGGAGTAAAATAGTGAAACAGTGCGATACGTTGGATGATTATGGTAATAAGTTGTTTTCCTAACAGTAAAATATCCTTAAATGTTTTATTAATAGAAATGATAATCAAAATCTATAATTATTTTGTACTATATAAGTATATGTCTAAACTTGAACATTTTGAAACTGATCAAGTGCCTATGAGAACAGAATGTTCCATGAATTGGAAATGGTATGGCGCTACATAATTATAGCTTTAATTAGTTTAAAAGGAACTCTGGATAGTCGGATTCACATAAACTTACTTAATATAAATCGTGACACCAGTGCTTAACACGTTAAGGAACTATGATTGGAAGTATATTCATTAAAACTTTCGAGAATAGGTCTTCTACATTAAATCTTGAAAAGTGGATAAGTATTTTGTAAAGTTCTTCCACCTGAATGATCGGTTCCATTTAGACGTTTGGATCGTGCCTTTGCATGATATCTTTTATATTCTTCTCAAAGTGCTCCATAGGGTGTACTATGAAAGTTTATACAATCATTCTAATATTAAGGCTCCTGTTTCTTCAAACGAAGTTCCCAGATCCCTAGCATTCTGCAAGTCGAACCTCAAAATTGTTGTTTGGCTTTATGCCAGAACATTACTAAACTTCTTAGTGATTTATGATTTTGAATCATTTTGAAATTAAGCATTACTTATCAGTCCAAGATATGACAAAATTGCCTGAAATTCTGAGTGACAGGAAACAACCCTGCTTGACATGTCTCACATCTCACCAACATAGCCGAAAGAATTTGTTTAGAAAGAGCAACCAAAACCAGTTCCATAAGCGTTTCCACAGCACTATATAATGTACTATATTTTGCAATTTTTCACGGGAGAGCTGAGGCTTCTAAGCTATTGTTAACGACATTCAAGACACGTTTGAGTGACATGGACCACTACATTAAGAGAATAACAATGGAACAATAGAAATCGGTGCCGACTTGTCACGCTATGCACTCTTCCAGTTTGATGGATGTGTTTAGGAGGATTTGTGGAGAATGTTTTTTTCTCTTTTTTTTTTTTTTTAAATACGGGAATTTGTTGTCTCGGCAATAAAGCGGGGCAGTTCAATATTAAGGAATACCTTACTGTAGTAATAGATTAGGTCCACTGATAGTTGAGCATAGAATTATCTCTGCTACCTTTACATATTCCAATACGATACGATAATTTGTAAACAGGTGGCTAAGGGAATGGTATAAGAATATTACGTTAGCGAGATGAGCAAAAAATCACTGCCAGAAACTGAAAAATATCTTATGAGATGAACCGGAACTCAGAATAAGGACGCAGTCGACCGTCCTGTCCTGTTCATCGCAGGAACGTTATTAAGGCTTTACAAAAGAATGGACCACATTATTACGAACATTCTGGCAGGAATTAATAGTCTTTCACTACTTGTCGAAGGCAGCTGCAAGCGTATCCCATGACATTTAGCAGGACATCGTATGGTTAGGAACAGTCAGGAATAAGAAAGAGTATAATGGATTTATCGCAAGTGACCCGAGCGCAAGAGACGAATTGTGTGTCTTGAGAATCTGTGACTAGATCTTGCAAGGGTGATGTGGGTTCTTTAGGTGAAACCTGAAGTAGAGGATGAATAAATTGGGCAAATGAATTTGCTGCCGTGGTGCCTAAAGAATGAACATGACTATTACTCTTGAATACTTATTTGTAAGATAACCGGGCTCTGAAATTAAACATGAAATGAACTTCGCATCACATGTTTTTTTTTTTTTTTTTAATTAGAGAAAGGAAATGATGAAAGGCGGCGCTGCGTATCCTGATCAGCAAAAGCAACTGCGCTGCTAACAACTCCAGTAATAATAACTGTGAGCATTTATAACAATAACTAACAATTCCTTTACATGGTAAATTTAGGTTCCATTTTCATATGAAAATTAGTTGCCGAGCAATAAATATTCGAGTGTTAAATCATTTAAAACACCCTGTCAAATATTCTTTATTAAATAAATAATTGTACTATTTACCTCTTTTCATTAATTTCTTCTTCTCCACAGCTTTCCTGAAATGTTCAAATATATACATGTTATATTCTTATGTAAATATTTTAACATTTTATTGTTAAATTACACAAGCAAATATTTATTTAGTTTTTTTTTTAGTTTTTATGAATGAATTCTGCTCTGGTGTTCTAGTTTGTTTTAGTAATGTTACTTTTACGGTAAATGTTATTTTTACGGTGAAAATGTATTGGTTCGAATACATTTAGGAAAATATGAGATGAGATGAGATGACAGTTAGCAGTAATTGGACACAAAATAGCACTGGATTATTGCAGCTTCTGAAAACCTCATCATGAATGTTTTGGTCGAATATATTGTTTGTTTGTTTACTTGTTTTTAATTATTATCTTTGCACTTAGCGAAAGCATTTTATGTGTCAAGTGAAAGGAAAAACACATCAGGAAACTAAAAAGATCAGGTGGAACTGGATTCATTTATTCTAGAAGCAATGACAACCACTTTGTACGATATGTTATAAACGTCAGTGCTTCGGATAGCACTTCAAATAATATTTATTTTCTTTTTTAATTTTCGTATTTAGTGATTAGCTATTTATACTATAATTCTTATTTTAGAGAGAATTCAATTAATGAAACGTTTACTAGCTACGCTCTGCTGATGTTGGTCATTAATGAATCATATTTTAGTGTTCGTATGAAAGTGCCAACATGATCAAATTTCAACTGCAGCGCTGGCATAATCTCGTAATAGTTGTTTGGGAGTGTAGGAGGAGAACGCCATTTTGCATTTTACTGGCGTTCTTTTTGTTATTTTAATTAGTTATCAGTTTTTGAAAGTCATCAGCCATCAATGTTTATCGGTGCAGAGAAGTAGGCTGTACAATGATGAACATTTTCTCTGTTTTATGAACTGCATGAAAGATGTGACATTCCGCGTGCTTGTAATCAGGTAAGTCTGGAAACCATGCTCTAGAGAGCAAACATGGAACTCTTTAAAGCCATTTTAAATATATCCAATAAGCGTGGTAGGCAGTCATCTCACATTGGGTGATGAAATTCGTCTTCCACGTAAGAAAAATCAAAAACTCAGTATGTTCATAGAAGGATTCGAACCCGCATTGGAGAGAGGATGCGATTACTCTCAGCCAACCAGACAAGAGATTCGTTGCCGTATAAAAAATAAAGCAGTGAATCAGAAACGTTCAAGACAACAGAAAACATAAAGAGATGTAGAAATGAAAGAAGTAAAATATTTGATAATTAGAATGAAAAAAGCTTAAAAATATACTATATACACCAAAGGTTCTGGATCGTTTTTTTTTCTCTTCTTTTCTTTCTCTTCAACAGCAGCTATTGTAATATTTTCGTTTTGCAATCTAATGGAGATGATGAGAGGGTAGCATATGACTGTAGAGGATACTGAACTTGTAACGTGTTAAGAATCTCTTCTGCAGGTGAAGTATATAGAGAAGAAGTAGAAGAAGGAGAGAGAGAGAGAGAGAGAGAGAGAGATGATTATTGGCTCTTACCAAGGGTGATTCTTTATAATCAGCGATCACAGATGAAGAGCTAAAATTAAGTCAAATTTAAATTAAATTATCATAATAATTTTTACTTTACAAATTATAACTTTATAATTTATATCTTTATAATTCATAACTTCCTAGTTAGTATCTTTATATTTTATGAAAACATTATAAATATACATTGTATAATTTATAAATTCTTATTTATGAACTTTGAAATTTATTTTTCTGGTGAATTATTATTATTATTGTTATTATTTGCTTGGCAAATTGCGTGTTCTCTACATAACAGTGGACCAACACACTCTGACTACAATACGCGCAGCCTATCCTCCTATTCTCTTTATCAGAATGTCAGAGAACGTCGAATTGAATGTCTTCCCACGTCAAAATGACAATGAAAAATTTTTTTTAATTATTTTTTAAGTTTACCTTATTTTATAGTTTAACGTAAATAATACATGCATAACTCATTCTGAGCTTGTATTGTATGAATAACAGTTCACATACAATAACTAATGGTACGAAGACTAGAGACTTTGGCTTTCATAATTGCAGGTGGCAAGTCTAAATTACTTTGCTGGCGGAATGTGAAACTTTATACGGAATATAGAAATACTGTATAGCTTGCTTTTTTTTTTTTCACATTTCATTGTTTTGTCTTCGTGGAAATATCGAAACATTCTTGATGTCTTTTGTTATATCTATAGCAAATACATCTTAAAGTCACAAAAGAAAGGTAATTGAGCATGCACATATAAAAAGGAGAACAAATGAACTACAGCGATAAGAGATTTAATCATAACGACTAGCTCCAAAGTAAAACACGCCAAGTCTACTGCATTATGCGAATTTACAATGCACTAGTAGTCAAATGTACTAGTGGTTCGTTTCCTCGTGTAATGTAACAGAATATACTTGTATGAATAAAGTCAAACCAAAGTGTTAAAACTGGATTCGTGGGAAAGAACAAGGATATCGCAGAGTTCAAAAAAAAAAAAAAAGTGTATCACCACTAAGCACTCTGATTCGGATATGGCAGGATTAGCTGAGCTCCCACAATTTAATGCGTGTACACAGAATGGCTACAACAAACAAAGCCACCTCCCATCGACGAAGTAAAAGAGTACAGAAAGTTGAAGCTTGTCATGAGCGATGGGGTATAGTTGCGACAGCTGACGATGCAGTACATGTGGAATGCAGGAACAGTTTTTGAGATAATGATGATGATGCACTCTTGCATACAAGGGGAAGGACTACAGAGCACTGCGCACACGAAGCTCTTTCCTTACCCAAAAATCATCGTGGAAAGCGTATGCTGTGGCATCATCAGTGCGAAGACCTCTTCTTGGGATAACACTGATCTTCAATAATCCTTGGCATAAACTTTTACAAATGTTGCCTCTTTAACGTACAAGAAATTCATTTTACTCTTTAGTTCAAGGTGATTTAACATCTGAACACCCATTATACGAGTCATTGCACGTATAAATCGCCAATACTCGTAACATTCCAAAAGATTTTTTTTTTTAGCTCAGGAATAACTTTGTGAAGAACTTTGTATTTACATCTCAAAATGTATATTACAACTAGTTTATAATTATAAACTAGTTGTATTAATTAAAATACTTAATATTACAACTTTTGAATGCTGCTGCTTAATTATATTACTTAATTATATTTTTATTGCTTAATTATATTACTACTGTTGAAGTGATTTCCAAAATCTGGCATATTCTATTTATCTAGGCTTCAGTGACCGCTTCTGTATAATGGGTTTACAAACTTCGTTTGGTCTGTATTAACTTTATTGTTAATCCAATCTAGAAACAAAACAAGACACTTTATTTAAGGTCATTTCAACAATTGAATAAGCATGGTGATACTGTCATACTCGGAAATCTATATCATCTAAAGACATTCACAATTCAGGCTACAGCGGATTGGAACCAAATAACTGCTGGCTGGAGACGCTATTGACTCTGTCGTCCGTGCTTGCCATTTTATTATTCATAATAATCTGATATATTTATGAGAATCCCACAGCAAAGGGAGCCAGAAATAGTGCTTAATGTATAAGGTTCATATCAACGTCAATAAATAATGATGAAAATATTTCACAGTTTTGGCAGGTCGGCTTTAAAAATGTTTTATTATACAGGATAATTATTGCTATAAGGCAACACACCCTCCAATTTGAGATACCTAAATTTTAAAACTTTATGCACATATCGGCCACTGAGTTAGAAACTTTTATTTAATACCGTGTTGGACTTCCTTTAGTCTGAATTACATCATGTATGAGGTTTGGAATAGATTTCACAAGGTGTTGGATTATATCTACGTCAACATCTTACCTGGTGTTCACCACTCTCGACAAACATCCCAGTTCTTCGCAGAAATCAGTCGTTTCCTTATAGGCATGCGACCACCAACACCACTCCTCTTCAGTTCTCTTCAATTCTCAATTCATAGTTCGTTGAGACACGAGTCAAGAAAAACCTTCATTAAATACGTCGGTCAATTACTGCACTCAGGATGTTTCATTTGTCCGTACAAACTCTCTCAGACTACAGCGATCTCGTTCCTGACAGACTGTCTTAGGATCAGAGTTACGCCTCTCAGACAAGCAAGTGGGTTATTTTTACAGTGAATAAACACCCGAGATATCTCATCCTTTGAGAAATCAGGCAGACGGGCACCCGCCATGAGCCCTTTATTGAATTCCGAAAGATCCTTTGCTTTTCCCATTGCGATCAACAACACCATTGACGATTACTAACCAACAGCATCCTTAAACAGTTGCCAAGAATACGTGGCGATGCACGTGACCAATTATTCTGCATATACGCTGCGTAAATGACGTTTAGACACATGTGCTTAAAGGTTTCTAATTCAGTGACTGGTATATGTAGTGAGAAGTTCAGAAGTAGCTATAGATGAATGTAGCTCATGCTGTACTAGAGCTGAAACAAAGAAGGGGATGTCAAAAAAACAGCAAAATTTCGATTCCTAACTTGGTCACATTTTTAGTGGTAAATGGTTTGCTATTTTATTCTATCTTTACTATTCTTCTTTTCCTTCTTTCTTCTTTAAACTAATTTCTATTCAGTGTGAGTCTTATATATAGAATGTAGAATTCAAGAGAAAAGAGAACGAATGAAATTAAAGAGAGCAGAAATTGAAATAACTACTGAGCACAATAATAACATTACACTTAAATATCTTTGGAAAGATTATTTAAACAGGGTCTCCAAAATAATATGATAATAAATGGCTATATTACTACTAGTTTATAATTTTCTTGTGAATCCATACCAAGAGAAGTTTGTAAACCCATACAGTTCAACACTACTTTAACAGTTAACTGACTGTTGAAGATAACACCTGTAGGCAATGAATAGCAAACTGGTATTGTGTATTTGGAATGAACCAAAGTTTGGTTAAACAGTCAGTCATTTTTCTGCACAAATCAATGAATTGTGAGGGGGGCGGTTGTTCGAAATATTTCCAGGCAGACGCTAAATGATATCTGGATTCAGTTGCGTTGAGACGAACAGCAAAAGTTTTGTGTTGTTAGACAGATTCAGTCAATCGGATAATTTCTCCGATCAGCAGGTCGTTAAATCTTGCGATCCAGCTGCAAATTTACTTAAATTTACAGGTTTGCTTGCTTTAAAAATTCTTCCCTCCTCTACTCTTTCAGTAGTGAAGGAAACCTGCAACTTATGATCATTACTATTGCATTTTAAAGATGGTTTTTACACACATGAGAGTTGTATATCTCGCCTTCTGGAAATCATGATACCTGATTAATACACATCTGAAACAGGTATCTTGCATATCTGCAATTCAAACGACTCTCTTTTATAGTCTAGAAAGGTAAAGACAGTAATGCGAGATCTATATGTAATACTGTGCTATGGTACTCACATGTTCATTTATTTTCTCTTCTGTCCAGTTTTCACTGATACTTTTAAGAAAGGGAAATGTTAAATTACTTGTCCTACATTATTTTCCTTTAATAACGTGCTCGTATTGGTTCCTAAGAAGTAGAAAAATTCTAATTCGACTATCTTTTCATGTGATTATATCCAGATTTTTCCACAAGATTTCCTTTCTTGGATTAGCATCTACCTTTGTTGGCGGTAACTTTCATTACACACTAGAATTCTCAAAAAAAGTCATATTTTCTTCTTCTGCCTTTCGAGATGACTGTTGTAGAAAGTAATCACAACTTAACTCATCGAATTTCAGGATTTAACTGTTTTGATTTTTCAATAGGATGAATGAACGTTTATTTTTAATTGAATGCATCCGCATTTAATTAATACAGGTGAATACAGATATGACTATATTCATATAGGCATATCAAGATATGCCTATATGAATATATAACAAGATAGGCATATCAAGAGATATGCCTATCTTGATTTCTTTTCTGAAAAATTATAACTAAAATCAATTTAGAAGAAAAGAACATTCCTCTGATTGCTCCAATTCCAGAACTATTTATTTGTTTCAAAAATCGCTCTAGAGAACGTGGATACTGTATAGAGGATAATTTTATTAATTGATTGACTCCTATTCCCTCCAAATGACACAGACTCTGTTTCATCAGAAATATGATCTCTCTCTCTCTCTCTCTTTGCGTGTGTGTGTGTGTGTGTGTGTGTGTGTGTGCGTGCATGCGTGCGTTATGTCTTTTTCTATCAGAAGTTCCATGGATGCATTATAAAATTAACTAGAAGTATTAACCAGGATTCCTCAACTTTTCTTAAATAATTGGAAATATGAATATGAATATTTTTTGCAAATTTTAGAAAACGGTAGCTAATGAAATACTCATCAACATTATCCTAATTTTAGCTTAACTAATTTATCTAAGAAAATCTCTAATCGGAAATGTGTAGTTTGTTCATAACTACAAATTACAATGATGCAGTTTTGTGTGTGTGTGTGTGTGTGTGTGTGTGTGTGTGTGTGTGTGTGCCGGTTTGCAACGGTACCGGGTACCGGCACCTTTATTGACAGCGAAACCGTGACATTCGGATAACTTTATTTGCTAGTAAAGAGTGCGCACCTGCACCCATTGTTTCCCGAAAAAAAGTGCTCAAGTAATGTGTATTGTTTTCTTATAATAGTGCTGATGCATGCTAAGCATCATAAATAGGAAAAAAAACTCATAAGTAATTAATGGAATTAAGACTTTAAAAGAAAACACTTACATGCAGTCAGGTTTACATTGTGAATCACATTTTCTGAATACGTTGTCTTCATTAATGTTCTCTAAAATGAAAAATTATTCCAAGTTTGAGTTACTAAATTTATCAGGTAATTATAAATAATATTTATAATTAAATATTCGATTAAACATTTCAATTATAACTAAATAAGTACTTAAATATGTGTGTGTGTGTGTGTGTGTGTGAGAGAGAGAGAGAGAGAGAGAGAGAAACAGAAATCTATAGAAGGGTTTTGGATGCAAAGCCTAAATGAGAGAATAGTATACTAAATTCTATTAACGAGATTTGGCATTTCTAGCAACTAGACAGGTTGAGAGGTAATGACCAGAGCGGAAAAGGTCACCAAGTTCTTTTTTTCCCTTTTGTCCGAGGTTAAAGAATCTATGAATGTGATATGTGATGTGTTTGTTTCAGGAGATAGAGAGTTATGTCATTTCGAGAATAAAATGAAATGTATCGTGAGATCTTTCTTTCTTTCTTTCATGAAAGAACACGGAACTGAATTTTGGGAGCAGAATGAAGAGTTGAAGTGCAATGTCAGATACACTCCATTTTTTCTCCTTACTCGTCTTCATAGTACGGTATAGATTACATCTGAAGTCGGTGAAATAAGGCTGGTTATGTATTAACAGAGAAAGAGTATTAATAGAAGTAAGTGCAAAGCTGAAGAAAACCACGGCACTGGGGGGATTCGAAAAGAAGAAGAAGCTGTTCATTGACTCTTAACAAAATATAGTACGACCAGTAAGAAAGTGGTAACCTAATTACAAAAATTGGAGGGTATATTATAAGATGATCAAGGTCTGCTAAGCATCTGCTGTACCCAGTCAAATGACGTCGAAATATCATAAGTGACTACACACGTTTCTGACTACCTTTCTGTGGAATTTGTTAGGAAGTGAATGATATGAGTTTGGCGATCCGCTGTATATTAAGAAGACGTTGGAATGGATTGGCTGAAATTAATGGCGAAGTTAAAAAAGATTACGGGGCGTGGATTATTATGTTTGTTAACTGCGCGTATTCTTCGACAGGATTTCCTGATTTGTAAGATTAAAAACAACACTAACTCACCTTCAGTTTGTATTATTAGTAAAGGAATATATGCCAGATGTCAGATTAAGTGGTATGCCTGCAACTGAGATGAGGATGTTGAGACGATAGTTTGATGACCAACTTCCATTCCACTCCCTTCTTTTTCTTAAGTGGCCTGAATTTTTGTTTAGTTCTGTGTTGCCGGCTAGCATTGCTTCCATGTCAAATATGTATAAATGCTGCGCATTTATACATATTTCGGGAAAAATAAGGACAGCTTCTTAACACCCGATGACTTGTTATTCAAGTTCTTCAAAATTACTCTGATTTCTTATGCAAAATGTGGACAGATGCAAGTTATAGAGTGACAGGTGATTTATATAGGTCAGTTATGCAGCAGTTGGAGGAAAAGAAGGATGCAAGGAGGTTAAACCACAGCTTTTTGTGTAATGTTATAATGGTATATGTGGATACCTGAGAGAGAGAGAGAGAGAGAGAGAGAGACCTTGAATTTGCGAAAAATTTTATTATTGAAGATGAAACAAAAAAGCTTCATTTCGGTAATTATAAACTGATAGAAGTATGAGATATTATAAATCCGTACTTGTTTTGGTCCTTAACTGTCAGGCCAGTGACACCTAATCAGTACTGAGAAAAGATGAAAATATACGAAACCCCTAAGCAGAGCTCATGTCTTTTAAATACTGCAAGCCAAGACTGCATTCTCATAAGCACGCACTGGTCTGTATTTCAAACCTTTATTTAAGTTTCTGTACATTAGACTATGAAATAAGGATGGATCTATAAATATTTCCTATTTCTGTCTGTAGAACATAATCTTCAAACTACGCATGTGAAAGAAAACTCAGCGAATTAAAGCAAATGGAAGCGGAGGGAGGTATGGATTAATGATGAAAAAATGGGTTCGATGAGCTACAATTCCAAATGGCTTAAGCTCGAAAATTTTATGAACTTTAAGTGTATATAAGGATAGATATAAGGATTTATGGGAACATACCGTTTTCGCATGGTACCAACAGTCCAGCCTTATTAGAGCAGTTTTTCCCATCTTTTCCATGAAAACTCATTTTTATGCAGGCGTCCAGACAAGCCTGAAATTGCAAATTAATTAAGTTCATATATTTTTAATTTCTTTAGCGAATATTTCTGAATTTTCCTAATAAATATTAAAAACGTTGATCAAGTCAAAATTATTATTCAGAGAAATAGGAAGAACTATTTTACATATATTATTAACAACGGTAAACGTTAATAGCATTACTGAAAATAACAGGAACCAAATATCATCAACTTTGTAATTTACCATAGCGATAATAATTTCATAAAAAGTTCTATACATAATCACCTTCTTAACACTCTGGTTAAATAACGCAAACTTGTGATTGAGACTTCGAAAGTTTGAAATTTTATTGAGAACTCGATGCGCCTCGAATTTTTAAGTCCGAACCCGATACGGAACAGTTCGATACGGATATTTGAATAACCTTTCTTCTAATATCTACTCCAAAGGTAGTGGTTTCCAATCCTGCTATCCTCGCATGAATATTTGTAATTGTCTTAAAGGGAAGACAGTTTTTGTCGCTTGATTGAAGACCACCACTACCGAACTTACTAGTTCTGTAGTGGTGGTCTTCAATCAAGCGAAATGATCTTTATTTGTATCCACAGGAAATTTTGTTTCTAGCGTGATTGATTTCATAATTTGCATAATATACGATAATTACTTTTTTGGCATTATGAGAGCAGAGCATTAAATCTTTTGTAACAAGATTCCAGCATATTTTGTTGTTATTAGTATTATTATTATATTCAAATAATTTATACACAGTCAAAACAATATATTATTTAAACAACAATTTGAGTGGTGCTACAGAACAATTCAGATTCTATCCAAGAATCTAAGAATAGTCCGTCAGGTAGCGTCGTAAAATATGGACTGTTCCAAGTAATGATGTTTTTTTGTAGGTCATATGGGGGTCACTTCATTGATTTTTAATTGCTGTAAATAGTTGGATAACTTCTTTGAAGTTGCACCAAGCGCACCGATAACTATTGGGATGACTTCGCTGTGTTTAAGCAAGAGTCGGCCATCTTCGATTGTTAGATCTCGATATTTAGTAATTTTTTCCCGTGCTTTGTTTTAATGTTGTTATCACTGGGTACTGCAATATCGATAATCCAAACCTGTCGATGTTCAATAATTGTGATGTCAGGTCTATTGTGTTCCAAATGCCGATCAGTTTGTATTCTAAAGTCCCAGAGAATTTTTGCTGTTTCGTTTTCCAATACAGTCTCTATTTTATGCTGCCACCAGTTATCAGAAGTAGGAAAGGCATATTTTTTTGCATGCATGCCAATGAACTATTTTGGTCACTTGATCATCGTGACATTTATAGTCAGTTTGAGCTATTTAAATTGCTGCAGGCACTGATTAGATGTTCTACAGTCTCATCTTTCTGATCGCAGAATCTGCATTTGCTGTTATTATTGATGTTGAAAATTTTTGCTTTGATTGCATTAGTTTGCAATGCCTGTTCTTGAGCTGCTAGAATAAATACTTCTGTTTCTTTTTTTAATGTTTTAGCCATTGCCGTGTCTTGTTCACGTCAATTTTGTCCACAGTATCTCGAAGAAATTGGCAATGGCAATCCTCAGTCTCCAAAAGTTAGGCTAAAACTCTTGCCTATTCTCTGTAGAGAATAAAAGGCTTTAGCAGATGTTTTCTTCTTTTCTGTTTTACTGAGGAAGATAATCCTCCATTTCTTCCTTTGAATAATTGTTACCGAATAGTTTCATAAACTCTATTGAAATCACCGTATTCAGTCACTTAGAAATTTTAAGTGTTAATACAGTTTAATGATCAGTGAAGTCTTTTTAATACCAGAAAACTCATAGCTTAACTAAATTCATAGAACAACAGTACAGTATACTTACATCACGGGAGACTGGGCCTGAAGTACCTTTTTCCTTCATTTATTTTTTATAGTCGATACAGTCAGTACGATAAGGACTCGGTAAAAGATGTTTTACTGTCTAAACAAAAAAAATAAAAAAAAGGAGATCACAGATGATAAAAACAAAGATGAACTAGTTATTTGTTTCATGGATAATTTCACTTATTCCTTGCTCTGAGTGCGGAAAATGAATTATGAATTACTTCTCCTTATAAACGGATAAGATAATTCCTAATTCAAAAGAAACACATACTTTCTCTCAGCACAGACGGAAAATTACCTTCGCTTTTCTAAAAAAATAGTTCATGATATAAGAACTGACTTAAGATGATATTGTATTATTGTATACTCTTTGTTCTCTCAATGGGGACTAACATGAAAAGAAAAAAGAACGTACAATATATTCGATTAGCTCATATGATCATTACAGCATTTCGTGTTTTTCCTATTGGTCAGGAATGCTACCTTAAATTACTCTCTAAAATGGAAATGAAAATAGTGTATTTAATATATGTAAACTTTTCCTCACAAATCCATGTTCGAAGTCTATATCTGATACCGTTTTATTGGCAACAGGTATAGTATGAAATCGAAAACCACATAAAATACATCTTTGCCAATTCATGCCTGCTGATGCGACCCTTGAAAACAGTACTAGTGTCATCAAAAGTATTCAAATTTTTGGTCGTTTCTTGCAGGCTTAGTTATTATGAAAACGTTGGATACCTTTTCCTATCATCATTCCATATCATCATTTTCAATTCCGAACCACCGCTGAACGTTTTGTAAGTACTAAATTAGGAGAGCGAAGCTGTTAGCATTTAGAATTTAAGAGCAATCATGCGAAATTCTAGATTATGAATACCATAAGCGCTTTTATAGTTGTTTCGATATATATACCAGAACTTGGAGTATCTCAAATACTTCCATGGATTTCATTAAGCTCCATTAAAGCCATCTAAACTAATAAACGTACCCAGTAGTCATTCAAGATCAGCAGAAGGGATGCTTCTTCAAATCTTATTGAACATGCTTTCGGTAATTCTTTTTATCATCAGTTTTGGAAGTTTCTTCATATTATAGAATTACAGATTCCAAATATTAAAAACCATCAGTCAGCGATTACCCTAAATGACATCTCACATCTGTGCATGGTACGATATGTATTATTTTTATTTATTTTTTTAAGTGAACCCTACTCAAGAAAGAAAATATACCTGCCGTGCATTGGCATAATGGAAAGGATAAGAGATAGATAACTCAAAAATTGAACTTCTTAAAGTCAGTTCAGGTCTCCAACAATAAGGGGGGTGATCTCACGCTGGTCAAGGAATTCATTTTTTACCTCCTTTGATACCATACACAAGACAAAGCAGGACCAATGCGCACCATTTTAGCATTAGTGATGCAGATGAGGATTTGGAATGAAGACGAAATCCATTGACACTGTTTCCGTAAACAGTTCGAGGCTGAAGTTGTTTGAGAATACTTCATAGGAAGGCTGTTCCAGAAGATGCTAGTTGTTTAATAGAGACATGCACGTTAGATATGTTATATCTTTTGAATAACAGCATCACACATGTAAGAGAAAACTAAATATAACTTAATTCCAGAGGATAAATGTAGATGGAATAAAAGAGGAAGAGGAGAAGTAAGTTTGTTATGTTTGCAGTTCTAAGAAAAAGGGATGGTGATCATTTTTTTATGTTGCTCCCACCCACCAAATGCTTTTATAAACCTATAGTACATTCTTGCCGTGGATGGGTTAAGGATTTTGTTTTCTATTTTTATTGATTTTATATATCTTTTTTTTTGTATTTTTACCAGGTTCGGAAACCTTACTCTCTAGACCAGTTACGGAACTTTTGCAACCCTTTTCAGGCATTCCCGTAAATGGGGCGATAGTCTAACACCGGACATTCATAAACATCCCTGTCCACTGCGTATTCGAACGCGCAGTTTGTTGGCTGGAGAGTGGATACTAACCACTCGGCCAACCAAGCCAGCTTTTTCTTTAACAGGCCCAACAGAAAGTAAAGGACTGATGATTCCCATATCAGTGGAGTAGGGACGATGGAAGTTCATTTGGAAGAAACAAAACTAAATAGTGCGTCTGCGAGATAGACGTTGAAGTAAGGCTACGAGGTAGGTCACCTATGAGCCAAATTACTCTGCTATGAACAACATCAAGAACTTTTAGGCGCCCCACTAGAAACAAGTGAGCAATGTTCTAAGTACCGTAGGAGCTATTTTCACTCACACCAGCTACTAACTCAATACATTTCCTAAATCAGCACCTTGAGAGTTTATGCCAAGAGAGGCTGGAGGTAAATATCAGTGCTAGCAGAAAGATAAGATGCTGCCTCGTGATTTGGGTGTTACCGAGAAAAGGATAGGAGAGGTGAGATTCCTTTTGTGAGGGAATAGGAAAGAAGACTGTGTTTGTGGTCCCATTGAAGGGGACCACAATGTCGTCGCCACATTGAAGAATGATATCAAACTGAACTGGTTGCCGACGATCATGAAACTTGATGTATATATATATATATATATATATTAGCACTGCATGGTTTGTTGAATGAATAAGAAAATGAAGTGCAGTCTTATCAATAAACCTGAGGTTAGGATTGGTGGCGACTGAGAATAACTTGTTTATGTATAAAAGAAAGAGGACAAGTGCTTGAATCAAATTCTAAGGCACTCCTGCATTGGTTGTGAATGACTGATACAGATGTTAGCAGGTAGATCGAATGATAGCAATTCGCTTCGAAGACCTCATGCTTTACACTAACAGCTGCTTTAGAAATGTCATGAGCTGTATTTTGTTTCTCAAAATATTTCCATAGCACGTGTCTAGCGATAGGTAATGTAGGCTAAGAGGTGAACTGTAGACCTTTGATGAAATCCATACGAGTGGATGTTGATTGATTATTGAGCTTCTAGTTAGTCGAGAAGTTAACTGTTGATGTTAACAAACTTTCTCCATTATTTTGGAGAGGATTGAAGGGATGGCAATTAGTCTTTAGTTTGACGTTTGAATTTTGTCTCTCTTTTTTATTTGGGCTGGAGACATTTTTGCTTTCACACTTGGGGATAAGTGTCAATTAACTATAGGCGATTATTGCATTAGTCTGAAGCATAACATTTCAGTACAATTGGAGAGATGCCATCGATTGATCAGATGATTATGATCTAGATGGAAATATTTTATCATTCCCATCTTTCAGTGTCTTTCAGTGTCTTATATAAATATCCTAAGAAATCTATCGCTGGTCTGTTTGGCAGATAGGTCAGCGTATCCGTTATTCAGCCAAAACACTGCGGATTCGAATCCGATCAGGGAAATGGATGCGAATGATTGTCCTGCAAATTTCTTGTGGAAATCAGCATCTGTTACCTTCCCACTTCTCTCTAGCAGAAGGCTGCACTCCCAAAACTCGATAAGGTACGGGAGTGACCATTCTGAGTCAAAATAAGGTCACATGTGAATAACTAAAAAAAAAAAAAAAAAAGATTAATATGTTGTTTTTTTACATCTATATGTGTGATCTATGTTTTTTAAATTTCTTAAAAACAAGTTTGACTTATGATGTTGAATATGGCATATTTAAGTCACATAGCAATTCTCTAGCCACCTCTAGACTCTAATTAAAGTGTCAATCCTAAATAAATCCATGAACAAGCAATTTATACTAACTTTCTATCATCCTTAATAAGCTATTTAGAAAAATATTTTTGGTAAAGAATTCAAATTCAAACAGTTTTCTACGCAGGGTTTCCCAAAGCGAGCTCGGCAGAGCCTTGGGCTGCACAACTGAAATTCTAGGCCTCGCGAATCTTGTTAACAAACATTCATTTATTATTATTTTTAATTAATCAATCGATGGTATGATAAAATGATATGATGCTACAAATTACGTTCATCATACCAGACGTTGAAAAACTCTGCGCTTCAAAACAACAACTGCACTTTAGTGATTAAAATGAAAAATTTTTTTTTAAATAATTTATGAAGCACTAAATTGTAAAATGTGAGTGTTCATTGATTTCTTCCTTTTTTCATTTTTATTTTAATTATTAAGTTATGAGGGATCCGCAAAAAAATTTGTTTGCTTTAGGGCTCCACTTTAGCAATAAGTTTGGCAAACCCTACGCTAAGCTACCCTTCAAAATATTGCATGTCGGGTGGGATAGTCCATCGAGAGGAGAAAATGTATATGTTGGTTGTTAGGAAACACCGACTTATATTTAAAGTAAGTTAATCAAGCTTTTAGCAGAAACTGAAAAGATCATTAATTTTTTTTATAAAAGTTTGCAATATATTAACAGAATATACCTTTTTCAGAAAAAAATTGTACTTAAATCCTTTATTCAATGAGGTACCCTCACCAAATGGATTTGGTGTCAAACCTATTTTCGAATGATCATGGATAACAATGTAGGCATCATGTCCAGAAGAACCATATTTACTCATATAATAAGATCTTTGGAGATTTAAAGCCATTTGTATATCTAAATGAAAAACAACAACAATGTTAAATATACGATAAAGAGCCAAAAGGCTATTTTTCCGGCGACATAAATTAAGTTAAGGGGATAATAAATCCCGTATTATTATATTTAACAGCCGGGTACGAAACTCGGAGATCTAAAGCTAAGAGTTTCATGCCGAAGAACTATCGGCGAGTCCAAGCGTAAGTCATCACTTGGGTAGTACAACACTAGGCAACTCGCGTCAAAGGTGGAGCAAGCTCCGTCACTGTCCATAATATTTTCTCATAATGTAAAACGCAGCATCTAGGAGATGTATTAATAAATCTCCTAGGAAAGCCTGTGTTCCAGCACGAGAGCCTGTATCAATACATCTCCTAGGAGCTGCGTTTTACATTATGAGAAAATATTATGGACAGTGACGGAGCTTGCTCCACCTTTGACACGAGTTGCCTAGTGTTGTACTACCCAAGTGATGACTTACGCTTGGACTCGCCGATAGTTCTTCGGCATGAAACTCTTAGATTTAGATCTCCGAGTTTCGTACCCGGCTGTTAAATAAAATAATACGGGATTTATTATCCCCTTACCTTAATGTTAAATATATTTCGTTTTCACATTAAATCATACAAAATATAATCGAATTAATAAAGGCGCGCAGTTCTTTTCAATATAAATGTATTTATTTTAACATGAGAGCCTGTGTAACTCAGTAGAAGTAGCGTTTTCACTCTACGGCGATTGACCCCACGAAGGAAGACTTGTGGTTCAAATCTAGTCGCCGACTAGAGTAAATTTTTCTAAGCCTTTTTCCGACCGGTTCCCGAGATAATCTGGAGGTTGTTGAAGAAGCTTAGAAATGGAGAAAAGAGTGCTGTAAAAGGAGTTAGAGATGATAAAGGTGACACAAAAACGGGAGAAAAAGATATCCTTGAAGTATGGAGTAATTACTTCGAAAAATTGCTAAATGAAACAAGTAGTGATAACACAGTGGTAATAAACACTTAACAGGCATACAGTCAGGAATACATATCCATATTTAAAATAGAAAAAGCCATCAAAGCCTTGAAATGTGGAAAGGCAGCAGGAGTCGATGATATTCGACCAGAAATGCTGAAGTATGGTGGTATAAAAGTCTTACGATGGTTGCACTGCATAGTTCAGAAAGCCTGGACAGAGAGACGAATTCCCGATGATTGGAGTAGAGCTTTAATAGTACCCATATATAAAAAGGGAAATAAAACTGAATGCGAGAATTACAGAGGTATTTCCCTACTGAGTGTTCCTGGCAAGATCTATGCAAGTATACTTGAGAAACGGTTGAGAAGAATTGTGGAAGAAAAGCTTGGTAGAGAACAAGCTGGATTTAAGCCAAATACAGGCTGTCAGGATCAGATCTTCACTTTACGACAAATAGTTGGGAAAGCATGGGCATATAACAAAGATCTGTATTTAAGTTTTGTTGATCTGGAAAAGGCATATGGCAAGGTGCCAGGAGAGAAGCTATTCATTACGCTACAGTTATATGGTGTCAATTGGGCGTTATATCAAGCAATACTTAGTCTTTATTTGAGTTGTAAGTCAGCAGTTAGAATTGAAGAAAGTACAGGAAGATGGTTTAATGTTAAATATGGTGTGAGACAAGGATGTACATTATCCTCTCTGTTATTCGTTATCTATATGGATCACATTATGAAGGAAAGTAGTATTAAACATGACATCAGAATTGGAGATGTTAATGTCAGCTCTTTGCTTTATGCAGACGATGTAATACTTATCAATAAATCCGCTACAAATCTGCAAGATTCCCTGACTAAATTGAATAACTGTTGTAATAGATATGGTATGAAGGTCAGCATTAAAAAGACAATGAAAATAGGTAGAATTGTTGAAAATGTCAACTGTGTTGTGAACGGGAACCTGTGGAACAAGTAAAATATTTCAGCTACTTAGGCACGATTTTTAGTGAAGATGGTAAATTAAATATGGAAATAGACAACAGAATCAACAAAGCTGGAAAGGTAGGAAGTCAATTGAATCTCATATAGAATAAGAGAGAAATTAGTCGGAAAACACTAAATTAGCTGTATACAAGACAGTGAGTGTTCAAACCAGTTTTAACTTATGGATCGAGTGCTAGGTCAGAAGTAAAACACTTGACCAAAGACTAGAGGAAGGCCGTTATCATGGCTGTGCGAACTGTGTGGTGGCACAGGGCCCCGCAAAGCGCAAAATATTGAAAAAAGAAAATCAGTTAATTTTTTTAAATGATTATATAAATTAATGTTGTAATTATTATATAAAAATATTATTATATAGAAAAATATATGTACATAATTTTAGACCCAGCTATTGTTGTTATAGTAAGCGAAATTACGATCGTAGCGCAAGAGCAGTAGTATTTGAAACTACTCTAAGATATATAACAATATCGTATATCATGGTGTTAAATAGAAAAAAGTGCATTTTAAAACAGGTGTTTTTAATAATTTTAAGGAGATTTTTGATTTTAGTTTATGATTGTATGAACAAGTAAGTATACACACATACTGTCATGGCAATTGTTTTATGTGACATTACTTGCAAAACATCTTAAAAAATATATTTTTTAAACTGGTTTTAGGTTATCAGACATCAGAATTTTTCTTCAATAACAGTTTCAATCTATATTAGATTTATTTATTTTCTAATATCTATTTTAGATATATTTTATTTATCAGGTAAGTAAGTTTGTTTTAATTTATTAACTTATTTTATAATTAAATCTAGCCTATTTAATTCTAGAGTATGACTAGTCGTGAGAGAGAGATTATTATGGAAGAAAATACCCAAGTGGGCATGAAAAACGAAAGCGAAAACAAGAAAAAGAAGCGGCTGAGTAACGCCAAAGAAATTCACTGTTTAAATTTATGAATTTGAACTCATATATTTGTTCAGATATATCAGTTGATAACGGGAGTTCTGAAATAATTACAAACAGTTCTTTGGCTTCAACATTAATTAGTAATGAGAGTTCTGAAATACTCAAAGGAAGCGGAGAAAATGACGCGTTTGGTCAAACAATGAGTATTGAAGATCCTAAAATTGAGACACCAGAGGAAGGTGAACTATTTACTATTGATGATCCAGCAACATGGCCCAAAATTTTGAACAACGCAACACTAACACAAATTGTACAACGTGGTCCACCGTCTCCTCCGACTGAAAATGATTTTCCAAAAGATGAAAGCAAGAGTATTTTTCCACAGCTCACTATGTTAGGACAATTGCAAACGGAGAGAAGCAAAACAGAAGATAGCTTGTGTATTCAAACTCTTCCAACTCTATTTTTTGTTTTTGTTGCAAATTATTTTCTTCTGATGATAATTTTTTATCTAATAATGGCTTTTCTGACTGGCAACATGTAAATGAAAGATTAAAGTCGCACGAACGAAATCCAGTGCACATGAAATGCATATTCATGGACACAAATGGATGTAATTTAAAAAATCACAATACAATTGATCAGGCAAATCAAAATGTCATAAAATTTGAAGCAGAACGGTTAAAAAATGTTTTAAGACGAATAGTAGCAGCAATTCTTTTTTTATCCGAACGAAATTTAGCTTTTAGAGGTAATTTTGATACTTTGTACACAGCCCATAATGGTAATTTTTTTTGGAATCATAGAATTAACTGCAGAATTTGGTACACTTTTAAAAGATCATTTAATACGATGTTCGGGAAAAAAATATTGGTAAGAAACAAAATTCGTATCTATCACCCATTGTGCAAAATGAATTAATTGTTGATATGAGAACCAAAATTCAACAAAATATTGTTAATATGATACGACAGGCAAAGTACTATTCAATAATTCTCGATTGTACTCCTGATGTTAGTCATCAGGAGCAAATTTCAGTAATTTTTAGATTTTTACATATATTTGAAACAGATATTGAAATTCGTGACGTTTTTAACAACTAATGACACTACTGGTAAAGGTATATCTGAAAATATAAAATCACTTTTGAATAAATTAAATCTTAAATTGTCAGATTTTAGAGGGCAAGGGTATGATAACGGAGCGAATATGAAAGGGGTATATAAGGAAGCCCGTGCTTACATTTGAAATAAAAACGAAAGGAATTTTATATTCCTTGCGCCTGTCATAATTTAAATTTGATTTTAGGGGATGTCGCAAAATCATCAATTATAGCAATAAATTTTTTAAATGTTATACAAGAAATATATACATTATTTGCTGCCTCAACTTCACGTTGGGACATATTAAAGAAATTTGTTAAACAATTAACTCCAAACCGTTATGCGATACAAGATGGGAATGCAGAATAGAATCAGTTAGAGCTGTACGTTTTCAAATTCCAGAATTTTTAAATGCACTAAAAGAATTATTTAAAACTGCATCAGATAATATATATACTATCAAAGTAGAAGTGGTTTCAATATATGAACAAATAGATTCATTTGAGTTTATACTAAGCCTTGTAATTTGGTATGAGCTTTTGTCAAAAGTTAATTTAATAAGTAAAGTATTATAAAATGCAAAAATTCCCATAGACATAGCAATTAAGCATATTAAAGAGTTAGTGCAGTACTTTGAAGAGCAGAGAATATCAGGATTTGATAGCTGTTTTGAGATTGCTAAAGAACTGTCAAATCTATTAGAAATAGAAATTAAATTTAAAGAAAGTCCAGTACGTCGAAGAAAAGTATTTTTTGATTATGAATCGCCTGATAAATCACACATAGGTGATAACAAAAAGATAATTTTACGATAAATTTATTTTTTGTAATTTTAGATACTGCTCTACAATCTGTCAAAAAAAGATTTGAATTGTATGAAATTCACGAAAAATCATTTGGATTTCTTCGATATGAAATTAATAAGAAAAATGACAGAAAATGAATTAAAATTTTGCTGCAAACAGCTGTTTCAAAAATTAAATACAGATATTGATGAATCTGAATTTTACAATGAATTAATTATTTTTAGAAATATTGTTCCAGAAGATGCACACATTAATATTTTAAAATTCATAATTGCAAATAATTTGTCGGATATTTATCCAAATATTACTACGACATTTAAAATATTATTGACCAGTCCAGTTAAGGTCGCATCAGCAGAAAGGTCATTTTCCAAATTAAAATTAATAAAAACCTATTTGGGATCTTCTATATCTCAAGAACGTTTGTCGTCCCTGGCAATAATATCTACAGGGCATGAAATTGCAAAAAAAATTTGAATTTTTATAGAGTTATAAATGATTTTATTGATAAGCGCATTAGGTTAAATAAAATTTAATATATTAAGATTTCTTTTAAATCTTATAAGTTGTTATACATATATTTCATTCTTTATAGTAAAAATGGATATTTTTTCATATTTTTATATTATTATTTATATTATTAAATAAATCATTGTTCTGGCGTATTTATATGGTAATGTATACTTACATAATAAAATAATATATCATGTACCTACAAACAAATTTATTTTTTTAACTATTTTTTCCCCTTTACTTAAATTGATGCTAAAGAGCATACTTGTTTATTTATGTGCACAAATATTTTTCATATTTGATTTAATGAATTAAGTAACAAGATATTCTTCCATTTAAAATTTCCATAAATGTTACTAACTTTCAGGGGCCCCACTTTTTCATTTCGCACAGGGCTCCGCAAAATGTAGAAACGGGCCTGCACTAGAGACTGCAGATATGAAAGTCCTGAGAAAGATTAGAGGCATGAACAGATGGCATCAATGGCAATATCATATTAAAAACGAGGATATTAGGAAAGAACTTGACATTGTCAGCATCCAGGAATGCGTCAGGAATGCGAATCATTTAAACAGAATGGGCGAGGAAAGATTAGCAAAACAAGTGTTCTCTGCCAGGTTGGAAGGAAAACGACCCAGAGGAAGACCAAGATATAGGTGGATGGATACGGTACAAAGTGCCTTAGACGATAGACATATAAGATCAGATAATGTTGGTGTCTTGACAAGTAAAGACTGATTTGGAGGAATATTGTAGATAGGAAATTAGTAATGATGTAAATTTTTCATGTAGTACTATCATATCCTGTACATCCTTGAGGGTACATATCAGGAATTTGATGATGGTGATGATGATGATTCCCGAGGTAGTCGATCTCTGGAACGTGCAAGCGGGTGTTTTCTCCAAGAAACTCGGGTTTTTCCATCCCGTAAACTGAAGAAAATCGGCCGTCGAACCCACACTATTTTCAGACATGAAAAATATTGCATTAGGGTTAGGGACCACGAGATCGCGACACTTGCTAGCCGCATTCTTCACTGCTTTACTAATTAATTAGTAATAGCTCTGAGCCAGCTTTCTCTGATTGGCTACCAGTAGAGATTGAACTGCCCACTCAGTCTCCAAAAGTTAGATAGAGCCAAAACGACCTCGCCTGCTATGAGAATAAAGAGGCGTTAGCTTATTTTTTTATTATTTGTTTTATTTTAACACAGTGGCGCTGTATGCTTTTGCATTAATCGGCATTTTAAATAATAATAAAAATAATAACAACAACAATAATAATAATAATAATAATAATAATAATAATAATAATAATAATAATAATAATAATAATAAAAATAATTTTTATTTTTTTTTTAAACATTTTATTGTCTCAGATAAATTACAAAAATAGATACAACAATAGTTTTATATCCACGTAAATATATATATACATTATGTATAATAAAGTTTATAATCCATTACAATTGTGAATAACAAATACTGGCGAGTTATTAATCTTTTTAAATAATAATAATTTTTTTAAATAAATAATATTTTTGTTCACTGCTAAAATATTTACACATATATATATACAATAGTTATCTTGAGTATAATAATAATATTTTTTTTTTTTAAAACATTTCATTTTGTCTCAGTATATATTACATACAATAATATTTACAGTATTTACAATAAGGATTATACAGAATTTTTGAATTTAGAATATACATAATAATAATAATAATAATAATAATAATAATAATAATAATAATAATAATAATAATAATAATAATAATAATAATAATA
This sequence comes from Typopeltis vanoorti, assembly GCF_054136105.1. Taxonomy (NCBI): domain Eukaryota; kingdom Metazoa; phylum Arthropoda; class Arachnida; order Uropygi; family Thelyphonidae; genus Typopeltis; species Typopeltis vanoorti. Next base: position 84,922,463 of record NC_143550.1, read on the forward strand.
ATAATAATAATAATTTATTTATTTTATTTATTTATTTATTATTATTATTTTTTTATGTCTCAGATAAATTGCATACATAGTTGCTGTAGTAATTATCTATATATAATATTCATAACGCATTACAAGTGTGTACAACAGATACTTGCAAGTTAGTAATTTTCTTCCTCGAAGATTAGCAGAGCTTATCTGAGGAAGATAATAGATGACAGAGGGTGGTGGTTTCATTGTTGTGTTCCTATACTGGTCACAAGCCAGGTGTTGATTTTACTGTTTGTTGGTACGTGCTTGAAAGACTTCGACTGCTATTACAGTTTAACTTTTTTTTTTGTGCAACTAGTGTTGGATTTAGACATGGTGTGTTTGTTTTTTTGTGTTCTTGTAGTGATAGTTTTTGAGAGGGGGGTTGTCATAGGTGTGTGTGTGTGTGCATGTGTGGTGGGGGAGAGAAAAACAGGAATTGCTCTAATTTTCATTCTCGCTATAATATTTATATAGTGCCTGTTTCAGCTCTCGGTATGTTCCTAGGTTTCTGTTATCGAACGGCAGTTTGTTTATCATGTCAGGTACGTAGAAGTTTCGGGTGGCTTTGCCGTTTTGATTGTTGTACTTATATGTTATGCAGTTTGTTGACTGTGGTCTTGATATTTGATATGTTGTTCTGGTTACTCTATATGTTGGGCTGTAGTAGTGTTTTAACATGACTGTGTAGTGGCGTAAGTGTTTCACCTTAAATATTTTGTGTTTTGACCGTGCTTCCTGCATAAGAGTGGGTTGTTCCCAGAATATCAGTTTTATCATTTTATTTTGCAAACATTGTAGGCTGTTAAGTCTGTAGTCTGTGCAGAATGCTGATATGATTGCATATCTTAAAGTGTTTTCACATAATGCTTTATAGATTAGTATTTTTATGTGAGTTGGGGCAATGTCTTTTAATCTGTATAGATTGCTTGCTATTATCCTAAACTTGGTATGTAGGTAGTTTGTATGGCTATTCCAACTTCGATCAGCATCGAAGTGAAGTCCATGATAGCGTGTTGTTTTCACCTGTGTGATGTTTGTAATTTTAGGTTCTGCACTTTGTGTATAGGAGGATGAATGTTTGATAGTGAGATATTTAGTTTCTATGGGCAGGGTTTGGGGGTTTTTGAATATCATTAGCTTTGTTTTTCTAGGGTTTATATATATATGCCGTTTTCGGTTAACCAGTTAGTGATTTGATTGATGTCGTGTTGCATATTTTTGTAAGCGATATTTGCATTGTTGTGAATGGATATTATGGCAGTGTTGTATGCATACTGGAAGATTTTAATTTTTATGGGGAGTTGGCTTATGCCGTGTGTGTATATGTCAAATAGAATGGGAGATAGGATAGCTCCTTGCGGTACTCCACAGGTTACATGTACTTCTTTGCTGTATGCTGATCCTATACATGTGATGTGCTTTCTGTTTTTCGTGTATGCTTTAGACCACTGTAATTAGACGACCTCCAATTCCGATATGGGTAAGTTTTTTCGTTAAAAAGGTTTTATATGTTTGTGTGTCAAATGCGTTTGTTAGGTCAATGAATACCACTAGTGTTATTCTGTTTTTATCCAATGCAGCGTTTATTAGATCTGTGAAATCTTCCAGGAGTGTTGCTGTTCCTTTATTTTTTTGAAAGCCGTATTGAAATTTTTCAACGTATGTGGAGAGTTTCTGATGTACAATGCGCTCCATAATTTGGTTGATTACAGGCAGCGTGGCGATAGGTCTGTAATTACTTATTATGTTTCTTTTTCCTTGTTTGTGTATGGGTGTGATTAATGCAGTGTTCAGTGTTTCAGGTATGTGTCCCGTTTCGAAGATTTTATTTAACAGTTTTTGTATAACTGGAAGTAGGTAGGTTGAGTGTTTCTTGATGTCTTTTGGTCTGATTCCGTCTATCCCCGGTCCTTTGTTAGGATTAATTTGTTGAATTGCCAGTGATAGTTCTTCTTTTGTTACTGTGGGGAACCACATCGACTGGGTTGCTCGTGGACCTAGTGGAGAATGTTCGATTGTGTGAGGAAAGGCTGTTTCTTGTAGCTTTTGGACAGAGTTCACGAAGTGCTGATTAAAGTTGTTTGCAAACTGTTTGAGGGATTTAGGATCGCAGGCAAATCTGTGTTTTATTGTTTCTGAGGCAGTGGTTCTGTGTATATTGTCCAGCATTTCAGTAATCAGGTGCCAGGTTTCCTTTATGTCATTCTGTGCTGTTGTTAATTTGTTGCTGTAATAATAGTTTCTTTTTGCCGTTCTAATCTGGGTTGTTAAGAGATTCCGTTTTCTTTTGTATTCAGCTTTTAAAGCGATATTGTTCGGCGACTTTTTAAGTTGTTTCCATAGGGCATCTTTTCTTTGTATGTCTGTTAGTATGTTGTCTGTTATCTATGGATTTTGTTTCGTTTGGGGGCGTATTTTTATTTTTGTGAATGCTTTGTTATATATTTTGTTAAATGCAAGTTTAAGATTATTATATACAACTTCAGCAGAGTCTAAAGATGCTATCTGCATCCAGTCTGTTTTTCCGTTTCATCGTTCACTATTGCTTCGTTTACAATGCTATGATATTGTTTTGTAGTCTCAGTGATTTTTATGGGTTCTGGTTCAGTGTGTAACTGCAATGCTGTGAAATAATCGTCTGCTAGTTTGCATGTTATGTCGGCTGCTGTGTGGCTGTTTGGAGGGGCCCTTATATTTATATGATCAATGCAGGTTGAGGTTGTTGTGTTTCCGACTATCTCTTCTCCTGTATACGACTGTATGGATGGGGTGATGTTATATGCCAATAGTAGGTCTAGGTATTGTTCTGTGTTGTTATTTATGTTCCTAATGTTTATATTAATGTCTCCTATTATTATCAAGTATTTTGAGGTGCCTACTTTCGTGGCTGAAATCCATCTGTTTAGTTCTTCTAGGAATTTTGTTGTGCTTAAGTTGGGTGTCTGTATATTGCGTTTAATATCAGGGAGTTTTCTTGTTTGATGTTTTTAATTTCGATGCATATGTTTTCTGCGTATTCTAATTTATAGTTTATATCTGTTACTTCTAGTTTATGTTTGGTAAATATTATTATACCACCGCCTCGGTTTGTTTGTCTGCACTGTTTGTGTTGTTGGAAGTGTGGCATTTGGTAGGAGGATGCCTCTTCGTTTGTCATAGATACTTCAGTCAGTATTAAAATGTCTATTTCGTCTATATCTTCCTTCAGATAAGCTTGCAGGGTCAGCCAGTATTTTTGAATGCTTCTGATGTTGATGTGGAGAAGAGTAGTCCTTTTTTGGGGATTATCAGTTGTTTCCATTCTAATATTGATTTCAGAATGTGGCAATTATCATGTTCCGGGGTGATTATTTGATGGTGTGCATTCATGTTGATTGGTGTGCTGTTCCTTCTTTACGAGTTGTTAATATTCCTTTCAATGTGACAGCCTGTTGAGGTCATCTACGGATTTTATTTCGATTGGTTTTGCGTCTTGTTTCTTTTTAAGGAATATTTGCTGTCTCTTATCCATATAAACTGGTAATTGTTTTCTGTTTTTACTTTCCTTGCTTGGTAGAATATTTTCTGATAGTGTGGAGTAAGGTATTCAGACAAGTATATTGGGGTGTTGTCGTGGTCTCCTTTCAGATCCTTTACTACTGGATTTTTAATCCTGCTAGCTTTTATAAGTGTAGTTTTTGTTAGGATGTTGGTGAGTCGCACTAAGACGGGAGAAGGACGGGTATTATTTTCTCTTTTCCTTTTTTGTGGTAACCGATGCACTGACTGGATGTCTCTTGATTCAATGGGGGAGCCGATTTTTTGGCTTAGTTGTATTACAGTGTCTCTTAGAGGTTCCGTAGCTATTTCTGGGAGACCATTTATGAGGAGGTCATTTTTGTGCTGCTGTTGGTTTGAGAGCTCGTACTGTTGCTTTAGAGAGTTTAGTTCTTGCCGTAGGTCCGTTGTCTCTTTAATTAAATTATGCTGTCTTTCAGTTAGCTCTTTGACGCAATTTTTAATTTCTCTAACGGTCTGTAACATACCTTCTACCGAGTTATTATTAAATTTAATAAATTCCTCATATTGGTTGAATTTTTCTGTAATTTGTGCGGTATGTTTTTTAAATAGTTCTCCAACAAAATCGATTAAATAGTCTTTTAGGTTTTGTAATCTATTTTCAAGTAATGCATTTAAAGATGGCACACCTGGGTTTCCGTTGTTGTTTTCTTTGTTTTTAATTCCCTCTGTTGTTGATAGCTGTTTACTGCCTGCGGTTGTTTTCTGCATTGGCTGTTTTCCACCTGCGGTTGAAGGCTACATTCCTTTGTTGTCTCTGCAATGGGGACACTTCCACTCGTCACGATTCTTGTTTGATTTTCGCTGACAAGTAGTCACAGACAATCCTGAACATAAAAAATGCATGTTTCTTTGGCAGTTCCTACATGTTACGTGGTTTTCTTCCACCATTAGGTCTTCTTGGCATTTGTAGCACTTCATATTTCTTGTTTGACGATCTTGCTGTAATTTCTAATATGGCGTCTTCCTTTGTTCTCTTCTCGCGTAGTTGACCAACATATAACTTCGAACTTTGAATACTTATATTTTACTTATTACTTAACAGATACTTGCAGTTTTTACATCTATATGTTCGTCTTGAAGAACGGAGCTCACTGATGTACTTTAAATTTTAATTCACAAGAAAAGATCTACTTTGCAACTTAAAATATGGGAGCATCGAAATAGCGTGCTTGCGACTGCTTGCTGCTAAAGCGCCCTCTATTTGTTATATATAGTAATAATAATAATAATAATAATAATAATAATAATAATAAAGGAATAAATTTAAGCTGTAATCATTTATAATGTTGAGATTTGACAGAAAATCACATGTAAAGTGAAATTCAGTTGAAACATCTCAGCACAAAATAAACATGATGATATTGAAATTTTTGATTGGAGAAGTTTTGAAATATTAAACTATCGTCACATTTGATATGCTTTTTCCCATTTATCTGCAAGTTTTTAAATAACAGGTGTGCTCTGGATGAGTCAATTTTGCTGAAGTTTTGAATTTCATATATTTTTCCAACCAAGGGACCTTAGCTATTTGCTGCACAACATGGGTCTTTCTTAGATGATAAATGATAAAGAACCAATAGTAAAAATGATATTCCAATCCAGCAAAAAAAAAAAAAAACGGAATTGCCTTTAGCTTAAAGATTTACTGATAACCCTAACTTAACCAACTTAATTTAAATTTGCGCTCACACATTGATTACAGTTCCATTCCTCAAGGAGAGACTAGGCAGCACTTTATTTTATTTTGGTACTTTTATGCGACTCCCACCCACAAAATGATTCGTAAATGTATAGTACCGTTGTGGGCTAAGAATTCTTTTTCTATTTTTATTTAATTTTTCTATAGTTCGGAAAAACAGCTCTGTAGAGACCAAACATTTTCACTTTCGAACTATTTCAAGCCACTTCAGATCTGTAGCTAACCAATCGTTCGCTAACACGTCCGCAACTCATTCTAATCATTTATTACATTTCGGAGAAATGCTGGATGAAAGGCTGTATTGGTGATTCTAGACTATTATAATATGTAGAATTTGTGTGTTGTGTGCGGTCGATTTTGTGGAGCTGTGGGACTGATAACTGTAATTTCTTCCGTGTGGATAAACCTTACTTCTCTACTAAAAGGATAAAGTAAGCAACTCTGAAAAAAGCTCAAATTCCATTCTTCTAGTCGGTGACTAGAACAAGTCTTTTCTTCTGCACGATTAGCGACATGAAAGTTAGCACGATATTACACAGTTACCTAAGTAGAGCATTTGATTTTTCAAAGAATACGTGCATATTTACACCATTATGATATATTATTGAGAATATTACTATTTTTAGAAAATACTGCATGTCGATTTGTTGTTGACTGGATGCAATATTATTATTATTATGGCCATACCGTCCAGTAAATCTTTCAAAGATATATCAACCAGCATGGTTGCATAAAATCACCTCTCCCCAGTCACACCGATGATTTGTAACATTCTAGTAATTGAGAAAAAATTAAAAGCGCACATCTTAGTAAGTAAGTGAATGTTAATATCTTGTAAATAATTGTGAATGCATTGCGCAAAATAAAAGCTCTATTTGTGTGTGTATGTGTTCACACACACACACACACACACACACACACACACACACACACACACACACACACACACACACACACACACACACACACACACACACACACACACACACACACACACACACACACACACACACACACACACACACACAGAAATGCTCACTAACAAAATATTAATCAAAATACCTGCGATATGTCAAATATGAAAAATCTAATATGAGTTACCTTTATTTGTTTTTATATTTGAAAGATTACGAGCAGAATCAGGATCATTTATTGACAGACACGCATGGGGAAGTTTATCTGGTCCCGTAAATGGCTTACTCTTATTGCATGACCTATAAATTTTAAGGAAATTAAAGGCAATGAATCATAGGATGTATATACAGTTCAAAGTTCAAAGTAGTTAAAATTTAAGTTCTGATTTTCTCATATCACACAGTCATTAGAGGGATATAACGTAAATTTACCTAATAATTTGCAAAAAAAAAAAAAGAGGACAGAAATGATACCTACCTACTACTACTTTTTATTCTTTTCCGAAGGACAATGCTAGACTGTGTGTTATCCAATGGTTACCGATTGTCTGCTAATTTGTTATAAGATATTTGGAGCATAGGAAAACAGCACGAAACTAACAACTATCAGTATTTTCAACTAGTAACAAACTATCAACATTTTAACGATAAACGAATCTGTAACATTAAGGAACTATCAACATTTCATGGCTAGATTTGAAGCAAAATATTTCAAATATAGGAACACGAAATATCACCTGCTATTTTCCTAACGTCACATAAATCACATCACCAATCCTTCCAAACTTAGAAATCTTTCTTTAGAAAGCTTTATAAAGAAGTAAAGAGTTGGTTCAGTAGTTGTCAGCATAGACAGCGAGTGGATGTTGAAGAGCATCTGCAGGATTGTGGAGAAAAATTAGAAAAGAAAACAAACCAATGGTGGCGCAAAATTTGTTTTGTGGAGTAGTGCCAATGAAAATGCCCACAGAATATACATAATTAAACAAAGTTCAATTATTAGAATGAATTCTTCATGTGTGTGTGTGTGTGTGTGTGAGAGAGAGAGAGAGAGAGAGAGAGAGAGAGAGAGAGAGAGAGAGAGAGAGCGAGAGAGAGAAATGGAGAGAGAAAACGAGAGCGTGCTTGATGTACAAGAATTGGTATTCAAGTGAGAACAGTAAGAACCCGAAAAGAAAAGCAATTTTACTGCTTTTCACGCAAATTTTGTACGTTTTTCATATGAATTCCACTTACGAAGGATGTAAATCTATAGTACTGTAGTTTCTTCCGAGTGCATAAACGTTACATGTCTTCTAAAAGGGCAAACTAATTCTGAAAGAAAGAAAGAAAGAAAGAAAGAAAGAAAGAAAGAAAAGCCAAATAGCTAAGTAAATTCGAAAATCCCACACTCGAAACCAAACATGGAATTTTTTTTTCAAGGAACTTCAGGCCTCCAGGAAACAGGATGGTATTTTCACACCTTGCAGTGTAATTCATTTATCACCTGAAGACAATCGCAAACATCCATGCTTAAGGTGGGATTCGAACTCTGCATGTTGATTGGAGAAATGATATGCTAATATCTCCTAACTCAGTCCGACAAATGCGCCAATTTTCTGAATTTGCATAATTTAATGGAGGAAAAATATCCACAGAATTTTCTCCAGTGAAATAAACTTTTCACAATAGAAAAGAATTTTAAAAAGTATGCTTTTCCTTAACAATGAAAATCATGGTAAGCTTTAGAACCATTTCTTGTTAATTATAAGGCATTTGTAATCATATGGAATGCCTTGTAAAGAAAGATGTTCTCATGACAAAATGCAGTAGGTAAGCAATAAGAAACGAGACAAATTAAACGGAATAAACCTAAACATCTTGCTGTTATTAGACAAACGTCTTTTGTTGGTCACAAGCACCTGGGAATATAAAATATTTTGCATCGACACTCGTATGTCAATAACATACTGTTATATATCTGGAAGATAAGCCTTGGAAGACAGTCATTATTCTTACTAGTCCCATAGGAATAATGCTATTTTTAGGTAAACCAGGAACAGCGCACATTTCCTACTTCACAGGCATATAGATTATGTCACTCGTAATGTGGAAAACACATGGCAAGACGAATTCTAGCTTAGTATAACTCCTTCTAGTTTATTTATTTTGATTGTTGATATTTGGTCCTTTTTACTAAATATGAGACATTTTCTTTGGATTTTATTGGACCATGACACAAAATAACATATCGGAGATGTCGACAACAACAGAACAGACACCTCAGGATTAGCCCATCATTTCTCAATTTCGAACCATTCCATTGATTGGGACAACAGCTCCATGCCATACATTGAAGAAGATTTCAAATGTAGAAACATTAAAGAAGCTGCAGTGGTACTCTGTACAGGAGACAGTAGAAATCAAGGCATGATATTAAAAGACATTTGGAAAAGTTAATAAATTCACCATGTTTAGCAGAACTGAATTACGCGAAAAACTATAAAATGCGATCTACTAACAATAATTAATTCTCCACGCTTTATGCTCTTAATGTCGCGCGTCGTTTTCAATTTTTTAAACTAATTTTAAGGTGGTTACCGCATTCTTCTATTGTAGCATTTAATGTTAATATAACCATTCTAGTCCTGAAGAAGCCAGACAGACCCAAGTTGGCGAAACTGGTTGATTGTATACCTATATTTATATATAAAAAAACAACAACATTGTCCAATAAAATCCAAAGAAAATGTCTCATACCTTCTAGTTTAGTAATATAACTAATATGTGTTATACTTCATATTTGAATTTCTGTGTCCGTTCAGGAATAGGAGCAATACGAAATATTGCAAGTAGTCTGCTATGAACTGCTAGTAAGCTAAGCTGGTGTTATTTTCGATACAAAGGGGTGAAAAACATGTCAAGACACACCCCGTATCAGCCACAACACCATAGTGGTAGTCATTCATCATCGCATAGAGTCTTCATTTTTTTTTATCTGCAACCCCTTTTCATTTGGCAAAATTATCAGCGAACTCCCCCCCCCCCAGCAGTACTGGTTATGTTTTTTATAATCTAGTGTCATATAATCACGATTTTTATGACGGTTATGTCTTCAATAAACAAAACAAATATAGAATGAAAGACTGTAGTGTATAATGGTTTCAATAGTTCTGTAATAAATATTTCGTTAATTCAGGTTTATCGGTGTTTGCTGCTACCCCCGAATCTTTTTTTTGAGACACAGAGGGATCACTATAGTTAATTATGGAACACAACTGCTGCTGTGTCAGGGGAGAATTACTTGTGTGCCTGCGACTGTTGAATCCTATATCTGTGACAGCGTGACGCATCGTCATCTTCATCTGAGATATCGTTACTGCCTCACTTGTATTGTAACATTAACTGTGGCAGTATCACCTTCGCTCACAGAAACTACACTATCGTCAAAAGAAAATAGACGCCTTTATCGGAGACAGGGATATACGTAGAGACAAACGGATACAAAAACGATACTACTACTTAGTAGCAACCAATAAAACATCCTCAGGAAACAAAACAAAACACAAAAAGCTTTTATCTGAAACTCTACTCTAATCAGTTTATTCAATTTAAGAGGTCTACACTTGACCTTTGTGACCCAAGTTAATTCTGTCAAAAGTGCAAATATTATCTTCTGACACAACAGCCTGGACTCATAGTCTGTCTTGTTTTTCGCGTAATTCAAATAACAACCCCTTTCAACCAAAAAAGCACATAGTATCTCAGATGGAAGAATCCCCTGTCCATCCTCCACGGTCATAACATTTCCAAACTTTCTGATATCATTATTCTTCTCATTATTGCGACTTCATTTTCATAAACATTAACTAGCATATTATGCAGAACACGTCCATCTAAGTTCAAGATGGACGTGTTCTGCTCTAGACATGGATAGTTATTATTCAGTTTGTGACATAATACACGCCCTAAGCATCTTTCATTCAAAAATTAAGTAACGTTCCCATATTTATCTTTTAGGCCCCTCTCCCCAACTGACTACATCGTAATGTTTGAAAACTTCTTGTTGGAAAGTGAAAAATAAACACCTCCCGAATTAATTAATGACAGAGCATTAAACTACATTTTGTATATAAAATCAGTTTTAATATAAGATCTGTCCAAAAATGAGCGATGTTATCCTATCTTCCTCTCATGTATTAAACTACGAGTAAATATCCGGTCTTGACCAATAACTTGGATTTTATGGAAACCTAATCAACGCTGTCACATGGCAGTTAACCTTATCTATCATTTATGCCGATTGCATGTATTCGCTGGCCAGTTTGACTGCTCTCTAGGATGTAAAACCCGATATTCCTGAAGGAAAACGTTCCATTCCATATGAGACCGACATGGGATTGAAACCCAAGTCTCCTTTCAGAAGAAGAGGAGTGTTGTAGATAGCAACTAACAGGACAGTGAAATCAGTGTGAAAAGACGTTTTGTTTTTCCGAAATGCAAAACTAAACTAAATGAATATTAATAAGTTATATTTATCATCCATCTGGTCATCTAGTCAATTGAGGACTCACTCCAATCAACAGACATTTTGAGTGCCCTCTATTATAGAAAATAAGAATTATATACTTACTGATCATCACCTTCTACAACAGGATTTTTGCAGTTGAGAACCAAAATTCCAGGATCTAAGATCAATTCTTTGATATTGGTTTTATTGCTGTAATATGATTCTGGATATTTTAATTCCTGCAAACAGTACACACAAAATGGCAAGTAGTTTATATCATTTAGGAAAGTTCACCTTAAATAAAAAACAGCAATACAAACCTAAGTAAATGGTATTATAATATTATTGTTATGTAATTTATGTGCAACATTACTTAAGCAATGAGGCCAAGTGCCAGTATTCTGTTAACTGAGTGGGTTCTCTGTGCGGTTTGAAGGATGAAAAATCCCTAGTTTGGGAGACCAAACCTGAGAGTGCAATACGAAATTCTGTTAACAAATTTTGTTTAAATATTTCTAAACGACTTTTTGCGTTTAAGAGAGGATTCGAACCGAAGTCTTCCGCTATTCTCGCAACCGCTATGGTAGCGCTCACATTACTTAGACTGTTATGCTAACAATTTATTATTATTAGTAGTATTACTTGACACCTCGAGGGACTCATCGAGGGAGAGCACCTACTGCACAACTCTGTCTCCACCAACTATACCAACGCCATCTACCGCCTACCACCAGTATTTTCAAAGACAATCACAAACATTCATGCCCACGTCGGGATTCGAACCCGTCTTTTAGCTGGAGAGTGGATACACTAACTACTCGGCAGACCAGGTCGGCTTTTTTCTTTAGTCCTTAATATTTCTGCAATTACAATGAGCAAATTGAATGCTACACAGAAGATAATAATTTTCAATATTCTGTATGCAACTTCATTCGTGTTGCGTTTGTATTTAATATGGGCATTTCATTTTAAAAATAAATAAATAAGCGGATATGATCTTCAAATTAATAAAATAGAATTATGGTTTGTGTAAAGAACAGAATTCTTGAACAATTTAATATTTAACTGCGGAAACCAAAATAGAGTTGAGGTTTAAATATAAGTTATAGCACGCCATGTAATAAAGAATAAACATTAATAAAGTATAAAATGAATAATCTTATATCTAACGCCTTTTTATTCGTTAAAAAAGTAATATCTTTTCTCTCTAAAGTCTGAAAATCGGTGGGATACCTGGACTCCACTGCTAGCAAAATCAGCAGCTTCGTATTTCTGCCAGCATATTAGGACAATGGTAGCTAATAAAATGAGAATACTATCGTCACCTCGACTTTCAAATTCTAACGACAGTATTATATTATTATTATTATTATTCGTGACACCTCCAAGGAGTCCGAGGACTCATTGCGGAAGGACACCCACTGTCTACAATACACCGAATTTCTACTACTAATCATCTCCATTAACGCCATCTACCGCCCACCACAACTAGTGTTTTTTTGTCTGTAAATTGCGTGTGTTCTGAAGGGCCGATTTGTTTGTATGCGGGATGAAAAACCCGAGTTTCCAGGAGAAAAAACCCTGCTACCTCCGTATGTGATCGGCTAACTCACCTTCGATTAAAAAGTCCACATAAAGATTCCTCCCGTCACGACGAGAATCGAACTTAGGCCTATTCCAATCGAAGGGCGCAATGCACCGTCGTTCTTCAAATTGCGCTACGGAGGCGCTTATATGTATGTAAATATAACCGTGCTTTCAGAAATGTCATGAGAAGAATCGCTAGCGGTCACGTCCACTTGGAATGAACTGAAACAGAGAAGTATGATGAACGTATAGAATTCCAGAACATCGAGCTACTAAGATATAACCGAGCCTTAAATATTTTGGAGAGCAGTCATAACTTTGGTATTCTGTTACAATACCCAAGGCTACTACATAGCAGACAATGCAATCTCATAGGTCCAATCTCAATCCCTGAGCGAATGCTTTTTGGTCGGAAAGACCTGGATTCGAATCCCCTCTACGTTAAAAAAAGCGGATATAAATGAACGGTTAGAAATAAGTTAACAAAAGTACCCAAAATCACCTATAAAAACACTGACACTAAAAATAAGCCTAAAATTGTGTGAAGAAGAATGGAAGACATCTAAAAACGGATCAGTAACAAAATACTGTAATTCGTGTCAAAGATCAGGAAGACGACTCCGGCTGAAAATATCTCCCTCTCCCCAAGTTTAACCAAGCTAAAAGCGGACGTGGAAAATTAAGACATTATCCAAATAGATTCCATATTCTGCTTCTCTTGTCCATATCTTCAACAGACTGTTGATTACTTACTGTATGACTGTCAGCTACTGGACTTCATCGGATGCCCCTAATAAAACACACGATCACTTCAGGAGACGAGTGACCAGTGTTTAAAAGAGACTTATTCAAAAATATAACTCAGAATTATTTAATTTTGGCAATGCTTCAATTTGTAAACTACTTTTTTATAGTGTAAAATATGTAGCATTAAAAATATAAATCTAAGCATATGTAAATATGGATGTAAATATAGGAATACGTACATATCAATGTAAAAATATCAATGTAAATATGACTATTGAGCCAAAAATATCAATATAAATGTTATTCAATTGCTTAGAAGCTACATGTAGCATATGCATTGCGTGCAATGGAGTATAGGAAATAAATTATCTTCTGTTTCGGTTACTATTGGAAGGAAATCACACACGCACATGGGCGTATCTGTGTTTTTTAATAAGTACTTGAGAGAAAATGAAATAGTGATTATGCTTATTTCTGATGAATTCTATTATTCCGTGTGGTTGCATCTACACTGCTTGGAAAGAAGTCAATGGACACTATAGGAACAAACAGCCAAAAATGCAAGCCAAAAATGCAAACCAAAAAGATGACTGCAGCCCTCCTGGGCATACTTTCCACAAGGTACTATAACGATCAATGGGAATTTTGTACCATGGCATGTAATGAGGTGCTGGATTGTTGTAAGCAGACGCCCATTGACTTTACACGACACTCCAGTTCTTCCCACAATGGGTGGGTGTAGGTGTGGCGGATGCTCGGTGAATACGTCTTTTACAAGGTGCGTAACTCCCACTATGAAATTCGGTGGTGGTATGATGGTATGATTCTGTTTTTCCTGGTTTGGCCTCGGACCTCTGTAGTGCCACGAATGTTGAACTCCAAGAGGCATCTGAACCAGTGGCGCACTCAGGATTTAATCTTGGGGAGCCAAGCACTCAAGATTTAATTTTCGGGGGGGGGGGAGAGTTGAGTAGACGATTTACGAATACACACTACTCATATGACTACGCATATAACCTATGACTGAGCATCTGCAGTGATCGCCAATACATGATAAGTAGTATAGAAATAGAAGACAACATAAATAAAAAAAATGAATTTTAATTAAGAAAAGATTTTTTGAAAATTTTCTAGTGTTTATTTCCTTTTTCTTTTGGGGAAGGACCGGAGGCCCCTTGGCCCCATCCCTGGGTGCACCACTGATCTGACCATTCTGGTCAGATCAGCTCTGTGGAGGCAAGTCAAATGTAGTCACGTTCATATTCACAAACAACAAGCAGTTGCAGCAGCAGATTTATGACACAATGCATTGACTTGCTGAAAGAGACAACGGTCAGTTCCGTAGAAACACCACAAAGTAGGAGGCATTGCAGTGACCAGAATGTTCAGATACCTCTCGAAGTTCAATGTTCGTAGCATCACAAGATTTTTGGTGTTAGTGTGTTGAATGCTTTTGCTAGTTCAATAAAGGCAACTTATACTATTCTACTGTTATATAACGCAGCGTTTATTAGGACTGTGAAATCTTTCAGGAGTGTTATTGTTCTTTTTTTTTTTTTTTTTGAAAACTGTTTTCAGAATGATGTGACTTTTTTTTTTCATATATGAGAACAGTTTTGATATACGATGCGCTCCATAAAGTGGTTGATCACCAACAAGGTACAAGGTACCTAACAACACACAATATTGTTAGGTACAAGGTACCTAACAATATTGTGTGTGTGTGTGTGTGTGTGTGTGTGTGGCGGGGAGGGGACAATGTAGATGGTGGATAGTGACACTGTGTGTAGATGAAGAATTAAGTAGTGTAGACGATGGATTGTATGGAGTGCCCTTGGACTCCTTAATGGTCTCACGTAATAACGAATCCGTTTATTGCTATCAGGTATTATGCTACTCTTGGTTCTCTGGTAGAAACACATCACTAAAATTTATTTCGCCAAAACTTTTTAGGATGTCTAAAGCAGATGGTCTCTAGATAGCCTTCAATATCAAGGAGTTCTCTTATTTGTCAATGTTTACTTCGATGCACATGCAGATTTTCTGAATGTGCCAATTTAAAATTAGAACATTCAGGAAAATCAACCAGTTGAGAAATCTGCTTGTATTACAATTCTACTTGAAGAGGGGAGAGGGCTAGATTTTTCTCTCACAGGGCAGTGCACGATTGGAAAGGATTGTCATTGGATGTTGTGAGTGTAAGCAGTGTGAATGAATTCAAGAATAATTATGATAGCTGGTGTGTGTATTATGTGGTTCCCTCGATGAGTCTATGACTCCCTGGAGGTCTCTATTAATAATAATAATAACAATAATTTTTTTTTAATAAGTATATTTTTTATTGATTGCTAAAATATGTATACATACAATAAACATCTTGTGTGACATTGCATCTTATAATTTTAGAGTTCAGCACTAAGTGCTGCAATTCCTACATTGGATTTCAATTAAAATTTTTAATAATACTTTTTTGCTTTTATATTATGTATTTACAACACACGTTCTTCTAATATAAACAATGAAGATTATACAGAATTTTTTGTATACTTTTTTATTTTATTTTTATTTTATTTTTATTTTATTTTTATTTTATTTTTTTTTAAGTTTGAGAAAGAATGATTATACATACAAATTTCTGCATTTGCGTATAAGGATTACTTGTAGATGGGTGAGGCAAGTTAATCCCACCTACTTCGAAGCTTGGGTTAGCTTTTATGAAAAGAGTGGATTTAGCCTTCACTATTTGTGTTTTTGCTACTGTTTATGTATGGGATGTAGGCATTGGATGCTAGTGATTTGTGATGTGCATATTAGTGTTAATGGTTTCTTAACTTTGTTGGTATATTTTCCAGAGTTCGTTTTTTAATGTTCTGTAGTTATCTACGTGTTTTAACTTTCTTGGTAGGTTGTTGAGTTGCGTGGGTATCTGATGTGATCTCATAAAAGAACCGTATGAGTTGTTGAAGGGTGTGGGGATGTAAAGAGTTGTTGTAGGTCGTGTTATACGATATGCGTCTCTGTTGTTTTGATAGATGATGTTGAAGTAATTCCTTGTTAATGTCATGTAGTGTTTCAGGTTTTTAATGCTCAGAATTCTGTGTATCGCCATGTGCTTGTCGGATATTGGTTGTTGTGTGTAAGGTGTCCAAATCACTGTTGACACGATTTTCCTGTGTAGTGTTTCTAATTTTGTTAGGTGGCTGTTTGATGTATTTGTATAGACTGTTATCGTATCTGAGTAGGGATTAGCAGATACCGTGATATAGGAGTTTTTTTTATGTTGGGTAGAATAATGTCTTTAACTTGGAAGAGTTTTGCTGCGATGATCCGGAGTTTGGTGTGTAGGTATTCTATATGTTTTGTCCATTTCAGGTGGGAATCTATATAGAGACCGAGGTATTTTGCATGTGTTGCAGGTTTGATTTCGGAACATTGGCAGGTATTTTTGTTGTTAATGCAGCGGTATGTGTGACAATGTATCGATAGTGATGCTGAGCGTATGATTCTTGGGTTGTGTATTATCAACATCTGTGTTTTGATGCCGTTGATTAGAATTGCGTTTTGGTGGAAGTATGTTGTGATTTCGTTTAGGTCTTGTGCTTTGCAGAGAGCTGAGTTAATGTCTGTGTGGATTGCTAGTAGTGCAATGTCATCTGCGTATTGAAATATTTGACTTCTTATGGATATATTATGAACATCGTTAATGTATATGTTGAATAGAGTGGACGATAATATGGCATATTGGAATACACCTTGTTTTTGTACCTATTTTTGTTACTTTTGTTCAGTTTGAGAGGTAGTTCTTGAACCATGTATGCAGTGTTCCTCTTATACCTATTGAGTATAGTTTGGTGAGTCGTATGTCATGTTCAAGTGTGTCAAATGCTTTGGTTAGGTCCAGCAGTATAAGGACGGCGTATTTGTTTCTGTCGAGAGCTTTGTTTAGTGTGTCGGCGATGTCTTCTAATAAAGTAATGGTGCTTTTTGTTTTCTGAAGGCCATATTGGGTTTGTGAGATGATGTTGTACTTCTGTAAATAGTTCTGTAGTCTGGTGTGTGTTATTTTTTCTAGAATTTTTGAAATGACTGGTAGCGGAGCTATTGGTCTGTAGTTCTGAGTATCGTTTCTTTTGCCGTATTTGTATATTGGCGTAATTACTGCAGTTTTTAGTTGTTGTGGAATAATGCCTGTGTCGAATATTATGTTCACGAGTTTCCAAATTATTGGATTTATTTGTTGAAAGTATGTTATAATGTCTGTGAGTCATATTTTGTCTATTCATGGAGTGTTTTAGTCTTTTGTTTTAGTTGTAGGATTGCTTCTTTCAGTTACTGTTTTGTAATGGGTGGAAAATACATCGTTTGTGTTCAGTAGTTTTTTGTTGATCGTTGGTAGATTGTCTTTTTTGAGTTGTGTGATGTTGTTTGTGAAAACCCGGTTGATTGAGTCTGCTAGTTCCTCTTAGTTTGTGTCCTGACCGAAGCTTTTTGCAATAAAATCTTGTACTGAAGTTTTCTTTTTTCGGGTTACTAATTCGTTGAGTGTAGCCCATGTTTGCTTAATGTTGTCATTATATTCCATGAAATTTTGGAAGTAGTAGCGTCTTTTTGACCTAAGAATTTTTGTTGTTAGTTTATTTCTTGTGTTTTTGTACAAGGTTTGTAAATGTGTGTTACTGGGTGACTTTTTAAGTTTTTTCCATAGATTTTCTTTTTCAGTAATAGTATTTAGTATGTCGTCATTTATCCATCGATTGTTGTCTGTTTGTCGCCTCGTTTGTGTAGGTTTTGTTGCTTTTTTGTATATTTATGTGAACTTTAGTTGAAAATTCTCGTATAATGTTACAGGATCGTTTATTTTAAGTAGGGAATTACAGTCTATATTTTTTACTTGGTTATCGACAATGCTCTTTAGTATGATCGAGTTTTGTCGACTTTTGTGGTGGTGGGAGGGGGGGGAGGTAGGAAACGTAATAAAACGAAGTTGAGACAAAGTAGTGATCGGCAATTTTTACGTTAATTACTGATGATGTATATGTATGGATGGGAGCAGGTATATTGATATGATTAATGCATGATTGTGTTAGTGAGTTATTGAGTATTTCTTCTCTTGTTGGGGAGTTAATGGTAGGGTTTATGTTGTACTGACTTAGTATATCAAGATATGTGTTAGTGGTTGAAGAAGCGTGGTCAAGAGTATTTATGTTAATATCTCCTATTAGGATGAGCCTGTGTGTTGTACGCTGTTCGATGCCGCTTAGCCATGTTTCTTACTCGTAAATAAAACTGAGTGGATTATTATCTGGGGGTCTGTATATTGTGTTTATGGTGTATTTGATACTATTGTGGCTATTTGTGATTTCCAAAATTAGTGTTTCTGCATGTTCGAAGTGAGTTTGTTTTTCTGCCACATTTTATTTTTCTTTGATAAATGCCACAATGCCACCTCCTCTTTTGTTTGGTCTGTATAAGTTGGAGATTTGATAATTATTTATGTTGTATGCGTAAATTTCTGTATCGTTTATTGCAACTTCGGTCGGTATTAGCGCATCTGTGTTTGTCATGGTATGATTGAGCTGTGTTATCAATGTAAGCCAGTGTTTTTTATACTTCTTATGTTTGTGTGTATGACTGTGAAGTTGGTGTTGGTGGAAATGTTGTCTGTCCATTTCTTCAAAGAGTCAAAGACCTTGAAGTTTATGTTGTCTGGCTGGATATGTTCGCTATATCCAGTCAGACATAATAATAATAACAGTCAGATATCATAATAATAATAATAATAATTTTTTTAACATTTTATTATGTCTTAGATAAATTATATACTTAGATACAATAATAATTATATATAAACGTATATATATGTGATATTTATAATACATTACAATTGTGAATAACTTACTTGCAGGTATAATGTTTTTAAATAATAATAATAACTTTATTTTATTTTTTATTCTTAATAAATGATATTTTTGTTCATTGCTAAAATATTTACACACATATATATACAATAGTTATCTCGAGTATAAATTTACAAAATTTTTTGCATTGGATTTCAGTTAAATGTTTTAATAACACTCTGCTTCTGTATTGTGCATTTACACTTTACAACGCATGTTCTAATATTGACTGTGATGATGATACAGATTTTTTTTTTTAGTGAATCACTAATGTAATAATAATAGTTTGGGAGGCATTTCTGATTACTTCCTCGAAGCTTTGCAGAGCTTATCTGAGGAAGATAATAGATGGCGATGGTTTCGTGGTTATGTTTCTATACTGGCCTTAAGCCAGGTATTGATTATACTGTTTGTTGGTACGTGCTTGGAAGGCTTCAACTGATATTACACAGTTTAACTTTTTTTTTTTTCAAGTAGTTGGATTTGGAGATGGTGTGTTTGTTTGTGTGCATGTATTTTGAGAGGGGTTTGTCATAAGTTTTTTTTTTGTGTGTGTGTGTGTGTGTGTGTGTGTGTGTGTGTGTGTGTGTGTGTGTGTGTGTGTGTGTGTGTGTGTGTGTGTGAGGGAGAGAGAAACAGGAATTGCTCTAATTTTTTTTCTCGCTATAATATTTATATAGCGCCTATTTCAGCTCACTGTATGTCCCTAGGTTTCCGTTGCCGCACGGCAGTTTGTTTGTCATGTCAGGTACATAGAAGTTTCAAGTGGCTTTGCCGTAGGGATTGTTGTACTTATATGTTATGTAGTTTGTTGACTGTGGTCTTATTATCTGGTTTGTTGTTCTGGTTACTCTATAGGTTGGGCTGTAGTAAGGTTTAACATAACTGTGTAGTGGCATAAGTGTTTCACTTAAATATTTTGTGTTCTGTCCGTGCTTCCTGCATAAGTGTGGGTTGTTCCCAGAATATCCGTTTTACCATTTTATCTTGGAACCATTGCAATCCGTTAAGTGTGTAGTTTATGCAGAATGCATAAGATGTGATTGCGTATCATAAAACGTGTTCACATAATGCTTTACAGATTAGTATTTTTATGTGTGTCAGGGCTACATCTTTTAATTGGTATGGTTTGCTTGCTATTATCCTAAGCTTGGTGTGTAGGTAGTTTATATGGCTTTTCCAACTTTGATCAGCATCGAAGTGAAGTTCGAATAGAAATAATAATAATAATAATAATAATAATAATTATAATAATAATTTTTTTTTCTCAGACAAATTACATACATTATATGAAGACAATTATGCATAACAAATACTATCTCGTACATAAAGTATTTTTTAAAAAAATAACAACAATAACAGTTTACAGCATATATTATTATAATATTCATAATGATGATTATTACAGATGTTTCTTTGCAATTTTACACACTATATATACAATATCAATGGATATAATCACTCTATGTTGCATACTTTTGTTACAGTTATTATATACATTACATACATTTCATTACATATGATACATTACTTACATTTGTTTACATATGATATTTACATTACATACTTTTGTTTAAATATAATACATACATTACATACTTTAGTAAACATGTGATACGTACATTACATGCACTTGGTTGCATATGATACATCTTTGAAGAGAGTTAATTTCTCTGCTTTCATCCTCGAAGCTTATATGGAAGCTTATCTGAGGATGACACCAGTTGGTTATTATGAATTTGTTTTTTTCCCCTGTGTTGGGAAACTACGAAATCTATGATTGAGAAATTCGCGCGCGCGCATGCATGCACACAATAACTTGGAATGTATTGATGCGTCGCTGAACTGGAAGCCTGAACGAATATATTGTGTTTCATTAAGTTTGTATGGTATTTTGGGTGCGTATTTCTTGTTCATAGTATGACCTTAGAAGCTCTTTTCAGGCTATTGTAGTTTGTAAGGTTTCTGTATTCAAATGGTAATTTGTTTATCATGTCTGGGATGTAGAAGTTTCGCGTGGCCTTTCCGTAGTGATTATTGTATTTATATGTGATATAATTAGTAGTCTGAGGTCTTGTTATAAGGTATGTATTTCTGACTGTCCTGTAGTTGGCATCGAAATAATGTTTTAGCAAGGCTGCATAGTGACATAAATGTTTTGCTGTCAGTATTTTGTGTTCTGCCATTGCAATGTTTATAAGGTCGTGATTTTCTCTTTGTTCCCAAAAGATCAGTTTTGTCATTTTGTCATTTACTGTAGCGACATTAATGTATTTAATTTGTAGGGTGCACAGAAAGCATACGTTGTTATAGCGTATCTTAGTATATTTTGGCATAATGCTTTGTATATTAGTGTTTTTAGGCGTATAGGAACTGTATTTTTTAACCTGTAGAGTTTGCTACTTCGGAGTTTTTTGTGTAGATAGTTTATGGCCACATAAACCATCTACACAAGTTCTTATCTGCATGGAAGTAAATTCCAAGGTATCGTATTGTTTCAACCTGAGTGATTGTAGTGGTTTTGCTGTTCTGTGTGTTTTTCATGGAAAGTGGATGTTGGATGGTTATATATTTGTTATCAACTGGTCAAGTGAGTGGATTTCTGAATATCATTAATTTTGTCTTTTTTGAGTTTCGGTGTATGGAGTTTTTCGTGAGCCAGTCTATGATCAGATTTATGTCATGTTGCATATTTGTTTGGGCTATGCTTGTGTTACTATGGATGGATATTATTGCTGTATCATCTGCGTATTTGAATATCTTACCTTTGAGTGGTAGCTTATTTATATTGTGCGTGTAAATGTTGAATAGAGCTGGAGAGAGTACAGCTCCCGGTGGTACTCCACAGGTTACTGCTAGCTCTCTGCTTCGGTTGACCCGATACATGTGATATGCTTTCTATTTTGTAGGCAGTTTGTAAACCACCTGTGAAGAGGCCCGTCCATTCCAACATGCCTCAGCTTTTCTAACAAGGTTTGATGTGTAAATGTATCGAATGCTTTAGTTAGATCAATAAAGACAACCATGGTAATTTTGTTTTTGTCTAAGGCGGTATTAATTAAGTCTGTAAAGTCTTTCAAGAGAGATTTGTTCCCTTATTTTTCTGAAAACCATATTGTGTTTTGGGGATAATATGAAAGGTCTCTGTGTATGCTGTGAGTTTCTTCAGTATGATCCGCTCCACAATTTGATTGATAATTGGTAATGTTGCTATGGGTCTGTAATTGATGATTAAATTTCTTTTTCCATGTTTGTATATGGGTGTGATTATGGCGGTCTTTAGCATACTTGGTATCTGTCCTGTTTTAAACATTTTATTTATTAATTTTAGTAGGATAGGACTTAAACTAGTTGAATGTTGTTTTATATCTTTAGGTCTGATACCATCAATTCCTGGACCTTTGTTTGGTTTGATTTGATGTATTGCTTAGAGAAGTTGTGCTTCTTTTATGATTGGGAACCATAATGACTGTTTTGATCGCGGTCCAAGTGGAGGGTCTCGTTTTGTGATTGGGGGAATATTTCAGTGCAGGTCTTGGATGGAGTCTGCAAAGTATTGGTGAAAGTCATTTGCTAGTTGTTGGATAGGTTTTGCGTCTTTCATGAAGCTGTATTTTATGGTTTCGGAGGCGGTGGTGTTGGGAACACAATCTAGCATCTCATTGATCAGATGCCAGGTTTGTTTCATATTGTGTTGTGCAGAGGTTAGTTTGTCTCTATAATAGGTTCTTTTTGCATTTCTGATTTGTATTATAAGGCGATTCCTTGTTATCTTATATTCAGTTTTTAAAGCTCTGTTATTTGGATATCGCTTTAATTTTTTCCATAAAGCGTCCTTTCTGTGTATTTCTAGGATTACGTTTTGTGTTATCCAAGGAATTTTTATTGTTTTTGAACGAATTCTTAGCTTTCTTATATATTTCCTCCAGTGTGAGTTTAATGTTTTTGTATAAGATATCTGCTGAATCTGATGCCAGGTGGTCCCAGTCTGTTTTTTTCTTATTTCATGGTTGATTACTTCTTCGTCTGTTATTGTTTTATGTCGGTTTTCTTCTTTGGGACATTGCATGGATGTTGTCTTGGTGTTCAGGTTTAGAGTGGTGAAGTAATGGTCTGCTACTTTATGTATATGACTGATGCAGTGTAATTGTTTGGTGGTGCTCGGACGTTTATATGATCTAGACAGGAGGCAGTGATAGTATTTCCGAATATTTCTTCTCTAGTACTTGATGTTATTGTTGGTATTAGATTATACATGGATACCGTGTCTAGGTATTGTACAGTGTTGTTCTGGTTTTCCTTTCCAATATTTATGTACATGTCGCCAATTATCATTAGGTATTCGGATGAACATATTTCTTGGCTTGAAAGCCAGCAATTGAGTTCGTGCAAGAATTTTATCATGTTTAGGTTTGGTGGCCTGTAAATAGCATTTAGTATTGTGGGATGCTGTCTATTGGTGGTATTAGTGATTTCGAGGCAAAGGGTGTCAGCATGCTCAAACTGATAGGCCGTTTCTTTTGCTATTAATTTATGTTTATAAATATTAATATTCCACCTCATCTTTTTGTTTGGCGGCATGGCCTATGTTGTTGGAAGCCTGGAATTTGGAAAGCAGTCGCTTCGTCATTAGTTACGGGTACTTCTAATAGAATCAATATCAACAATATCAGCGTAATTCCTCAGATAAGCCTATAAGAATAACCAATGTTTTCTGATGCTTCTGATGTTAATATGCAAGATTGAGAGACCTCTCGCTTGTACTGTGTGTTTTTCCATGCATCAAGCGATTCAAAAGTACAATTACTGATGTATTCTAGTGTAATTACATCTATATGAATGTTCACATTCATTTTTGTTGTGTTGAGATCTTCTTATTGAACTAAGTTGGAGTCTTTTGTTTCACTCTGGCAACCTGTCTATATCTTCCGAGCTTTTTAATTGTATAGACTTTGAAGTCTGTTACTTTCTTAAGAATATCTTGCCGTCTTTGATCCATAAAAAGTGATACTTTTTTTCTGTTTTTTCTTTTCTTGCGTGGTTCAAAAGATTTTGATTGAAAGGTGTTAAATACTCCGATAGAAAGATTGGCATACTGATTTGCGATGCATTTAAATCCTTGACTACTGGTTTTTCAGTCTGCTGGCTTTTATGAGATTGTCTCTTGTAGCCATGCTTGTCAGACCGATTATGACTGGTAAGGGTGGTGGTTTGGGTTTCAATAAGGCTTGTTTTTTGTTCTTCCTGGGAATCCGATTTATGGTCTGAATATCATTATGCTGTAGGGGAATGTCAATTGCATGGCCTATCTTTAAAACTACGTCTCTGATATTTTCTGTGGATTCAGTTTCTGGAAGACCGTTTATGACAAGGTCTTCTTTATGTTGTAGATGGTTTAAAATTTCGTATTGTAGTTTCAGGGAATTAAATTCTTGACGGAATTCCGATGTTTCTTTTATCAATTTGCGCTGCCTGTCAGTTAATGCGTTAATGTTGGTTTTAATGTCTTTTACCATTTGTAAGACTTCTTCGACTTTTGAATTATTAAATATAACAAACTCTTCATATTCGCTAATTTTTTTTGATTTCTCTATTCTGTTTATCAAATAGCTCTTGGACAAGATCTACCAAGCTGGCTTTTATATTTTCTAAACCTTTTTCTAGTAATAAATTTACGGAACTCAAATTATAAGACTCACTGGTATTTTCTTGTCTGTTCAGTTCATCGTCCGATTCTGCCTCCGGCGCAATCCGTTGCGCCGTGGGTGGTGGCGTTTCTTTGTTCTCTCTACAGTTTAGACACTTCCATTCTTCTCGTTTAGCATGGGATTTGCGTTGCCATGTTGTTTCTGAAAGTTCGGACCATGTAAAGTGAAGATTACTGTGGCATTTCCTGCAAGTTATATGACATCCATCGGATGGTAATTCCTTCAGGCACTTGTTGCACTTCATGACTCACCTTTCTTCCTTTGGACATCTGTAAAGATGGCGACGTCCTTTGTTCTATACTCTTTAGCAACCGCGGTGTACGTTTCAATTTTTAGCACATTCAGCTTTTGGATTCCACTTGGCCGATTTCGATGAATTATATGTCACTGTCTTCAGCGTGACAATAATAATAATAATAATAATAATAATAATAATAATAATAATAATAATAATAATAATAATAATAATAATAATAATACGCCTTTGTGTCGTTTTTAAGAAATAGGTTGGGTTCTCTTAGGTATAGTATTTTTTTGTCGTTTTGTTTTTGCGTGGTTGCCACTCACTCCTGAAAAATTTATTAGTAAACCTATAATACATTCGTACAGTGAATAGCCTAAGCATTTTTTGAATTTTTTCATTAATTTTTTAATATATTTTAAAATTTATTTTTACCTAGTCCGGAAACACTGTTATCTCAACCACTTTGAGCCTCTAATAAGCGGGGTGATAGTGGGAATGGATGTCACAAACAGCCATTCCCAAGTCGCCAAACGAGGAGAAGAGGCTATTATAGATATATATTTTGATTCAATGGAACTTAATTCACCTAGGCGTTTCTTAAATATTCAGTTGGCATAGTTTCTTGAAGAACGTCGATAAGGATATCTACTTTGGTTGAATTAGAAGTTCAATCTGTTTGCACTTTTACCTGTTTTTAATTTCTTTAACAGTTATTATGGTTTTTGGTACCCGCATTATCTCATATTCATTAAAGTTTTGTGTGCTGTTTGTTTGTCATGAAGCATTTGTGCAAATGTGATCAAGCAGTCTTCTCTGTTTTGTGGTTTGTTCTCGAGTAATAAATTTAAAATAGACTCACCCATGTTTGTGTTATACTTCTCATCGGACATTTCCCTTGCTGTTGTTAGCTGCGTTAGTTGTTTGCGTCCCGCTGATGAAAACAACGTCGTTTAGTTTTCCTTGTAGTAGAAGACTTCTACTGGTTCCATTTCCATTTCGCATTCGATTTGCGTTGCTTCATACATTCCGAAAAAACTGAACAAGGAAAGTTCCGAATGAAGAACGTGATTTGATATCTAGACAAGTAAAGATTATTCTCATCTTCTTATGGCAACATTAAAAAGAATACATGTGTAATGTTTTAAATATTATGAGAAGATGAGGCACGAGCATTGATTACTTTTTCCATTCGAATAGGTGAGTAAAGTCATTCCTTTCGCTCGTTACTTTCTTACATCACATTTCATTCTCAACGCTCTGCATCTCTTTTATAGAATTTTCTCCGAAGTTTTTCGACTAGCAAAAATGACCTCACGGTCGCATTTCTTAACCTTTACCTTTGTGACTGAACAGTATTTGAGAAACTTCACACACACTCAATATATATATATATATATATGTATTCAAGATACCAAGTAATTTTATATAAACTTGATTTTAATCCTATTTCCCAAGTAATCAAACAGGCAAGAAAGTCAAGTTTGCGCTTGCAAGTAGTACAAGGCTAAGGCAACTCTTGGTAGTGCCAGTCGAGGCAACTCGCGGTAAAGGTGGATAAAGCTCTGATCATTTTCCTTAGTATTTTTCCCTTAATGTAAAGCACATCCCCTTGCGGAGATGTATGATGCTAAACATTAAAGGCAATGGTCACTACCCATACCGGTTTCGACTTTTATTGAGGTCTCGTCAGTGGGAGCCAGACCTGAAAATGCTAAGGATGAAGTAATGCAGAGCTCATTATGTATTTTACCAAAACCAGTTGCCACAAGGTGCTTTGACCTTATAAATAAAATCTCAGGATGAGAGATAGATGTAGAAAGTTTTTTTAACTTGGGTGTATATTATGTATTCAAGATACCAAGTAATTTTACATAAACTTGATTTTATTCCTATTTCCCAAGTTAGCAAACAGACAAGAAAGTCAAGTTTGCGCCTGCAAGAAGAGCAAATCCAAGGCAACTCTTGGTAGTGCCAGTCAAGGCAACTCGTGGTAAAGGTGGATAAAGCTCTGATCGCTTCCTTAGTATTTTCCCCTTAATGTAAAGCACATCCCCTTGCGGAGATGTATGATGCTAAACATTAAAGGCTGGCACTACCAAGAGTTGCCTTGGACTTGCACTACTTGCAGGCATAAACTTGACTTTCTTCTCTGTTTGCTTACTTGGGAAATAGGATTAAAACCAAGTTTATATAAAATTTATGTTCATTATGTACATTGACTCGGTATTTGGATATGTTCATCTTTTTTTGACTGATTGGAGCACACAACATGTTTCGTCAAAAGACTTCTTCAGTGTGGTAACACTTAAAGTAAATTAAAAAACAAATTAATTAACTACAGAATGGACTATAATTCTATTGTTGTGCAAATGCGAGCGTACGCGTACGCCAGTATCTAATGGCAGAACTATGCGAGATAGTTCTGCCATTAGATACCTTTAGAGACTATAACTGAGGTTGCTGTTAATGTGAGAAGAATCTAGGACAATTTCTCTGGATTCTACTATGCGCCGTTCGACTTCATCGTGACAGATATAAATTCAATCACGTTCAATCACGATGAAGTAGAATGGCGCATAATGGAATCCAAAGAAATTGTCCTAGATCCTTCTCACATCAACAGAAACCTCAGTTATAGTCTACCTAACTCGCATAGTTCTGCCATTAGATACTGGCGTACGTGTGAACTCATACGCTCGCATTTGCACAAAAATAGAACTACGGAACGGACTCTAACGACAATTCAAACTTAACTTCAGTTTACAAGTCTGTTATTATAATGGCGCAGTGGTTTTGTGTTTTTTTTTTTTTTAATTTGCTTTAAGTGTTACTACACCTGAAGATGTCGTTTTGACGAAACATGTTGTGTGCTCCATTAAATTAACTTGTTATCTATTTTCTCGGTTTCAGTCAGTCATAAAACGATGAATTTATATACAGGATGTCTCAAATAATGTATACACACTTCAACAGCTGATAACTCACTAAATTTGCGTTATTTTGCAGGTTTAATGGATTTGAAATAATGACTGAAACCAGACGAAGCTTTAAGGAAAGAAAATTTATCCTAAAATGCTACTGGAAGTATGAAAACGTAGTGAAAGTGCAAAGACACTTTAGAAGAGAATTTCACCCAAATTCACCTAAGAGACATACTATCACTCGAATTAGAGATAAATTTGAAGAAAATGGAACTGTTCAAAATGTCCACGAACATTTTGAGCAGTTCAGGAAGACCACGAACAGCTACGAGGTCCGCAATAGAAGAAAGCTTGATTGAAACGTATCGTCAGAGTTCAATAAAATCTGTGCGACAAGTGTCTCGTGAGATAGGAGTATCAAAATAAAGTGTCCATCGCATGTTGAAGCGCAGTCATTGGAAAAGTTACATTCCAAGAAGAGTACACGCTCTCAGCGAAGATGATCCGGATAGGAGAATGCAGTTTTGTGAGTGGTACTTGGAAAAATAGGAAGAGGACGCACAATTTCCAAGACAAATTGTGCGGAGTGATGAGGACACATCTAAATTAAATGGGTTAATAAACCGGCACAATTGCACTTACTGGGCACCTGAGAATCCGCATGTTATGGAGGAACATAATGTAAATTTACCAGGAGTGACGGTGTGTTGCGGCTTATCAGCACGCAGATTAATTGGACCATTCTTTTTCGACGGTACTGTAACTGGTGCCAATTACTCGATCTTGCTGCATGAAGCTGTCATGCCACGTATTCAAGAGGACTTTGAAGAGGGAGACTTTTATTTTCAACACGATGGGACACTCTCACACTACTATCGAGAAGTGAGGGCCTATCTTGATGAGACGTTACCCAACAGATGGTTGGAAGAAGAGGTTCTGTAGAATACCCCCCCCCCGCGTTCACCAGACCTCACGCAATGAACTTCTTCTTATGGGGATTTATCAAGGATAAAGTTTGCATTTCAAAACTGGCAACAGTCGATGCCTTGAAAGCAGCAATCGAAAGAGAAAGCGCCCAGCTACAAGACGAAATGATTCTCAGTGTTTGCAATTCCATTGCTGCACGTTATCAGCGGTGTCTGGACCAGCACGGTCATTAGTTTGAATACAGACGTTGAGGGATGAAAAGTACATTTATGTAGTGTACTTTACAATGTTAAAGTATTATAATAAATACCAACTTTATGATCATTCAAAGTGTGTATACATTTTTTGAGACACCCTTATATGTATATTATAATTATAACATTTTTATAATTTGTAAGTTAATTATATATAGTTTTATTAATAACTTCAGCAGAAATGAAGCTCAGCAAAACTGAAATAAACAAAAATACTCACATAGTGGCAGACTTCATCAAATGAATCGCAATCTGTTCTTTCATAATCTAAACGTCTGTAACAATCTATACCAGTACATGCAGAAGGAAGTCTTCTGCACACCTTACTTATTGTATCACTTGAAATATGACTGGGTGAGAGAGAGAAAAAAAAATTAACCGTCCTCTAACCTGCATTATTGAAACATTGACAGCAATTAACCAGAAATATATGATAAGCTGAAATTACATTGATGCTAAACACATAAATTACCCTGCAAAAATAACTCGGACACCTCAGTGATTCACAAACGACGTACAGTTGATTCACCTCTCTAGCGGTAATTTTAATTCACCTCTCTAGCCTTTCTCCTGAATTGTGTTTCAAATAAATAAAATTATTTTTTTTTATTTGAAATATATTTTGGTGAAGAAATGGATCAAACACTGGAAACAGGTGTTTGATCCATTTCTTCACCAAAATAACAGCCAATTCCTCTGGTAAAGTCGAATGCTTCTGCTTTAATCTCCCCTCAACTTTTTCGAACTCTTCCTAAACAGTGGTTCTATACTGTTCAAATCAAGACTGCTGCACAGTCTAACGGTTGCTCTCTCCCGTTTTCTCAAACAGTTCTGTGGTATGTTGCACGTCCCTTTATAACGTGATTCATCGTCATATTGATATTCAACTGACTTATTTCCATAGAAATAGCAAAGAAGCCTGTGGACATAGGATAGTCCATAATATCAATAATATACTGTAACATTCATTAAGTGTTAATTTTCCTGAGCATTACGATAAGAATGTTTTAGTTCAAACCCAGGAAAGCATCCCCACATCGTAACTGCCCCATTTTACAAGCGGAATGCGAATTTCAGTAGATAATGTTCTCACAACAGCTGCTGCTGAATTTGAATATCAAAATTATCCATTTAATTTAAGCTGTGTGTGTGTGTGTGTGTGTGTGTGTGTGTGTGTGTGTGTGTGTGTGTGTGTGTGTGTGTGTGTGTGTGTGTGCGCGCGCGTGTGTGTGTGCGTGTGTGTGTGTGCGTGCGTGCGTGCGTGCGTGCGTGTGTGTGTGTGTGTGTGTGTGTGTGTGTGTGTGTGTGTGTGTGTGTGTGTGTGTGTGTGTGTGTGTGTGTGTGCGTGCGTGCGTGCGTCCGTCTGCGGATCAGAATTTCTGGCTTCACAATACAGTTTACCAACAGGCTATAGACTACCGCCAAACCGGACAAGTTTTGTAACCGCACAAATGGAAAGTGAGCATGGACTGAGATATGGTTGAGTTATTCCCAGAAGTTATTCTCAATACGTAACGGTCTAGCACTACTTTCTGCTTTGGATCTCCTGAGCTCCTCGCCCAGAGCAACTTATTTCTTTTCATCATCACGTTTCCGTTTGTCAATGACGTAATTCATATTTGAATTTGGATGCTGTAATAGTAACTGATTCATGAATGATACACAGTCCACTCAAAATTTGTTAACGACTCCCGTTATCTCACAATTGCTATTCTACTTTCTCTTGTGGCAAGTGAACATGACACTGGAGGAGTACGACATGCTATTCATTCGAAGTTCCTGATCGGCAGGGCATAGATTATTTCACTCGTTTAATAGTACGGTTTCTTTACCAGTGCTTTCCCTCATATATTTTCATTTATTCTAAAGATAAGTAATATATTTTATTTAGTTGAATTTTTTATTACTTATTTTGCTGGTGCTAATGGCCGCCACAAACATCAGCCCAACAGCTACTTTAGCCCAAAAACCGTTAGTATTTTTTAAAAAGATCACAAGATTTCTTTTGCGGATTTAATACTTTGAGAAGTGCATCAAAACATGGTGATGTAGAACTTTTTTATGCAATGAGACAACCTCACACTTTCAATCTCGACAAAGTTGTCTTTCCTTTTTTTAATATTACTAGCGAGAAAAAGGGT
Organism: Typopeltis vanoorti; assembly: GCF_054136105.1. Classification (NCBI taxonomy): domain Eukaryota; kingdom Metazoa; phylum Arthropoda; class Arachnida; order Uropygi; family Thelyphonidae; genus Typopeltis; species Typopeltis vanoorti. Next base: position 84,953,573 of record NC_143550.1, read on the forward strand.
ACATATACAAGGAATTGAAGGGCTTAGATAAGATGAGTTAGAATACAAAAAAGCATTGAAGGAAACTGTAGGAGGTGACAAGATTTTCTCCTTCACGCCTTCCGACCGAGAGGAGTATTTTATCGTGGTAAAAGATGTGTAAAAAAGGGATAAAGTGTTTCTCAGTGAAGGAAATAACATAACGGTATTAATCAGAAGGCAAGTGAGAATTGTCAAAATAGAAATATTTTCTATGGATTATTTGAAAAGCGGTATTTGAGATTTGTATTCCGTCGCAATAAGCTTCACAATAGAAATTAACCTCTTTGTTTACCAACCTGTGGAATATCCAGAGATATGGTAAACTATACGGGGATTCAATGACTGTGTCTGCTCTCTTGCTTAATTGCTGGAACATTTGGAGGGCTACTTTACTGCCCTGGGTAAAAGTAGTTTAACCACACAGAAGTAGGGTATCTCCAGCCAATTCAAAAATGTACAAGAACTGCAAAAGCACAGGTTATCTACAATTTATGTTATGGTGTCAACACACAAGTTGTATTTCTTCGTTTTCCAAGCGAGATCAAATATCACATCTGAAAGGCAAGGAATCACCATCCTCCCAGTTTGTTTGTACTACTTCTGATTATTTTGTACAACTTCTATAGCTCCTTACTCGCTTTTTAAATTCCAGAAAAAAGAAATCATAAGAAAAGAATATTCAGAATAAGGTGGAGCAGTTTGCACATCTTGTATACTTTGAGGAATGGAACCATAAAATTCTGTCTCTTTGTGATGTAGCTCTTTTGTTCTTCTCAAGGAATATCTCCTTATTCATGGTCGTCTATATCCGGAGTTTTTTATGTTTTAGTTTCCATAATGAGGTGATTTTTCTATTCATGATCTACCCAGAGATTGCTCGGAGACAAATATATGCAGTACAAACCAACTCAAGGGAGTCATCGAGGAAAATCACGGTCAGCTATTATCAGTCACCCTGGTCCCAGCACACCAGTGATTACTCCTAATCATCAACGACTATGTTTACAGTTTGCATCTGAGAGAGAGATCACTGGACCATTGAAGGTCACAAGAAGGTTGCCTATTCGGATAAATTCCATTCCCAGTTATGTTGTATGGGTGGTTAGGTGGAGAATAGGCGAAAATCTTGGAAGATGACTCACTCCAATATCATAGTTCAAGACAGACGTGCAGAAAATAGTAGCATCATAGTATGGGATGCTTTCCTGGGAATCTTTTTGATCCCTTAAAACCTCTAGACCGTACTCTGAATATTACAGAGAGCCTTTCGATTGTGGCTAATGTGGGTACATCCCTTCATTGTGAGGAACTTCTCAGATGGCACAGGTGTGTTCCAGCAGGATACTGCTTATCAGTTTGCATGTATAATTGCAAGTATTTCAATTAAAGTATCATTCGAGAGTGGCTGACAGAACACTGCGGGTGAGATTTGAATCCCTAAAACAACTTTGGAATTATATGGATAGAGAGAGATTCTAGGTTTGAATTCTCTATCCCGAATACTCCCAAATTTACAAGAAACAGTTCTGAAAACTTGTTTCAGCACACCGTCCGCAATGGTCGTCTTATAGAGTGCGTGTCACGCCACGTTTCTGCAGTTCTGGAGGCATTAGGAGAATGCAATGTCTTTGGGTGGTAGAATATTTGGACTGGACTGTGTATAGCACCTTTTGATAATATCTCTAGGAAAGTCGTTAATTCTAAATACGCATCATTTTCAGTAATGCACAAATGACTTGCAACATAATCATGCGAACTGTATTCCTTTGCCTATGTACCTTGGTGTAAGATGCAGTTTATGACAGGTTCGCATTATTTCAGAAAAATTAGATGTCTGAATAATTTTTGCAACGTACATCCAAAAGTTCGTAAGAAATTATTGCTTACCTTTCCACCGTAGATCCTGTGCATTGAATTATGGTACTTTCGTAGAGACTTTTGTTAAATAATTCAGGTACGTTTTTCGAAAAATAATTAGTATCCTGTAAAGTAAAATAGGAACGATATTTAGCAGTTATGCACTTAGCGGAATATGATATGACAAGGAAAGATAAAATGCATTATAAGGAGCTCTAAAAACCTGTAATCAATAATTCATAAGGACAAAAGTAAATATCAGGAGATATAAGAAGAGATGAAAGGATAATTTCCTCTGGACATTCGTTTCCAAGAAGATTGGGGGAAATTTCTCTCTCTCTCTCTCTCTCTCTCTCTCTCTGTTTATGCGTTCTCAGAACTTCTTGATGTTTCTTCTCAAATGAGTTTTCCAAGTCGCTTTATAAGGCACAGAACTTGATACTCCAGCCCATACCTCGGATAAATCCAAGGTATTACCTGAGGAGGTGGAAGGAACTTCCTCTTATCTTCCTTGAAAGACTGATTCCAATTTAGAAGTGAAGATACCAATTAATCAAATTATTCTTCTAGTTTGGATTGGAATCAACGGAAGAGGACATTTATTTATCTTTAGTTTAAAAAAAAAAACTTCTGGAGTTCTTAACAGAATTCATGCTATAGTTCTTTCCGGCCAAATAAAATACGGAAGCGCATTCAGAACTAAATAATGAAAATATTAATATTTATACTTCATTAACATAATATAAGAAAAAAACATTTAACCTTTTTATATAAAATTAAAATAAAGCAGGGAAATATTCATGAACTATACGTTAAAATGCTAAACATAAAACTACGATCTAATAATTCAAAAATTACCGTACGCATTGATAATTGCCAGTTCCTAATGTTCAATACGCTGACTGAGAAGAAGTTAAGTCTTCCTCAAGACATGCAAAAAAAAAAAAAAAAAAATCATAATACATGTTAAAATCAGATTTTTGCTGATGCAGTCATTTTTAATATTGAAAAAAAAAAGCAATACGATTTCTGCAAATGACTCAATGCGTTTATCTGGTGGTGATATATATTATGATATAGTCAATGTGCAGACTGATTTCTTAAAATGAAACAGTGCTAGTGGGGGAAACTTTATGTATATGGAAAAATAATATAACAGTATTTCAATTCAAAGCAGAGAATACTGAAAGTGTAATCCTAAAATAGAGAAAGGTGTCCTCTGTTTTGCAAGCCGATGGTTCAAGCCTTCGTGCTTGGATAAATTTGTACTTTCGGCTTTTGAATTACGACGTAAACTCGAGGCATTCTTTTGGAGGATCCGAATCATAAGTGGGTATGGATATTTACGAATGTCTTTAAATAGGAAAGGAATTTCATCATTGGGGCCAGAAGTGGTTTGAAAAAGTTTTTTCGTTGTCTAGGTCACAGTTTACGGATTATTTACCCTTACTCGTCCGCGCGGTTAGCCTAGTGGCTGTGCGCTTCGCAACCATATGTCTGGGGAAGGAGTGTCCTAGGTTCGATTCCAGTCGGTGACGTGAGGAGCTGAAGGATCTTCCTCAGCCATAGCCAAGTTAGCCGGTCTTGGGCGTGGACAGCAGGGTTTTTCCCCAGTTTATCCTAGGGTTTTTCATCCCACAAAGCAGTCAAACCGGCCTTGAGAACTCAAAACTACGGACGTAGGATACACAGGGGCATAGGGCTGACCACCTTATCCTGTGAACGGTTTGAAGTCCGATGATTAATAAACCTTCGACACCGCGTAAAAGAAAGAAAGGGTAAAAGAAAGATGAGATGAGATTACCCTTACTCCATCTCCGGTAGTAATACTAACGTGTTGTAGTCTGACAGCCTTTCGTTGGCGGGAATCTCATAAGGGAAATAACAAAAATAGCTTTCACAGTTTCATTAGAAACTGTGAAAGTCGTGTTTGTTATTTATTGTAGCATCCAAGACTGTGAAAGTTGTGGACGCTACAATTAAAATTGGCACAGTATGTTAGTATATTCTAATGTGTTTCATGATAAACAAGAATTCACAGATTTGGTTAAAAGGTAGGATTTCTCTTGGATAACAATTGCATTTCTGTATAATATTTAATCATCGCACAAAAATATAATTACTTTTTTTTTAACCTGAGTATTTGCTGAAGAAATATCGTAAACGAACTTTGTACGGCATATGATTACATACAAATCCCGTTCATGAAATATTTAAAAAAATTGCATGTTTATTTTGTAGGGATCAGGAATAAAGGAACAATCTAGATGTGGGCTTCAGTTCTTGTGAAAAATGTAGGAACAAGAGGGAGAAGAGGAAAACCTACTCCAAAAGGATTTATGTAGAGAAGAGGAAAGAAAACTCAAAAGATGATCTATTAGAAAACAATCAAGAACAGAAGAGAAGCAAGTGTTTGAAAGGATTAAAGAAGACGCTTGTTAGAAGCGAACAGGGTTTCAGCTGTTCTATAGGGAAAAAATTCCCCATTGGATTCGCTATTGGAATTGAATTCTAAGATTGCTCATTAAATTAAGTTAAACCAATTGATTTCCTCCAGTTTTAATAATCGGAGAACTCTGGAAATGCCATGTAACCAGGCAGTTTATTAAATCCCATATGTTCATAAATCTCTACGACGGATTGAGTGCAGGAACCCTTAAGCAATAAAATGAAGAGATTTACATCGATTCACCAAAAGCATTCTTAATAATAGACAAATACTGAAATTCAAGTTTATTGGCACTGAAATAGTACAAATGAAAATTTGTACTATTTCAGTGCCAATAAATACTTGTTGCAATAGTTATGCAACAAGTATTTAGAACCACACGTGTGAATGACAGATAGTAAAAAGTAATACTACATATGTTAGAAACATATCCTACAATTACGTTTAGTGGTAATATAGATTAATAGTTTATAAAAAACTTAGGAATAAGGAACAGAAAATGGAAGTACAATGTGCGTAACCAAAGATGGTGGCCACACTCTTGGTAAACATTTACGAGTACGGTATCCTCCAATAATTTTGTAGATAATAGCAGATGTCCTGATTACGAGATAACATATTCTTTTAATGGAATAATTCAGAATGAACGTGATATTTCAAATTTTTAGATGACCATTAAGTTCGAAATTCAACCGCACACTGTCAGAGTTGCAACCATATTATCCCAGATAAAAGAGGCAGTTTTCAACACTACAAAAATAGGGTATTTTTGAGTACCAAAAAAATGGTGTTCTTCAAGACCGAAAAATGTCTTTTTAAATAACACAAAATAGTCTTTAAATACCATAAAATAGTATATTTCGAGACCACCACAGAGTTTAAGAGATAGCATATAGTACAAACATTTTAGTAACGTCGGCATTACGAAATAAACAAACCTTAAAATATAATATGGTCATTTGAAACCTGAAAATATAATGTGGTCACGTGACTAAAATATAAATCGTAAACAAACAGAAATAAAAATAAAGTAAAACATTTGCATCACATTTTAAAACCGAACAAAACAAGCTTCTACAAGTATTTTTACTGGATGTATACTTTTTTTTACCCACTAATGTACTTCAATCAATAAAAATCGTAAGAAAATCGTAATTTTTATGTCAATTTCTGGAGGGATTAGTTCTCGTAAATATAAGCCCATGCTGATTACTATAAAATACAGATAAAGGAGATACATTCAGTATAAAATTAAATGATTGTATCTGTGATGGTATATATTACATATAGAATATAATTGAGAGAATACTACATAACATTTAGATTAATTTGCTATATTGTGCGTCAAAGTCAACATTATTTTAAAACAAGAACAACCAATTTTATCTGAAACGATTGTTCTAACCATAAAATGGTTTGACTCTCTTCGATATAGTACTTCACCAGACAACAAAGAGATAATAAATAAATAAAGAAATAAATAAATTCCATGTTTTTTATTTTTATTATTATTTTTTTAAAGTCGGTGAAATCTCAAAATTATTATGATTATTATTTCCTGCATTATGTCATACAACCTGTGATACGATTAAGTGACGATTATTGTATGTTAAATAAATTTCCTGATCATTCTAATACAATTAGCTCTTTTAGGGATGATTTGGTATTCGAGTATGGAGATTAAATATAAATAAATTTCTTTACATTATTATTATTATTATTATTATTATTATTATTTCGTATGCCTACACAGAGGGCGCTGTGTAGGCATACGAACGGTTGCATGGTGGTATCGCTTGTCCCGTTTTTATAGTTTTAATGTGGTTCTAACTCCTGTTTTTAATTTAAAAGTGCCATAAAGAAACTCTGCTTGTCACGTAATTAATGATATTCAGAAATCCACTCACTCGACCAGTTGATAACAAATATATAACCATCCAACATCCACTTTCCAACACAAAAAACACACAGAACAGCAAAACCACTACTACAATCACTCAGGTTGAAACAATACGATACCTTGGAATTTATCTCGATGCAGATATGAACTGGAATAGCCATATAAAACATCTACACAACAAACTCCGAACAATAAGTGGCAAACTCTACAGATTAAAAGACATAGTTCCCATACGCCTAAAAACACTAATATACAAAGCACTATGCCAAATATACTAAGATACCCTATACCAACGTATGCTTTCTGTGCACCCTACAAATTAAATAGATTAATGTCGCTACAGTAAATGACAAAATGACAAAACTGATCTTTTGGGAACAAACAGAAAATCACGACCTTATAAACATTGCAATTGCAGAACACAAAATACTGACAGCAAAACATTTATGTCACTATGCAGCCTTGCTAAAACATTATTTCGATGCCAACTACAGGACAGTTAGAAATACATACCGTATAACAAGACCTCAGACTACTAATTATATCACATATAAATACAATAATCACTACGGAAAGGCCACGCGAAAATTCTACATCCCAGACATGATAAACAAATTATCTTTTGAATACAGAAACCTTAAAAACTACAATAGCCTAAAAAGAGCTCTAAGGACATACTACGAACAAGAAACACGCACCCAAAATACCATACAAACTTAATGAAACCCAACATATTCGCACAGGCTTCCAGTTCAGCGACGCATCAGTACATTTCAATTTATTGTGTGTGTGTTGGGGGGGTCGTGTGTGTGTGTGTGCGTGCGTGCGTGTGAGTGCGCTCGCGCGAATTTCTCAATCATAGATACCGTAGCATCCTAACACAGCAAAAAAAAAAAAAAAACATAATAACGAACTGGTGTCATCCTCAGATAAGCCTACATTGAAGCTTCGAAGAAGGAAAAAAAAATTAGTTCTCCTCCAAGATGTATCATATGTATGTAACGAAATGCATGTAATGTACGTATCACAAGAAAACCAATGTATGTATTATATGTAAACCAATGTACGTAATGTAAAGTAATGTATCATATGTAAACAAATGAATGTAATGCATATAATAACTGTAATAAATGTATGCAATGTAAAAAAAAAAATTATCTAAAAGTAAATCATGAGCTTACACCGTATGTTTGTGAAAATAAGGACACATAATATTCAGATTGCATATGTGTAAATACTGTTGTATTATCACACCTTTTCAAACTTGAAAAAAAAAATGGTAAACCACAACATGTAATATTATACAACTTATGTAACTCTGAACAATATAATTGTAAATTATTATTATGATTGTTATATTAAAAAAAAAAAACTGTTATCTTCATAACAATTTAAATCTCATTATATGTAGCACAAAGTGCTGAACCGTGTAAAATAATATACTGAATAGATGATCATTGTACATATGTAAATATTTCAAAGAACAATAAAAAAAATATTATTATTATTATTATTATACATATTGATGCGTCGCTTTTTGCACTATTAAGCACTATGCCAAAATATACTAAGATACGCTATAACAACGTATGCTTTCTGTGCACCCTACAAATTAAATAGATTAATGTCGCTACAGTTCAAATTGATAAAACTGATCTTTTGGGAACAAAGAGAAAATAACGACCATATATACATTGCAATGTCAGAACACAAAATACTGACAGCAAAACATTTATGTCAGTATGCAGCTTTGCTGAAACATTATTTCGATGCCAACTACAGGACAGTCAGAAATACATACCGTATAAATAAGTGGGGATGTCAATTCAATGTCTCAAAATGTAAGGTTTTGAAATTCGGGAAGCAGAGATGGGATGTAAAGTACACAGTCGGTGCGAATATCTTGGAAGAGGTAGAGGAAATGAGAGATCTCGGAGTGATTGTAGACAAGGACCTAAAATTTCGGGGACATGTTACTAAAATAGTGAAGACAACACAGCGGATAATGGGAATGATGCGGAGGACATTGACTTGTAGAAGTAAGGATGTTATGGTTCCTTTGTATAAGGCTTTGATCAGGCCACACATGGATTACTGTGCACAGATCTGGTCACCTGGTTTTCAAAAAGATTAAATTGCGTTGGAAAATGTTCAGAGGCGATTGACTAAGATGGTTTCTGGTCTCTGGAATGTAGAGTATGAAGACAGTTTGACAAAATGCAATTTGCAGAAATTGGTGGTAGAAGGAGGAGGGGGAATATGATTGAGACATATAAGCTCTTGAGTGGTTATTACCAGATTAACGTCCGGGAGGTTTTGCACAGAATGGGTGAGGATAGCAGGAGAACAAGAGGTCATTCCTGGAAGCTGTATAAGGAGGGTGTGAGCAAGAGAGTGAGGAGCAGGTTTTTTGCATGGAGAGTGGTGAGTGATTGGAATGCTTTGCCCGAGAGTGTGATGTGTGCAGAGACAGTGAATATATTTAAGGCACAGTATGATAAACTGTGTGTATAACAGTGGACCTCCCACGATGAGTCTTTGACTCCATGGAGGTTTTTATAATAATAATAATAATAATAATAATAATAATAATAATAATAATAACAAGACCTCAGACTACTAATTATATCAGATATAAATACAATAATCACTACGGAAAGGCCACGCGAAACTTCTACATCCCAGACATGATAAACAAATTACCTTTTGAATACAGAAACCTTACAAACTACAATAGCCTGAAAAGAGCTCTAAGGACATACTATGAACAAGAAACACGCACCCAAAATATCATACAAACGTGGTGAAACACAATATATTCGTTCAGGCATCCAGTTCAGCGACGCCTCAATACATTTTGTAGTTTCCCAACACACTAAGAAAACCGATAAATAATAACCAGCTGGTGTCATCCTCAGATAAGCTTACTTACATATAAGCTTCAAGGATGAAAGCAGAGAAATTAGTTTTCATTCAAGACGTATGTAACCAAATGCAGGTAATGTACGTATCACATGTAAAGCAATGTATGTAAACAAATGTATGTATCACATGTAAACAAATGTAAGTAATGTATCATATATAATCAAATGTATGTAATGTATGTAATAACTATAACAAACGTATGCAATATAGAGTGATTATATCCATTGATATTGTATATATAGAGTGTAAAATTGCAAAGAAACATCTGTAATAATCATCATTATGAATATTATAATAATATACGTTGTAAACAGTTATTGTTATTATTATTATTATTTAAAAAAACGTTATGTACGAGAAAGTATTTGTTATGTATAATAATGTTCATATAATGTATGTAATTTATCTGAGAAATAATAAAATGTTAAACAAAAAAAATGTAAAAAGTATAAAAGAATACTGACTTACATTGATAACACAGCTCAATTATACCATGATAAACATAGATGCGCTAATACTGACCGAAGTTGCAATAAACGACGCAGAAATTTACGCATACAACATAAATAATTATCAAACCTACAACTTATGCAGACCAAACAAAAGAGGAGGCTGCATTGTGGAATTTATCAAAGAAAAATACAATGTGACAGAAAAACCAACTCACTTCGAACACGCTGAAACACTAATTTTGGAACTCACAAATAGCCACAATAGTATTAAATCCACAATAAACACAATATACAGACCCCCAGATAATAATTCACTCAGTTTTCTTCACGAGTTAGAAACATGGCTAAGCGGCATCGAACTCCGTACAACATACAGGCTCATCCTAATAGGAGACATTAACACGCTTCTTCAACCACTAACACATATCTTGATATACTAAGTCAGTACAACATAAACCCTACCATTAACTCCCCAACAAGAGAAGAATTACTCAATAACTCACTAACAAAATCATTCGTTGATCATATCGACATACGAGCTCCCATCCATACATATACATCATCAGTAATTAACGTCAAAATTGCCGATCACTACTTTGTCTCAACTGTTTTATTACGTTTCCTATCCCTCCCCTTCAACCACCACAAAAGTCAACAAAACTCGATTATACTAAAGTGCACTGTCGATAACCAAGTAAAAAATACAGACTTGAATTCCTTACTTAAAATTATACGAGAAATTTCCACTAAAGTTCACAGAAATATAGAAAAAAAACACAAAACCTACACAAACGAGGTGACAAAGCGACAACAATCCATGGATAAATGACGACATACTAAATACTATTACTGAAAAAGAAAATCTATGGAAAAAACCTAAAAAGTCACCCAGTAACACACATTTACAAACCTTATACAAAAACAAAAGAAATAAACTAACAACAAAAATTCGTAGTAGGCAAAAAGACGCTACTAATTCCAAAAATTCATGGAATATAACGACAACATCAAGCAAACATGGGCTACACTCAACGAAATAGAAACTCGAAAAAAGAAACCTTCAGCACAAGATTTTATTGCAAAAAGCTTCGGTCAGGACACAAACCAAGAGGAACTAGCAGACACATTCAACCATGCTTTCACAAACAACATCACACAACTCAAAAAAGACAAACTACGAACGATCAACAAAAAACTACCAAAACAAAGTCAACAACAAACGATGTATTTTCCACCTGTAACAAAACAGGAACTGAAAGAAGCACTACTAAAACTAAAACCAAAGGCCACTCCAGGAATAGACAAAATAAGACTCACAGACCTTATAACACACTTTGAACAAATAAATCAAATATTTTTGAAACTCATGAACATAATATTCGACACAGTCATTGTTCCACAACAACTAAAACTGCAGTAATTACGCCAATATACAAACACGGCAAAAGAAACGGTACTCAGAACTACAGACCAATAGCTACACTACCAGTCATTTCAAAAATCCTAGAAAAAATAACACACACCAGACTACAGAACTGTTTACAGAAGCACAACATCATCTCACAAAACCAATACGGCTTTCAGAAAACAAAAAGCACCATTACTTTATTAGAAGACATGGCCGACACAATAAACAAAGCTCTCGACAAAAACAAGTACGCCGTCCTTATACTGTTGGACGTATCCAAAGCATTTGATACACTTGAACATGACATACTACTCACCAAACTATACTCAATAGGTATAAGAGAACACTGCATACATGGTTCAAGAACTATTTCTCAAACAGAAGAAGTAGTTCTTGAACCATGTATGCAGTGTTCCTCTTATACCTATTGAGTATAGTTTGGTGAGTAGTATGTCATGTTCAAGTACATGTCACAGTCGGGGTATACAAATAAAACTCGGTGTAACTCAAGGTGCCATATTATCACCCACTCTGTCCAACATATACATTAACGATGTTCATAACATATCCATAAAAAGTCAAATATTTCAATACGCAGATGACACTGCACTACCAGCAATCCACACAGACATTAACTCAGCTCTCTGCAAAGCACAACAAGACCTAAACGAAATCACAACATACTTCCACCAAAACGCAATTCTAATCAACGGCACCAAAACACAGATGTTGATAATACACAACCCAAGAATCATACGCCCCGCATCACTATCGACACATTGTCAAACATACCGCTGCATAAACAAAAAAAAATACCTGCTAATGTTCCGAAATCAAACCTGTAATACACGCAAAATACCTCGGTCTCTATATAGATTCTCACCTGAAATGGGCAAAACATATAGAATACCTACACGCCAAACTCCGGATCATCGCAGCAACACTCTTCCAAGTTAATGACATTATTCTATCCAACATAAAAAAAAATACAACTCCTATATCACGGGATCTGCGAATCCGTACTCAGATACGGAATAACAGTCTATGCAAATACATCAAATAGCCACCTAACAAAATTAGAAACATTACACAGGAAAATCGTGTCAACAGTGATCTGGACACCTTACACGCAACAACCAATATCCGACAAGCCCATGGCGACACACAGAATTCTGAGCATCAAAATCCTGAAACACTACATGACATTAACAAGGAATTACTTCAACATCACTTATCGAAACAACAGAGACACATATCATATAACACGACCAATAACAACTCTCTACATCCCCACACCTTTCAACAACTCATACGTTTTTTTTGTGAGATCACCTCAGATACCCACGCAACTCAATAACCTACCAAGAAATTTAAAATACGTTGATAACTACAGAACTTTAAAACACGAACTCTGGAAAATATACCAACAAAGTTAAGATACTATTAACACTAATATGCACATCACAAATCACTAGCATCCAATGCCTACATCCCATACATAAACAGTAGCAACAACACAAATAGTGAAGGCTAAACCCCACTCTCTTCATAAATGCTAACTCAAGCTTTGAAGTATTAACCTGTCTCACTCATCTACAAGTAATCGTTATAAACAAATGCAGAAATTTGTTTGTATAATTATTCTTTCTCAAACTTTGAAAAAAAAGTTATACAAAAAAGTCCGTATAATTTTCATCGTTAATATTAGAAGAACATGTGTTGTAAATACATAATATAAAGGCAAAAAAGTGTTATTAAAATTTTAATTGAAATCCAATGTAGAAATTGCAGCATTTAATGCTGAACTCTGTAAAATTATAAGGTGAATGTCACACAAGATGTTTATTGTATGTATAATCAATAAACAATCAATAAATTATTATTATTATTATTATTATTATTATTATTATTATTATTATTATTATTATTATATATAACAAATAGAGGGCGCTTTAGCAGCAAGCAGTCCCAAGCACGCTATTTCGATGCTCCCATATTTTAAGTTGCAAAGTAGATCTTTTCTTGTGAATTAAAATTTAAAGTACATCAGTGAACTCCGTTCTTCAAGACGAACATATAGATGTAAAAACTGTATCTGTTAAGTAATAAGTAAAATATAAGTATTCAAAGTTCGAAGTACACGTTGGTCAACTACTCGAAAAGAGAACAAAGGAGGACGCCATATTAGAAAATACAGCAAGATCGTCAAACAAGAAGTATGAAGTGCTACAAATGCCAAGAAGACCTAACGGGGGAAGAAAACCATGTAACATGTAGGAACTGCCAAAGAAACATGCATTTTTTATGTTCAGGATTGTCCGAGACTACCTGGCAGCGAAAATCAAACAAGAATCGTGACGAGTGGAAGTGTCCCCATTGCAGAGATAACAAAGGAACGTCGCCTTCGACCGCAGGCGGAAAACAGCCAACGCAGAAACAACCGCAGGCAGTAAACAGCTATCAACAACAGAGGGAATTAAAAACAAAGAAAACAACAACGGAAACCCAGGTGAGCCATCTTTAAATGCATTACTTGAAAATAGATTACAAAACCTAAAAGACTGTTTAACCGATTTTGTTGGAGAACTATTTAAAAAACATACCGCACAAATTACAGAAAAATTTAACCAATACGAGTTAAATTTAATAATAACTCGATAGAAGATATGTTACAGACCGTTAGAGAAATTAAAAACTGCGTCAAAGAGCTAACTGAAAGACAGCATAATTTAATTAGAGACAATGGACCTACGGCAAGAATTAAACTCTCTAAAGCAACAGTACGAGCTCTCAAACCAACAGCAGCACAAAAATGACCTCCTCATAAATGGTCTCCCAGAAATAGCTACGGAACCTCTAAGAGACACTGTAATACAACTAAGACAAAAAATCGGCTCCCCCATTGAACCAAGAGACATCCAGTCAGTGCATCGGTTACCACAAAAAAGAAAAAGAGAAAATAATACCCGTCCTTCTCCAGTCGTAGTGCGACTCACCAACAGCCTAACAAAACCTACACATACAGTATAAAAGCTAGCAGGATTAAAAATCCAGTAGTAAAGGATCTGAAAGGAGACCACGACAACACCCCCAATATACTTGTCTGAATAACTTACTCAACAATATCAGAAAATATTCTACCAAGCAAGGAAAGTAAAAACAGAAAACAATTACCAGTTTATATGGATAAGAGACAGCAAAATATTCCTTAGAAAGACACAAGACTCAAAACCAATCGAAATAAAATCCGTAGAAGACCTCAACAGGCTGTCACATTGAAAGGAATATTGACAACTCGTAAAGAAGGACCAGCACCCCAACCAACATGAATGCACACCATCAAGCAGACGTAATCACCCTGGAACATGATAATTGCGACATTCTGAAATCAATATCAGAATGGAAACAACTGACAATCCCCAAAAAAGGACTATCTATTCTCCACATCAACATCAGAAGCAGTCAAAAATACTGGCTAACCCTGCAAGCTTATCTGAAGGAAGATATAGACGAAATAGACATTTTAATACTGACTGAAGTATCTATGACAAACGAAGAGGCATCCTCCTACCAAATGCCACACTTCCAACAACACAAACACTGCAGACAAACAAAACGAGGCGGTGGTATAATAATATTTACCAAACATAAACTAGAAGTAACAGAAATAAACTATAAATTAGAACACGCAGAAAACATATTCATCGAAATTAAAAACATCAAACAAGAAAACTCCCTGATATTAAACGCAATATACAGACCACCCAACTTAAGCATCACAAAATTCCTAGAAGAACTAAACAGATGGCTTTCAGCCACGAAAGTAGGCACCTCAAAATACTTGATAATAATAGGAGATATTAATATAAACATTAGGAACATAAATAACAACACAGAACAATACCTAGACCTATTATCGGCATATAACATAACCCCATCCATACAGTCGTATACACGAGAAGAGATAGTCGGAAAAACAACAACCTCAACCTGCATTGATCATATAAATATAAGGGCCCCTCCAAACAGCCACACAGCAGCCGTCATAACATGCAAACTAGCAGACCATTATTTCACAGCATTGCAGTTACACACTGAACCAGAACCCATAAAAATCACTGAGACTACAAAACAGTATCATAGCATTGTAAACGAAGCAATAGACTCTGCTGAAGCTGTATATAATAATCTTAAACTTGCATTTAACAAAATATACAACAAAGCATTAACAAAAATAAAAATATGCCCCCAAAAGAAACAAAATCCATGGATAACAGACAACATACTAACAGACATACAAAGAAAAGATGCCCTATGGAAACAACTTCAGAAATCACCGAATAATATCGCTTTAAAAGCTGAATACAAAAGAAAACGGAATCTCCTAACAACCCAGATTCGAACGGCACAAAGAAACTATTACAGCAACAAATTAACAACAGCACAGAATGACATAAAGGAAACCTGCACCTGATTAATGAAATGCTGGACAATATACACAGAACCACTGCCACAGAAACAATAAAATACAGCTTTGCCTGCGACCCCAAATCCCTCAAACAGTAGGCAAACAACTTTAATCAGCACTTCGTGAACTCTGTCCAAAAGCTACAAGAAACAACCTTTCCTCACACATACGAACATTCTCCACTAGGTCCACGAGCAACCCAGTCGATGTGGTTCCCCACAGTAACAAAAGAAGAACTATCACTGGCAATTCAACAAATTAATCCTAACAAAGGACCGGGGATAGACGGAATCAGACCAAAAGACATCAAGAAACACTCAACCGACCTACTTCTAGTTATACGAAAACTGCTAAATAAAATCTTCGAAACGGGACACATACCTGAAACATTGAAGACTGCATTAATCACACCCATACACAAACAGGGAAAAAGAAACATAATAAGTAATTACAGACCTATTGCCACGCTGCCTGTAATCAACCAAATCATGGAGCGCATTGTACATTAGAAACTCTTCACATACGTTGAAAAATTTCAAATCATACCCAAAACACAATATGGCTTTCAAAAAAATAAAGGAACAGCAACACTCCTGGAAGATTTCACAGATCTAATAAACGCTTCATTGGATTAAAACAGAATAATACTAGTGGTATTCATTGACCTAACAAAAGCATTTGACACACTAACACATAAAACCTTGTTAACGAAACTAACCCATATCGGAATTGGAGGTCGCCAACTCCAGTGATTTAAAGCATACACGAAAAACAGAAAGCACATCACACGTATAGGATCAGCACACAGCAAAGAGGTACTTGTAACCTATGGAGTACCGCAAGGAGCTGTTCTATCTCCCATTCTATTTAACATATACACACACGACATAAGCCAACTCCCCCTAAAAAGTAAAATCTTCCAGTATGCAGACGACACTGCCATAGTATCCATTCACAACACTGCAAAAATCGCTTACGAAAATATGCAACACGACATCAATCAAATCACTAACTGGTTAACCGAAAACGGCATATATATAAACCCTGGAAAAACAAAGGTAATGATATTCAAAAACCCCCAAACCCTGCCCATAGAAACTAAATATCTCGCTATCAAACATTCATCCTCCTATACACAAAGTGCAGAACCTAAAATCACAACCATCACACAGGTGAAAACAACACGCTACCTTTCATCGATGCAGATCAAAGTTGGAATAGCCATACAAACTAACTACATACCAAGCTTAGGATAATAGCAAGCAAACTGTACAGATTAAAAGACATTGCCCCAACCCACATAAAAATACTAATCTATAAAGCATTATGTGAAAACATTTTAAGATATGCAATCACATCATATGCATTCTGTGCAGACTACAGACTTAACAGGCTACAAGGGTTGCAAGATAAAATGATAAAACTGATATTCTGGGAACAACCCACTCTTATGCAGGAAGCATGGACAAAATACAAAATATTTAAGGTGAAACACTTATGCCACTACACAGTCATGTTAAAACACTACTACAGCCCAACATATAGAGTAACCAGAGCAACATATCAAATAACAAGACCACAGTCAACAAACTACATAACATATAAGTACAACAATCACGACGGCAAAGCCACCCGAAACTTCTACGTACCTGACATGATAAACAAACTGCCGTTCGACAACAGAAACCTAGGAACATAAAGAGAGCTGAAACAGGCACTATATAAATATTATAGCGAGAATGAAAATTAGAGCAATTCCTCTTTCTCTCTCCCCCACACACATACACACACACACACAAACGACGACAACCCCCCCCCCCTCTCAAAAAACTACCACTACAAGAACACAAAGAAACAAGCACACCATGTCTAAATCCAACCCTATTTGCAGAAAAAAAAAAGTTAAACTGTAATAGCAGTCAAAGTCTTTCAAACACGTACCAACAAACAGTAAAATCAACACCTGACTTGTGACCACTATAGGAACACAACCATTAAACCACCACCCTCTGTCATCTATTATCTTCCTCAGATAAGCTCTGCTAAGCTTCGAGGAAGAAAATTACTAACTTGCAAGTATCTGTTATACACACTTGTAATGCATTATTATTATTATTATTATTATTATTATTATTATTATTATTATTATTATTATTATTATTATTATTATTATTATTATTATTATGTATATGATAATGCTGTATATAATGCTGTAAAAATTATGCTGTATATAATAATCTTAAACTTGCATTTAACAAAATATATAACCAAACATTAAAAAAAATAAAAATACGTCCCCAAACGAAACAAAATCTATGGATAACAGACATACAAAGAAAAGATGCCCTATGGAAACAACTTAAGAAATCGTCGAAGAATACCGCTTTAAAAGCTGAATAGAAACGAAAACGGAATCTCCTAACAACAGAGATTAGAATGGCAAAAAGAAACTATTACAGCAACAAATTAACAACAGCTCCGAATGACATAAAGGAAACCTGGCACCTGAATAATGAAATGCTGGACAATATACACAGAACCACGGCCTCAGAAACAATAAAACTCAGATTTTCCTGCGACCCCAAATCCCTCAAACAGTTGGCAAACAACTTTAATCAGCATTTCGTGAACTCTGTCCAAAAGCTCCAAGAAACAACCTTTCCTCACACAAACGAACATTCTCCACTAGGTCCACAAGCAATCCAGTCGATGTGGTTCCCCACAGTAACAAAAGAAGAACTAACACTGGCAATTCAACAAATTAACCCTAACAAAGGACCGGGGATAGACGGAATCAGGCCAAAACACATCAAGAAACACTCAACCAACCTGCTTCCAGTTATACAAAAACTGTTAAATAAAATCTTCGAAACGCAACACATACATGAAACACTGAAGATTGCATTAATTACACCCATACACAAACAGGAAAAAAGAAACATTATAAGTAATTACAGACCCATCGCCACGCTGTCTGTAATCAACCATATTATGGAGCGCATCTTGCATCAGAATTTCTCCACATATGTTGAAAAATTTCAAATCATACCCAAAACACAGTATGGCTTTCAAAAAAATAAAGGAACAGCAACACTCCTGGGAGATTTCACAGACCTGATAAATGCTGCATTGGATAAAAACAGAATAATATTAGTGGTATTTGACCTAACAAAATTTGACACACTAACACACAAAACCTTGTTAACGAAACTAACCCATATCAGAATTGGAGGTCGTCTACTTCAGTGGTTTAAAGCATACACGAAAAACAGAAAGCACATCACACGTATAGGGTTAGCATACAGCAAAGAGGTACATGTAATCTGTGTAGTACTGCAAGGAGCTGTTCTATCTCCCATTCTATTTAACATATACACACACGCCATAAGCCAACTCTCCCGAAAAAGTAAAATCTTCCAGAACGCAGACGACACGGGCATAGTATCCATTCACAACAATGCAAATATCGGATACACAAATATGCAACACGACATCAATCAAATCACTAACTGGTTAACCAAAAACGGCATATATATAAACCCTGGAAAAACAAAGCTAATGGTATTCAAAAACCCCCAAACCCTGCCCATAGAAACTAAATATCTCACTATCCGGTATCCATCCTCCTATACACAAAGTGCAGAACCTAAAATCACAACCATCACACAGGTGAAAACAACACGCTATCCCGGACTTCACTTCGATGCTGATCAAAGTTGGAATAGTCATACAAATTACCTACATACCAAGCTTAGGATAATAGCAAGCAAACTATACAGATTAAAAGACATTGCCCCAACCCACATAAAAATACTAATCTATGAAGCATTATGTGAAAACATTTTCAGATATGCAATCACATCATACTCATTCTGTGCAGTGTACAGACTTAACAGTCTACAATGGTTGCAAGATAAAATGAAAAAAACTGATATTCTGGGAACAACCCACACTTATGCAGGAAGCACGGACAAAACACAAAATATTTAAGGTGAAACACTTATGCCACTAGACAGTCATGTTAAAACATTATTACAGCCCAACATATAGAGTAACCAGAACAACATATCAAATAACAAGACCACAGACAACAAACTACATAACATATAAATACAACAATCACCACGGCAAAGCCACCCGAAACTTCTACGTACCTGACATGATAAACAAACTGCCGTTCGACAACAGAAACCTAGGAACATACAGAGAGTTGAAACAGGCGCTGTATAAATATTATAGCGATTCCTGTTTCTCTCCCCCCACACACACACATGCACACACACACACACACATAAACCTATGACAAAGCCCCTCTCAAAAAAACCATCACTACAAGAACACAATGAAACAAACATGCCATGTCTAAATCCAACCTTATCTGCACAAAAAAAAGTTAAATTGTAGTAGCAGTTGAAGTCTTCCAAGCACGTACCAACAAACAGTAAAATCAACACCTGGCTTATGACCAGTATAGGAACATTACTATGAAACCACCACCACCATCTGTCATCTATTATCTTCCTCAGATAAGCTCTGCTAAGCTTCGAGGAAGAAAATTATTAACTTGCAAGTATCTGTTATTCACAATTGTAAATGTTATAAATATTGTATATATATATATATATATATATATAATTATTATAGCATCTATGTATGCAATTTATCTGACACATAAAAAAAGACAATAAATAAATAAAATAAATAAATAAATAAATAATAATAATAATAATAATAATAATAATAATAATTATTATTATTATTATTATGTATATTCTATATTCAAAAAATACAGAGGCAAACATTTTTTTTAAAAATTTTAATTGAAATCCAATGTAGAAAATGTAGCACTTAGTGCTGAATTCTGTAAAACTATAAGTTGTAAAGTTGCAATGTCACTCAAGATGCTTTTTGTACGTGTAAATATTTTAACAGATCAATAAAAAAATTATTATTCTAAAAATTATAATACAAACAGTTGTAATACTGCTTTTTTGCCTACTGCAAGGATATTATAAAATCCCGAAACACTCACCGTTGTATTTGCTCTTTTTGTTGACGTGTCTGTGCAGTTCCTCCACAAGCATGTCGACACACATCGCATACATTTACATTCTTGAGGGTAACTTTTGCAAAGTCTTTCCATCACAATTCTTAAAAATAAAAATAAAATTATAATACAATCGAAATTACAATACAAAAATAGTATGCTACGATGTCTTCATTGAAATTAGTTTATGCCATAAGGCAGTAAACAGAAAATGTATATGAATAATTATTTTAATCAAAAACAAAAGGTTTCATCTTACTTAAGACTTCTTCATGTGTAAAAATAAAACTAATAGCAGAGAAAAAGCAAGAGATTGGTTAGGTGACAACCATTATATATTTATATAAGATTCTCATGACTTGAAGTTATGTTTAGACATGTGTTGCATTGCTGAGCATGTTGTGCGTGTTCGAGCTTCAGCATTTGCTTAGTTATAACTATAATGCATTCCAAAAAGTTAATACTATTATGTTTAAGTTTTTGGGTTCCAATGCCATTTCTAATGATATCCGAATTTTTCATTCGGTTTTGTCATAACGATGGCGTAAAGAAAAATAAGATTTGGTCACTCTCTCTCTCTCTCTCTCTCTGTCGAGGTGTCCTGTGGATCACCTAAATAAAGTGCATATAATGACAGAGCACAGGACTTACTTCTTTGGTATTCAATATCTTTAACATAGTCAACCCCCCCCCCCCCTAGATATTTTAATGGACCATATCGAGGTTAACGGATCGAAGTAGTGATCTCATCATGATACAGGGAGTGAAGACTGTACTTTTATGTCCTCTAAGGAGTTTTGCGAGTTTTATGGAAATAGAATTAATATAGGGAACAGTAATAAAGCCTTTGAATTTCTCTTCATTGTCTTGTGGCGTGTGGGTAAATAAGCTGAGCACACTGTAATCATTTTGTAGAAAGTTTTTTTTTCTTTCCGGAAACTGTAGTTTCCGGAAAAGAAAAAAAACTTTTTTTTTCATCACCCTCTTCAGTAACGAAATGTCGGGCCCCTTGTTCTTTTTTTTTTTTTAGGACATGAGTATGTCCTTTCAGAGACATTCTGAAACCTAAAATTTCATTACTGTTTTTTTTTTAAATCAAAATCACATCTAAAATCATCAGAATAGTAAATAACCATATGACGGTTGTAACCTTAATAATCCTTACTTTTTCTTTGTCTAAAGTTTATTTTTTAAAACCTGAAGAAGTATTATGTAAGTAAGAAGAAATCCTATAGTTCTCAGTAAATTAATTATTTATGTGCAAGTTGTTACTGGTTTTACTACAAGTTTTCGTCTTTACACCTGAAAAAAAATCCTACTTAACTAGGATGAAACTTTGTGTTTTTTAATTAATAATTGTTAATGTCTTATTCGTTTGATTTATCCAAGAATTATCCTTTACATCTTGATTGCGCCATATTATTAAACTATTCTCATATTTTTATTTTCCACTGGCAATCTTTTAACAGCTGTATGCCAAAGAAAAGAAAAATTTGGAAACAACCAGAGGTTTCATTGCTACATGGATACCCCCCCCCCCCCACACACACACATTTGATTTTTATGCTTTATATTAAAAAACGATTGTTGGAATCACCTTCAGTCATGCGCCAAAGTACGTGATTAAAGCTGCCTTTCTCAGTCCAAAAATACAGACAAAAAGTGTGGTTTATTTTTCTAATTTCTCTGTTACATTCTTTTTCCCGCGTATTTTAATTTCTCCTTCTTGCTTTTCCCTTTTCTTTTCTTTTACTATTTTAGGTTTTAGTTTTCGTTCACTGTTTTGGTTGAACATTTCTACCATGTTTATTAATAGTGCAAACCAGTGCCTGCTCATCCATAAGGTCTGCAGGACTACATTGAATGTAGCGCCAGCTTTAAGTATACCAGCTAGTAGTACTCTCTTGTATACTCAACGTTGGAGCTGCATTCAATACAGCCCTTATGGATGAGCCACCATTGGTTTAAACAAATTGATATTCTTACTGTTTTATTCATTTTGTGTAGCTACGAAGTGGATACATCCAAAAGAAAGCGTTCAAAAAATATGTACTCTTTCTCAGCACCCATCGGTGACTCAAAGACAAATTGCCAATGAGTGTGGTGTTGGTTTGGGTACTGCTTATGCGATTTTAAAGTGGTTTAATGAGACAGTTACCTTTTCTTCCGACAGAAAAGGAAAATATGGGCGATAAAGGAAAACTCTGTTATTCAAGATCGTTTAGTTAGGAAAAGCAAAATGAATCCAAGATTGCCTGCTGTAGACTTAAATAGATACATGGCAGCTAGTGGGATTGTTTCTGACATGACTGTCCATCGAAGATTGCTGGAAGCAGAGAGGACTGCCCATAGACCAACAGAGAAACAACTGTTGATGAAGGCTATGCAGAAAAAGTGGCTCCAATGGGAAAAAGATCGGGCTGTTGAGAAGTGGAAAATTGTCTTATTCTTAGATGTACGAATTGGTCGCCAACATGCGAAATCACATGCTTTCTTGTCTATCACTGTACTACTAGTTTAAAAACAGCAATGTTCATAAAAGAAAAGCTAAATTTTCGACCTGTAATAATAAACAAACTCATCCCAGAAGACGGATTCATTACGCTATTATCGGAATGGATTCTCCTTTTTGTGACATGCGCAGAAGTGTCGAAGGGTCTCGAATCTGTGGGCGTACGAAACCCTATGTTCGCAAATCAGCTGCTGAGAAGACTTTTCCCGCCCGCCTTCAACAAGTTCCAAAATGCACAGCTAAAAAGATATTCTGGGGTTGTTTTACATATGGTGGTTCAGGATCACTTGTGCTTGTTGACGGTATGAAGAAAAGTGACAAATACATAAAACATATTGGAGAAAAGAGTGGTCTCGCAGATTTAGAAAGATACAAAAACTCATCTTCTAACAGAATCTCGCTCCATGCCACACTTCAAAAAAAGTGTGAAATGTGAGTGTTCGGAGTAATTTGTTCACTACTGTATTTCTTTCCATTCCTTGTCTGCAGTCTTTCATACTAGCATTGATCTCTCGTAGCTCAGTGCATGAGAATTAATTTGAAACGCCACATTTCAAGTCCTGTAGAATCTTTAGTAGTGCTACTCAACTTAGGTGGGTTAACCGGTCTCATGCACAGGACAAAGGTTTGTGATTCAGGAAAAAAATATATAAATTAACAAACAATAGCTGTTTTTGCTTTTTGGTCGTAATTCAAACGAATGATTTCCAATAACGAGATCCAGTCTTCTACATCAATAAATATTACAGTTACATTGAATTCATATTCATATGTTCATATTATTAATATTATTTCGATTAACTGATTTCAAGTTAATTATGTTGTTTCTCACATTACTGCTAAATAAAATATTTTTGCTCTCATTTCATAACTTTTTTTTCTAATGGCACCCAATAAAAAAAAAGCATTGTTCAAAGATTGCTTCTAAGGAAAGTAACTAGTCTTTCCCGCTCGATATATATATAAAGGTAAGGAAAACTCTAAATAGTTATCGATGTAGAGCTTTCCATGTGCCCACTGTAGGTCTGTTGAAGAAGAAATAGGAAATTACTTTCCTGCACGTAATTCTCATAAAATAAATAATAATAATCCCGATTTTATTGTGTTTTATATCATTCCTTTATAACGTGAACCAGATTACAAAAAATAGGCTGTTTCTCAAATATAAACTCCTAAACAAACTTCTTTTAACATGAAATAACTCTTTGTACATCTGTCAATTTTAATGCTTACTTATTATTAAAATGCTTACTTATTATTTCACGCACATATGCTCCTTTAAGATTTTTCACTATTTAAATAATCAGCCAATTTTCAAAGTTTACTTAACTATTTTATCGATTTCCTACTATAACAACCTTACAAGAGCCTACGTAGCTCAGTCTATATAAATGAAGCCCTTTGGTCAGAAAGACCTGAGTTCTATTTCCCACCTATGCAGTAAGGAACCTTTATCTGGTCTCTTTCGACTGAATATGAGTTAGCCGGTCTCATACGGACGTACAGGGTTTTTTCTCTCTGAAACTAGGGTTTTTCGTCCCTCAGAACAGGAAAATCCGGT
This sequence comes from Typopeltis vanoorti, assembly GCF_054136105.1. NCBI lineage: Eukaryota > Metazoa > Arthropoda > Arachnida > Uropygi > Thelyphonidae > Typopeltis > Typopeltis vanoorti. Next base: position 84,978,173 of record NC_143550.1, read on the forward strand.
CCTGTGAACACACACGGATCTACAGTCAAAAATACATATTAGACGGTCGTCATTGGAGGAAACAACCTCAACCGGTCCTAAGGGACGGATGAGAAAATTTTTGTGGAGGGACCGACCCCAGACGAAAACATCAACAACTGTATAGGCGAGAGGTCACAAAATTCCAAATCCAATATTGTGGCGTGTAGAAAAGTGGTTACGAAGAATGAAAGAACTGGTTGATGTTTCAGTTGAAAAAGTAGAGGTCGTAGTCGTTCGGAAGAACATTATGAGGAAGGCTCCTCCAAAGAACTGACACAAATAGAAATGGAAGTTCAGGGATTAGAAATTGGTTAGATAACTTTGAATGCAGAACTGTTCGCGGACTTCCAACGCTCGTGTATTTACAGGCTTAGAAGAAAGTAGAGAAACGAACGTAACCAATTCAGAGCGAGTATTATAATAATGGAAGGTATGCAGATTGCAATTGGAAATTGGCCATCAGATTAAATTTGTTATTGCGATAACTGTTGTGCTAAAAGTCGGTACTGATTTTAAGTCATTTGCAAGTATCACAATGGCTTCAAAATTTCGTTCTCGATTGTAATTTACTGATTCATTGCATTAGTTTGGTAAAATGGATTTCTAATGACAGATTAATTCCGGTTATAATTAAAATATTCAACAGTACACAGGAAGAAGCTTTCACTAACTTAAAAGTGATATAAATTAATAGAAAAATACGGAAAAAGGGCAATTATTAAAAAAAAAACTTACGTTTTGCTGTTGCAAATAGTCAAAAATGGAACTGAAATCTCAGATGGAGTACCCACGTCTACATCAACCACAATGGGATAAGTCCAATAAACGTTCATGAAAATAGCAGCTTGATAGCTAAATCCGACAATACTCAAACAAAATACAAACAGCTTTATACATTTTCTTGGTTTATTCTTGATTTTAAAGATTTCCGGTAAACTTGTGATAAGTGAGCTCGAAATTAGCCTTTTAAAGTAGAGAGAAAGGGCCAGATCATGTACGATATTTCTTGCTGGCATATTTGGAACAAACAAACTGCATTTCGTAGCAATGCACGAAATGACGGATAGACTAATGGTAGACTACTCACGGTAGACTAACGGAATTCGATAATTATTTTTAAACAGCTTGGGATGGACCTTACTAGAATGTTCGATCAATATCAAACATGAGAACGGTTATTTGCTAGGTACATAATTTGCGAAACTAGGAAAACTAGAACAGTGGCGAGACCCCAGTTCATTTGCATTTAGCCTTGAAAATGACTAACACACACACACACACACACACACACACACACACACACACACACACACACACACACACACACACACACACACACACACACACACACACACACACACACACACACACACACACACACACACACACACACACACACACACACACACACACTTTCTGTATATCGAATATCATAATAGCATTTGATTAAGCTCTACCATTAAAATGGGTACATAACACGTACCGTTGTTTACAATATATAAATTGCTGCGAGTATCCGTATGAACGTTTTAGCCTCCATTCTTGTATTCTAGTTACTACCAGAGAAATATTTCTGCTGTTTAGCCACTTCCGAAGTCGGTTAGATCTTTGTTACTGTTACGTAGGGTAAAAGTCAGAAATACTGCGAATTCTACAGTCTTTTAGCTTACTTGCCTCTCACAAAGATCAAACCGATTTGGGAAATAGCTAAAAAACCTTTTATCTTACATACTTATTAGTCTTTATGACATTGAATCAGCCATTCTGGTATTTTTTTAAGCAATCGCTTAACCATAATATAATTCCAATGTCACATATGTTATCTTTTTTTAGATTTTAGATTTTGATTTTATCAAAATTCATAGCGAACCTAGGGCGATGGGAAAGAAAAACAAGCTTATTTTAATATTAGACATCAGGATTCGAATCCTGACAATAACAAAGAATGTTTATAAAAACTCCTCAAGTGAGGAAGAGTTATCTGATCATAGATGGAACCTTAAGGTTTCCCACACGTCACTTACCAGACAAACCACCCTGAGAACATACTCTTAACTAACTATGGAAATAAAATTTAACTGCATTATCCTTGTAAAAATTAGATTTAAGAGAACTAAGTTACTTCGAATAAACAAACGTAAGGGACGAACAAGCTCAAAATATAAGTCCTTAAATTTAAGGGTTTTATCTTTTCTATTAAATATACTTTAAATGACCAATGTTACGTGTGTTTAAACGAAATATGTTTTCATTACCGGTTTGAAAACACTTTGTGCAACGATAGATTTTAGGCTTAATCAGTTTGTAACGAATCTATCCAGCTTTTGCAAAAGCTGGATAGAGTCGGTTAAGCAAAAGGTTATTTTTTTTTTTTGAATTTGTTTACGTGAAACGTAGCTATTTTTTAATTTTTATTTATTTTTAGTCATTATTTATTTTAACAACGGCCGTGTCCCCTCCTCTTCTCTGTTATCAAGAAGCGCATATACGATAATATTTACAATGTCGTACAATAACAAAGGCATACTGAATCATGCATAGACATGAAAGAAACCGATCAGCCTACTCATTAAATGGCGATGTATATATATACATTTGATGACAATACCAAACTTCTTATCACTTGTTATATTATTCGTATTTATATTAATATAAAATAGAGGTCCTGAAGGTTTCTCCTGAGGATTATGCAATAAATTAAATAAAACCATACACACGCGCGCGCGCGCGCGCATACCTAGGTCATATGGCACGTTAGTTTCCAGACCACGGACGCATTGCGAAATACTGTTTTTTTTTTTCTTCACTTATAGATACATGTAATGGTTCAATAACGGTTTTAAGCAGTCGTATGTGCATAAAGCTCATAAACAAATCATTTATTTACGTCAGATATTCAAATGAAAAATTGAGAATAATTTTAGCAAAAACAAAATAGTTATGATGAATAGTTTGGCTTAAAGGAATACGCCAACCAGTTTATTCATCAATTTACACCGTTAATTTTTTCCCCGTTTCTGCAATCAGATTGCTACGTTTACGGATAACTTGTGTAGCACCTTCCACTTCACTAAGAACTTTATATTTGTTTTCAACAATTGTCACAAAAGTAGTCCGAGGTAAGTTTAACCTGCAGCCTCTTTGAGTGTTTGATACACCATCATCACAGAATTTAATAATCTTAATATTTATGTCTCATGTAATGGGTTTACGCATCTTCTTTTTTTTTTTCTGGAGCAACAACACCTTACACTGAATTTTATTTGGCATTGTTAACAACAGTAAAATAAAATAATAGTTGAGCACAGTTTATAATTCACATAGAAACACCTAAACACACCGCAATGAAACGAGCAACGACTCGTACAAACAGTTCATGAAAATTGCACATCGGTTTATTCACGGGAGCATCATGTTGCTAAAAGTGTCGTACCAGTAGGCTGACCATATTTCCTTGAGACAAAAACGGGACATTGGGATGGCAAAAACGGAACTGGGGGGTTATGTAATATTTTGTATTCATTAAAGAGTAAGACGATAAAAATTTTTTTATTACATAAACATATTGAGCTTACCATTATTCTTCAGTGACAGAACCCATACAAAAATTTAAGTAGACGTAGAGGGGGGACTGCATTTCAGGTAAGGAAATAAAGTCTATAATTTTGTCTTGAAAAACCACAGTTTCGCAAAAAGTACCGCACAACGATTGGAAAAAGTTTGATATCTATAAATGCTTCCCTGTTTTATTCAAATCCTCCATTACTTCTCCCAATATGTATGGTGCTAAAACATTGCTATTTATTGCTTCTGATTTGTTACGTGCTGATGAAACTTTTGGTTCATAAATTTTATTTGTCAATGTCTACAAGCAATCATTTGCCCGAAAACTTTGGCCGTGATGCACAGCATGATAAGCAACAAGAGCTTCACTTGCTGCAATTTTATCGCTTTCACTATCACCACGTCTCACCAATAAACGAGCTGATATTTTTAACTGAAGCCAAACTCTTTTCAGCATCATTATGCTTCTGGCTATGGATGTTACTTCTGCCTCCATGAGCAAGGGAAAAATATGAACAACACAATGTTGGCATACCACTTTGGTTCCATTGCTACACAGCTTGTCCAGTTTAATAATTTTGAATGCTTTCTGAAGATTGTCAATAAAACTGCAGTTTCTCCTCTTTGACATTACAAGGATTGCAAGACTTAAAACTTAAAAAAATATTAAATTTAAACAGGAAAAACAAAAACTAACACTACAGCAAAACAGACGCCGAGTCCGAAACGCGCAAGTGTTGCCGACATGCATTTTTTTATTTTCTCTGAATAAATCACTGCAGATATCGATATTTGCTATCGAACAATGCGACTCCATGATTATACAAATTACTGGTACCCATGATACTGATGTATGATTATAGATTATGAATAATAATTTATGATTGACCAATATTAAAGTATATTTATAATTTTTATTAAAAACGGGACAAAACTGACATATTTATTAAAACGACGAGACTGCCGGGAAATATGAAAAAAAAAAACGGTACTTTTCCGTTCAAAAAGGTACGTATGGTCAGCCTACGTATGAGTGATTGCAAACGTCGTATGAATGGATATTGGTCAGAACTAACAAGCATTACATGCTCGGATAGTCGTAAAGCGAAGAGTCAAAATGCGTTCTGTTACTATCCATATATATGTGTGTGTGTGGACGGAAAAAAGTGAAAAAGTTCAGGTGAACAATGACTGGATGTTAGCGAGGAGAAAATAAATCTTGCTGCATAATCATCGAGAATTTTCATTTTATAATTATTGTTTTCCGCAACTTAATAATAACAATAATTTTGCTCATCTCTATCATTCTTGACCGACAGGCGGTGCTCCTTGCGAGGCTAATGCTAGTCGAAATTACAGACGAAGTAATCAATGGTATGATGTCATTATAATTATGTATGTTAAATGTGTGTATGTTCCAGAGGATTTTTTTTTTTTTTTTTTTTTTGTCGAAGGGAAAAATCTTGTTATCTTTGGATGAGACTGACTAACACTTTCAGTTAAAAAGCCCTTATAAATGGCTTTCTCTTCACTGCTTTATCGAAGTGCCACTTATTATAATTAGATTATTTTTCTCTGCTTTTTTTTTTAATAGCGGTTTTACAAACGGAACATATTGCATGAAGTCACGGTATTTTATAAGAAAGTTTCGAAACATCCAGATTCAAAACAACAAATTTAGATTTTAATTAAATCAACACATTAATGAAATATACTTTCACAACTTTAATCGGTAACATCAGATTGCAGATTAATAGGATTTATTCTTATTCTTTCTACACATACCGGTCACTTAATTAGAAACCTTTATGCAAAATACTTGGTCACGTATCACTACGTGCTCAAGGCAACTCTTTAAGAATGCTGCTCGTCAGTACTTGTCAAATAGTGCTGATCACAAGGGGAAAAACGATCGTTTGGAGATCGATAAAGGGTTTATTGTTATTGCCCGTTTGGCTGAAGCCACAATTTTGAAAACAGCAGAGCCAAGTAATTTCTCAAAATGTGAAATATTCCGTGTATTTAATCGGTGCAAAAATAACTTATCTGCATGTCTAAGAGGCGTAACTGTATTCATAAGACAAGACATTCTGTCAGGAACGAGATCATCGTCATCTGATCTCCAAGAAAACACTCGCAAAAATGTGCATACAAAGTATACTTATATAGAAATAACCACCCTATCCTGGAATTATGATTACGAAATGTAAAGAGTCTTGGAAATAAATGCTGTTAGAATAACTGATGACGACGATGGTGATAAAGCCAACCATTTTATACTAACAAAATTAAGTTTAAGAAACCCAATGACACTCAGCCTGTTCATTGCAAACATGACAAGGTACATATTTCTCTGGGATTAAGTGAATCCCCGCCAGAATCTTCCATTAGTCCGTATAAAGAAGTTACATTGAGATAAATCAGAGCCTCCGTAGGTTAGTCAGTAGACGATGAAGCCCTTTGGTCGGAAAGACTTGGGTTCGATTCCCGTCTATGGCGTGAGGAACCTTTATCTTGTCTCTTTCGACTAAAGGTGAGTTAGCTGATCTCATTCGAGGGTAGAGGGATTTTTTTACCCGCAAAATGGGGTTTTTCGTTCTTCAGAGCTGGCAAACAGGCCCGTGAACACACACACACACACGCACACACGGATGTACAGTCATAAAATATAATAATATAATTAATCCCTCATTAGGAGGGCTCAACCTCTCCTATAGGACGGAGGAGGAGGAAAGTGAAACCCCCCATACGAAATAAAAAAAAAACTAAAATAAACTGCAAAAATTTAAATTAAACATAATTGAAATTAATTATAGTTTTTCAATATTTAATCATGCCGTCCACGACAACGTTGCATACAACTTATAATAAAACACCATTTTGTAAGGCCTAAAATTTCCCCCTGATCCCTCTGGTCAATCTTGATGAGCCTTTGGACTCCTTGGAGGCATCACATAATAATAATAATAATAATCCTTATAAAATAGAATGCAAGCAACACTAATGTGTTATGCCCTAATGCCATTCATATCCAAGAGACGCTCCAAGTAGTTATGCTTAAGTGCAATTAATATCCGAATCGCGCATTTGGACTGACGGAGTACGACGGTGATCATTTTCATTAGATTAGAACAGAGGAACAAGAAGCGGAATAGAGGATAGAGAATTTATACTGTGAGGATGTTGCTCATTTTCTGTTTGCTTATCTTAGTTAATTTCGGGACAGGTTTCCAAAACTATCAATATAGGTCAAGAAATCATTATTAAATTCGAGTGACTTCTAAAGCGATAACTTATAAAGATCTTTTATGTTTTAACTTTGCACTTTTATTCTATTTTTATTTTATCTAATTTCTACCTAATTTCGATTTTATTCTCTGGATAGATAGGTGTCTGCCGTTACTTTTAACTTTGTTTCAGGAATTATTTTCGAGATTTGTGCAGGTGTTTATGCTAAATTTACCACTTTCACCGCACGCTTTTCTTTTTTGTTCTTTATATTGACAACAGCAGTTTCTACAGTAACGAAGTTTCCAAACTATCCGTGCTCTGCTGTTAAGACATAATGATTAAGAACTTACTTTCTTCAACAAGAGCTTCTGAACAATTTCGAAGTCCAAGAGGAACACCTCTGGATAGATAAGTCTGCCATTACTTTTAACTTTTTTCAGTAATTATTTTCGAGATTTGTGCATTTCTTTATGCTAAGAGTGGATTTAGGCCTTCGTGTTTTTGGTGATATTTGCTCGTTTTAATAAGTTTTGAATAAATATCGCTGTAATCTAAAGTAAAATCTATCCATATATGTTGTAAATTGTATTTATTTATTTATTTTTTCATTTTTTTGTCAATATCTTGTGGAATAATAAAGTCGTAGTACCGATAAAAAAATAGTATCGGTAGTGGGTGAAATTAAGGCTGAATTAATGTTGAAAAAGAAAACTACGAAGCCGTTAATATCAAGTACGTAATTGCCTATGTTCTAGATCGAGTTGTTACCTGTTTACCATTCACGCTAGCCAGTTCATCTTTATTTGAAAAACACTCATAAATGTTTCGCATACTGAACAAGAGTTCTGAAGCAGACGATCCGCCATCCTAGCAATTGAGCAAAGAAAGAAAATCGTCACGCATCGTCATTCAACCAGTTAAGCGAAGTTATTCTCTTATACATTGAGAAATCATGTCTTCTTCAATTATTCCTTCCTTTAGCACGGGTAGGCTCCCCTGATCAGGGATCACCACAAGTTAATACAGGCGGAACGTCACTCCTCTGCTGCATCCCATAAGGATAAGTAAATCCGTGGCTGTAGATTTGTGTTCACGGGATGGTTTGCTTGTTCTGAGGCACGAAAAATCCTCTAACTCCGAATGATACCAGCTAACTAAACATTTGATCGAAAAAAATCTGAAAAATGTTGATCACGTCATAGACGGGACTCGAACCCGGGGATGATTTTTAACCAAAGGACTTGTGTGTGTGTGCGTGTGTGTGTGTGTGTGTGTGTGTGTGTGTGTGTGTGTGTGTGTGTGTGTGTGTGTGTGTGTGTGTGTGTGTTTATTTATTTATTATTAAGAAAGACCTCCAGGGAGTCAGGGACTCATCGAAGGAGGTCACATACTACACGCACTAGAAATTATATTGTTCTTGAATTCATTCACACTGCTTGCACAGCATGCAATGGCCATCCGTTCCAGTCGGGCACTACGCTATATAAGAAAAATCTAACCCTCATCCCCTTCTTAGTGACATTTATTCTCAATGGGCATCCTTCCAAGGATGCCCATTGTCCTTCATCCACACTCCATAAAATGAAAAATTCAATTAAGTGAAATCCTGTATACCCCTTTCAGAAGTTTGTAAGTTTCAATCATATCATCCCTCTTTCTCTTGTTTGATACTGGCTGCAGTCTACATATTTTCAATCTGTCTTCATACTCAGTATTCCATAATCCTGATATCATTTTAAGCTTATTCTAGCAAAATGCCACCAGTATAATACAACATTGAATATCTAATCACCCAAAGTGCATGACTTTGCACTTACTGACATTGAATTAACATACATTTTTCCATGCCCACAATTTCAGCCTATTCAAATCATTCTGCAAGTACTGCATATCAGCAGCATTCCTGATTACCCTATCTTTGCATCATCAGAAAATAGTTGTATGTGGCCTGTCAAATATTTCCCAATATCATTAATGTACAAATTGAATAACAGTGGACCAAGGACTGATCCTTGTGGTATACCACAAGTTACATTAAGTCTTGCAGACTAACATCCCCGGTATAGCAATTTCTGATATCTGTCAGTTAGCATCCTCTTTTCCATGCTAGTATTTTATAATCCAAACTCATATTCTTCAATTTATGCAACAGTCGTCCTTGCTGTATTCTGGCAAAAGGCTTAGTAAAATCCGAGTATCATGGTGAATCTATGCCCCTTGTCTAGTTCAATGGTAATATTATTATAGAATGTGAACAAGTTGAAAAAACATGACATTTCCTTAGTAAATCCATGCACTTCATTGCAAAATAGAGATTCACGTTCAACCTATTTCGGAATGAGTGCTTTGACCAATTTTTCTCAAATCTTCACCACTACTCCTGAGATGCTAACTGGTCGATAGTTGGTTAAATCGGTCTTTACATCATCCTTGTGCAATGGGATTACCCTACATTCTTTCCATTCCTGCGGAATCATTCCTGTTTCGAAACTCATACTAAACAGCCTGGCCAAAGGAATAGCCAGTTCAGCTGAGCACTCTTTTAGCACACGTGCTGATCTCCCATCAGTTCCTATTGCTCAAATCGTATTCAGATTGTGCAACAGCTCTAATTCCCCGTTCTCATACACCTGAGTTTCTTCATCTCGTGTAGAGGTAGCAGTGAGCTCTCAATGTCGAGTACACCAGGTTGATAGCTTTTAGCAAAATGGACAGTTATTAGTTGAACAACTTCTTCTGTCACCCTCACACCATCTGCATTCAGAAGAGTTATTCTTTCAATATTCATTCTTTCTTTTACTTGCAGCAAATCGACAGAAGTCTTGTGGGTGGCCTTTAGCTTTCCGAGACAGTTTCTTTTCATACTCAGACGGCTTTCCGCACAGCATTTGTTACTATTCTAGCAGCTTCTTATAATTTTCATAATGCACATCATCCTTATGCACACAGTATTCCTTCTACATCTTCCGTTTCTTAGGAATCTCTTGCTTAATAAGATTACATATTCATTTGACTCCTACCTATTTATGCTTCGTATACTCGGGACACATTCTCATATTGCATCATTTAAGTATTGTTTAAATGCCTCCCATGCACTGTCGATATTCTTTCCATCCAGCCTCGGTTGGTCATCATTTACTACTTTGTAGTTCAGCAACAGAGCCGGGACAAGGGTGAGGCAAACGAGGCACTTGCCTCAGCCGAACAATGGGAAAGGGCGGCAAATTGGTGAAAAATGAAAATTAATAACTTGCAAAATAAAATAAAATGCCAAATGTATCTTGCAATGTTCGTCAAATACTTTAAGCAAACTAACGATTTGCGTCGGACGCTCTCACTCGCTCGATACACTCGTTTCCTCATATGATATCGCCCTAGTAAGCGGTATGGTAAGCGAGTTTGGGCATGTTCCTTGTACATTAATGTGCATTATTTGAGCAGAAGGTATTATTTAAATACGTTAAACTTAAGGTAAGTTTTCATTATATAAATTTGTAAAAATGTTTCATTGTACGTTACATGATATTACGACTGCAATATTATTTTCCATTTTTATTTGTAATGTAATCAAAAGTGATTACATTACAAATATATATTTTTGATTTTTTTTTAGATGGACTAATGGCGTCAAGAAAACCCAGTGGTGCTGAATATAGGAAAAGAAGAAATTGAGAAATAAAACAAATCAACATAATGTAATACAGTTGTAAAATTGGCTAGAAAAACCGAGTACTTCAAATACAAGCAGTTCACTCGAGACAATACCGGTCGAGGCGCAAGAAAAGACGATTGAATTTGAAGAAAACACTATCATTGAAGATCAAGAAAAAGGAAGAGAAGTTGAAAAGAAGAAATTGAAATACGAGAAAATTCGACAGAACAATAAAAAGAGGTATTTAATTCTATTAATTTCAACGATCCTCCTTCATGGCTGCCTATTACAGATAAAATTAGAAGTGTTCTAATTGAACATGGACCCAGAACATGGAGAAGACGCAGATTTTAGGGAACCTGCTTCAGAGGATGGCAGGAGATTTTCAAAGGAATGGTTTTTTAAAAAATGTTCCAATGGAGAGCGGGTCCATCTTAAATGGCTCATTTTTTCAAAAAATGTCGATATTTTGTTTTCCATATATCCTTTTTGGTAAAGGAGTAAAACGGATTCTGCCATCTGCAATCAAAGTCGAGGATTTAAAGATTGAAAAAAATTTAAATCGAATTTCCGATCATGAAAATTCTCTATTTCATCGCGACGCGTAACTCCATTGGAAATGCTCTGAAAAGAAACTTAAAACTGGTGGTTTTATAGACGATTTATTTCAAAAAGCAATACAGACAGAAAAGGAATGATGGCGAAATATTTTACGTGTTGTGTTGGATGTAATTTTATTTTGTGCAAGGAATAATTTACCTCTTAGAGGTACGCAAGAAATTATTGACAATCCGAAGGCAAGAATTTTTCTAAACATGATTGAATTAATAAGCCGATACAATATGACCATCGCAGAACATGTTGCTAATCATAAGAAGGGGTCTGTTTCATACTTATCTAATAAGATTCAAGACGAATTTCTTTTACACTTAGGGAACCATGTTCGAACTGAAATTCTTTCTAGAATTAAAAAATCGAAATACTTTTCCTTAATGTTTGACTGTACACCTGATGTATCGCATCACGAACAAATGTGCCAAATTATGCGATATGTAGTTATTAGAAACGATTCTATTACGATTGAAGAAAGCTTTATAGATTTTATAGCGATAAAAGAAAAAAAATAGTAGCGGTTTAGCCTATGAAATTGTCAATAAAGTAGAAAAATATGGACTCGATATTCTAAGTTAGAGGTCAAGGATATGACAATGGGACGAACATGGCGGGTGTTTATAATGGAGTACAAGCCATAATTTCTCAAAAGAAATGAACAAGCTATGTACATTCCTTGTGCGGCTCACAGCCTTAATTTGGTTTGTAAAAATGCTGCTCTTTCAAATGCTAACGTGATCACATTTTTTGGAATCGTTCAGAGACTTTATTAGTTTTTTTGTTAATTCGATGACTAGATGGGATAAACTAATGTCTCTATTAAAAACAACTTTAAAAGATCATACAGACACACGATGGGCCTCAAGAGCAAATGCCATCAAGGAATTGTACCAACAAATACCTCAAGTGTATAAGATATTAATTGATTTAAAAAATGAGCAATCGTTGTAATGGGCTGAAATTAAAAGCATATTGAAACAAATAAATTTTAAATTCTTATGTTCGTTATCTACATGGATTTTAATATTGCAAGAAGTTGATAAAATAAAGAAAGCTTTGCAATCTAAAACGATAACTATAATTAAAGCTTCACGTTTAATAGAAAGGATTATCTAATTCCTTGCAGCAAACGACAGACACCAAATTATTAAATTAGATGATCAATCTCCGCAATCAGTTCCTTATAATGATAAATATTTATTTTCGGTAGAAATGAAAGGAGTAATAGATATTTTAATAGCACAACTTAGATGGAGATATAAAAAACTATATGGGATTTCGACTGACTTCGAATTTTTAACAGGTGAAAAATTAAACTCGATGGATACAGGAAATTAAAAAAAAGCATCTTGTGATTTATCCCTTAAATATCCAAACGATTTAAATTCTGTAGAATTATTATCAGAAATAATCAGTTTCAAAAATCAGGCAATGACGTTAATTCCAGACCTTAAAGCAGCGACAAGTTTAGATCTTTTAAAAACGATTCATGAATATAGTTTAGTTTAGTCCTATCCAAATTTAGAAGTTGCATTGAGAAAAGTCATAACACTACCTGTTACTGTAGCTTCTGGAGAAAGAGGCTTCAGTAAACTAAAAATTATCAAAACATATTTAAGATCGTCGCTTGCTCCGGAAAAATTGTTAAATATGGCAATTTTATCAATCGAACAGGAATTTACAAAACAAATTAATTTTGATAAAATAATTGATGAATTGGCTTCACTAAAAGCAAGAAAAGTAAAACTTTTAAAAAAGATTTTATATTAGGCATTTATTTATATAAGTATTATTAATATTATTTTGTCTCTATTATTAAATGAAATTACTGAAAAATTTGTAATATTCTAATTCATCTCATGTGTAATACTTATTTTGTTTTTCTTTTGTTAAGGTTGGTGTGATTTTATTTTTAATATGTGTAATTTTATGTTCCTACTACTATTGTACTATTACTGCGTTGTGTGACAATTTTATTTAATAATTAATAAATTTATTTTGTTCCCAACAAAATTATTTATTTATTTATTTTTATTTAATACTTATTAGAAATAAAAAAACTATATACATAGGAGCTAAAATTTATCTTCCTGCCTCGGGTGAAAATACCTCTAGACCCGGCTGGCTCTGTTCAGCATGTAACCTTTTCTGGATGGAACATTTATAAACTTAGCCACTTCCCAAGTGAGAACAGCATAGAATAGTTACGCCTTTAAGTGAAATACCCTCTGATACTATAATGAAATCTAACACTCTTTGGCCTCGAGTTTCTTCTCTCACATGCTGCGGAAGTTGTCTCGCAACAGCTCAATAAATTCAGTTTCATTCTTCCCACGAAAGTTTACTGCTACCCAATCAATATTTGGATAATTAAAGTCTCCCATTATGATTACTCTTTTCACGCTCATCTTTTCTATTTGGTGATGCATTTCTTTATCACTAGATACCAATCCATCAGGTCTGTAACAACACCCCACTATGTACTTAATCTCGTTATATTCCACTTCTCACATGAAATGGCTTCAGATTTACTACCGTATGAAACATTGCTACTACAACCATAGGGTCTCAACATTAAATGGATTCGAGTCATCCGAAATCATTAGCATTTCGGATGACTCGAAACTGAATTTCGCCCCACCCTCCTCTCCTATTTTCTCTGTCCTTTCTAAAAATACTGTACTGATTGTGATAGTCACATCCCACTAATAACTACAATCTGATTTTATACACTTCAGTACAACAACATAGATATAAATAAAAGTCACCAGTTTTAAAGGAGCTCTTAATTCAGCACCAATCATAATATAGTCTCGAACCCGAAAAATTTGACCTCACAGAATAGCACAGTTGAAAAAAGTCTACGGGAATATATCAGTATTTTATAACACTTTGAAGTGAATATGGAGAATTAGAACTGCAAAATAGCTTATTTATTCCTTCAATGATAATATTAGGAAGAGAGTTAAAACTGCGACAGAAAAAAAACGTTGCCTTATGGTACTGCAAAATTGTCCTTTTTGAATGCAGTGCAGTTATCAAATTCAATTGTTCACTCTTCTTAAACAAATAAACAAACAAAAATATTCTTAACGATTTTTTTTCAAACTATTTTTAGTAGTTACATTTTCTAGGCCTTCTGAATTCCCCTGGTGTACTCCCTACCAAAGAGACCTTTAAAACTATTGAGAACATTTGTAAATTATAACTGAGTAGTTCAAGTGCTGGAATGCCACATTCGTGTCATGTTTTTTTTTCATAGCAATTAATAACCGCATAAACGATCCCGTTTCTATAGTTAGGATATTAGGAAATTAAAAATAATCTTTCTTCATTTTAAGCTCCACCTGTTTATGAATTAGAACCTTGAAGCTGCGAGCCTCTGACTAATGATAGTATGGAAAGAGCGCATTTTTTTTTTTTTTGTATTTTAGAAATTAGTAAATACGAAGCCATCTAATATCCATTTTAAAAGCAAACCCTTTCTTTTATTCCAATGTTTAGATTGCTGTGAAATCCATAAATTCATAAACATGAATTTAGACAATCTGTTCTAACTATAACATAGAGATATTAGTAATATTTGAGATTAAATTATTTTCATTGTATATTATTCCAATCAATATACTAAATATATTTTATCCATTTCCCAGTGGCAGTGAATGTGTTATAGGCATCAGTCCTATCGGCTTACTGAGTTCTAAAATTAAATTAATTTGCAAATTTCTAGCAGTCGAAATTCAGTTTCAAAAAGCAACAAACGCTCACTTAGATTGAAAATAATCATGGAATAATAAATTATAGGTTCCTATATGTAATTTACTTTTGAGCCGTTATTCGACTGGGATAAGTGACTTGTATCTGTGTTACTGTCACTTTTTAAATATAGCAAATATATCTAAGGATAAATTCTGTAAAATGCACCACAGTACAGTCGCTGCAAAATAATTTGTTTCGGTTTAGTTTTATTCATTGAGTATTTAGTGAATGAAACAGCATTGTTTAATGACGTCAGTCTCGATAAAATAGAGAAGTCACATATTCGTGATTTATTACATTTTATTACTGTTGATAATATTATTACTCGTCTGCCACTGAAATCCATACTACAGGTTAGCAAAAGGCATCGCTTGGTTACAATCTTGACATCAAATGTTTGCAAGGAAATCTTGGTAATTTAGGGGTCACTTGAGTTGGTTCAATCACTGCATACTACCTTTGAACCTTTAAATAATACATTTGTACTGTTGTTGTTTTGAAGTTACAGCCGAAGAATCTAAGACTACGAGGAAAGTGTCTCTAAAAATTGCGTGTGTTATTCAGATTGGTTGGCAATTTTACGGGATGGGGGTAAGCTAAGGAGCCTCCGCCGTCTGCATTAGCAAAATCCATAATACTGTCAGTGTCTGATATGGGAGAATTCACAGCAGAAAAATAACTATGGAAATCAGTGAGTGTTTTGATATCCGTAGATCTGTTCGTGTTTTGTTATTCTCGAATTTACACTTTGTTACATATTATAGGAAACGATATTCAACTCGAAATTCATTCTGTTGAGCTTGCTTTGGCATATGAAGACATAAAGAAATAATTTGTTCAGTACTGCTTAAAGAAAGGAAAACAAGTAAAATACCGTTAAAGACTGCTTTAATTTAAATATTCCAATCTTTATTGATACATTTTAATGTAACCTTTAATTTAATACATTTTTAATAAATCTGATTCTATACAAAAACGTATTTTTCTTAGAAAATAAGGAAAAATATAACATGAAGGAAAATATATTGAAAATATTTGTGTCCTGTCTGCAGTGTGGAATTTTTACTTATGCCTTACAGTGTGCTACTCTGTATATATGAAGAGTAAAAACAGACGGCAATGTTATCAGGTTTACTATATTTCATTGGGTCTTTCGCTGTAAAGTTTATAACACTGGTGTGGCTATTTTTACTATTGATATGTCTAGTGCACAGCATTAACGACTTCATCATAAGTAAAAGATTCCAGTTCTTGAAAGGGGAAAAATGCTAAAACCATGAATTGCAAAAGTTGACCAGTTTACATTTCCCTAATTTGATCTGTAATCTAGCTTTCCTATGGAATCAAACTTACTGGACACACTCTTATGCTGAATTGTGGAAAAAAAATATTTTACTGCATATATTGCAAACACAGATTTAAATTGTTGAATATAGTGATAATTTGTTCAGTGCCAATTATTAAATTCTGTTTTAATGCCATACATAACCTATATTTCTTCAGAGAAATGCACACACACACACACACACACACACACACACACACACACACACACACACACACACACACACACACACACACACACACACACACACACACACACACACACACACACACACACACACACACACACACAGTGATTGTCAGATACCGTGACCGAAAATGATTGCCTCTAAGCTCTTAAAATGTAACTGTGGCATAAATAAAACAGTGTCTTCGAAGGAAGATATCGTATGCTATCTGATTACCCAGGAGAGATGAGAGAGAGAGAGAGAGAGAGAGAGAGAGAGAGAGAGAGAGAGAGAGAGAGAGAGAGAGAGAGAGAGAGAGAGAGAGAGAGAGAGAGAGAGAGAGAGAGAGAAGAGAGAGAGAGAGAGAGAAGAGAGAGAGAGAGAGAAGAGAGAGAGAGAGAGAAGAGAGAGAGAGAGAGAGAGAGAGAGAGAGAGAGAGAGAGAGAGAGAGAGAGAGATATGAGAGAGATATAGATTTGTTATCAGGTAACGTATGAAATAAAGAATACTTAATACAGTTTCATATGACGTCGTGAAGTAATATCGACTTTTCGTATTTTCTTTCGTTCTTGAAATCGTTTCTTGAAAATAAATATCAGAAGTAATACAATCATTTCAAGAAAGTCAAACACCGCTAACAAAGATATTCCAAGCCATATTCCAATGTATCCTCCAAGATAACTGAAGACTTCAAAGCTCTAGGGAGAAGAAACAAGAAACATTTTTAACATTAAATATTAAATTATAATAAATGCATTAGCATGTTGATTAATATTATTCTTAATTCCACAGTATACTTAATTGTTTCTTTAGTAGTGAGTAGTTGGGTTGCACAAAATATAAATACATTCTACTCTAAAGCTCTGAGATTAAGATCGGGAGCGATACAAAAATGTAGATATCTGCCGAATGTCTTCACCATTAAAAAGGTACAAATTTCAAAAACTTCAACTCTAATGAATATGTCGCACCAGCGATGTGTATACAATGATGAAGTAGCTATGCGACATGACGTCCAGTATTTCGAAGTACTAGCTTCAAGAACAGGTTAAAAAAAAACACATTCGTTCGGTCGTGATAATACCAAGAAGGGTGTTTTTTTTTAACTTCTCTTGTTTATTAGATAAATTTCGCATCTCCATCTTGTCGATTATATAATATAACCGATAAAATGGAGATGATATTTTGAGAACACCACTTCCAAGGCGTATTTTCTGGAATCCTGATGTAACCACGTATCCATTCATGAATACTGTTCATGTAACTTGTCCCCTCTGCTATCTCTACTATTTGGCATCAGAAACGACAAATATTATGCCCCACTTAACAGTTACTGAATGATTTATATTGTTATTATGCTTTTGGAGCGCTTGAATTCTGGATATCTCTATGTCCAGAGTTAATTTTCATGCGTCTGTATACAGGTATCAATAGTAGTTGGAAAGGACTGGATTCACGCATTTCGTTAAAGCTAGTTTGGTGTATTTCAAAATGGGTATGTATCGGAACGATAATGCTCGATCCATACCGAATGCAGTGTGACTCGTGTAAGTCGTTCGTTTCTAAATCATAAACGAATTTAAATATTTATTTCGGGGGTCTCCTTAAATCGGCTGATAGTTTTTGAAAATACTCTCGGTGATTAATAGATCATCCGATGGGAAACATCCTTCCCCCTTCTAATTGGAGAACGGAAATGAATTGAAAAACTCATGTTTAGAGTAGGCTTTCCAAATTATTTAACTCTTAATTCATCCACGATACTAGTGTGCCAAGCTTTACTTTCATTTTGCTATTTCGCTGCTCTAATCTACAGAGCAATTATGGAAATGCTTTTGGTCTGAGTCTGACAATGAAAGGAGCACGAAATGGGTGTTCCTCTAGCGAGTTAAAAAACAACCACAGAGTAGTTAAGAGGAAAACACGCAGGTAACAGGGTAACAGGCATTGTGTGTTACTGAGTACTTTAACTCTCTGGGTAATTATCTACAATGTAATGTATATATATGTAAGTAATTATGCATTAAGGGATGAAAGAATAGTAATTAGGAAGAACAGACTGTCATTTTATAGAGGATTTTGAACAACATTTTCTCAATATTCAACGGATTAATTAAGATTAAAATTAGAATTTTTAATTCAAGGGATCAATTCTATTCATTCTGCAATACAGTTTACTTTAGGACCTATCCGGACAACCAGAAGGAACTAAACAGTTTTCTATGAGTAGAAAGTGCTTCATGGAAGTCATCTCCCATACTCATCAAGGTCAGAAATCTGCTATTTTCAAATCTTTACTCCATCAGTTTTACATCCTTTATTCCTGTGATTTCTTATTAAAATATAATCATTGTAAAAAACGAACTACATATATACAGCAATTAGTGGGGAACTTTGTAAAATAATATGTTCGAATGTTACTCAAAATGATTAATGTAGAGCAATAATAAATATTATTTTTTTAAAAATAATAATTTAAATAATATTAATAATAATTTTTAACCGCTTTATTATGTCTTGCATTCATATAATAATTACCTTCAATGATTTTTATTATTAAAATTATGATTGCATATTATGCATTTACAAAACATGTTGCTCTAGGTTTTATTTTAGTTTTTTTTTTTAACAATGAATTTCATAGAGATTTTCCTTTTTTTTATATAATGTTTTAATAATAGTTACCATAGGTGGTAATTTATAGTTTGCAATTGAATAAGATTACATTTTTAACAGTATTTATAGTATAAAAATATGTTATATTTTATAATTTTTGCTTTTAATATATTTTTAACATAATTTTTGCTTTTAATATATTTTTAACATAATTTTTTATTTTATTTATTTTTACTGTTTAATTCCCATATATTTTATTATTGTATTATTATTATTGTAAGAAACCTTTACATCAAAGGATTAATTAATTAAATAATAATAATATTTTAACAGCATTTATAGGATAACAATAAGTTATATTTTACAATTTTTGTTTTTAATGTATTTAAGCGCTGTGACTACAACACTTCAATGAAATAAATAGATTTATTTTTCTTTCTGTTGATCTCGGTTGAGATGTAATGTCTCAGCTTGCATCTCGAAGCTTTTTAATAAGCTTATCTGAGGATGACACCGGTTATATATATACATATATATATATATATATATATATATATATATATATATATATATATATATATATATATATATATATATATATATATATATATATATATATATATATATATATATATATATATATATATACAGGGTGTTCGGGATAAATTTGACATATTTATAATTAATTATATTTTTCCGTAAGTTACATGTATTAACACACACTTCTCTTCATTTAAAAGTTTGGACCCTTCTTCATTCATATACAAGATGTCAGAAAGGATGGATAGCTGGAACCTACCTGAATCATGGAAGAGAATAACTTGTATCATGATGATTCGTGCCCGCCATCAAAATGAGGATATTACGACTGCTGCCCAATGCTCCCTGAATACAGTAAAAACAATCAGGCATGAACTAGAGACTTGCAATGGTGACTACGAGGATGTAGCAAGAAGAAAGATTCCTAGCAGACGATCTGATTGCGTTCGTACAGCAGAATTCCTCGCAAATCTGCAGGAACAGGTGTTGAAGAACCCTGGCATTGGAATTCGGGCTTTGTTCGTGGAGTTGCTAACTGTAGTCAAGCCCTGGATAACAAGGGTAGCCAATGGTAGGCCGTATGTATGGCAGCAGGATTCGGCCCCTTGCCACACCTCTGGGAAAAGTCAAAAATGGTTGTCTGAAAATTTCTACGACTTCACCAGTCCAAATGTTTGGCCTCCAAACTCCCCAGACCTTAACCCCATGGATTATTTTGTATGGGGCGCAGTTGAAAAAGACACCAATCGCACTTCCAGTAATACAAAAGCCCAGTTAATGGATAAAATTAAAACAGTTTTTGCGGCCCTTCCCAGGGAGACTGTAGCATCAGCTTGTTCGAGGTTCCGAAGCAGAATTGAAGCTGTGATCGATGCTAATGGTGGTTATGAAACTGTCCTTACGAAACTGTCAAATTTATCCCGAACACCCTGTATATATATATATATATATATATATATATATGTATGTATGTATGTATATATATATATATATATATATATATATATATATTTGGTATAAATATTAAACATATATATATGTTTAGGAGGTCAGTTCAAGTGTAATATGCATCTGAAAGGTCCTATCAAAGTGAAATTGCCGATATTTTCTGGTGTTATTGCCTCCTTCTTGATGGTTTACATTCATTTATATAGTGGTCTTCTTTTTGAGCTAATTAGGAGACTTTTATTTCACCGTGGCAGCTTTTCTATGTCTTCTGAGCTTTTAATTTGTATCGGCTTTGAAGTTTGTGACTTCCTCAAGAATTTTGTGGCATCTCTGATCCACACAAATTGGTAATTTTTTCTATTTTTGCTTTTCTTGATTGGTACAACAGATTCTGGTTGAATGGTGTTAAATATTCGGATAGGAAGATTGGTGTATTTTCTTGCAATGCATTCAAGTCCTTGGCAACTGGTTTTTCCTGTCTGCTGGCTTTTATGAGATTGTCTCTTGTGGACTTGCTTGTAAGACGAACTATGACTGGTGCAGGTCGTGACAAGCCTTGTTTTTTGCTCTTCCTAGGAATCCAATTTACGATCTGAATGTCGTTAAGCTGTAGGGGGATAAACAATTGCATGGCCTAATTTTAAAACTATGTCTCTTTTCTGTAGGTGCAGTTTCAGGAAGACCGTTTATGACAAGATCTTTCTTATGTTGTTGCTGATTTAAATGTTCGTATTGTAGTTTTAGAGAATGAAGTTCTTGACGGAGTTCGGATGTGTCTTTCATCGAATTGTGTTGCCGCTTATTTAGTGCGTTAATGCTGATTTTAATGTCTTTTACCGTTTGCAACACTTCTATCACTGCTAAATTATTATGTTTGACCAAATGTGTACAGTATAATGTACAGAGCATCAAGTGTAATATGCATTAATTCTAAATATATATATACTCTGTACGAAGAAAATAGAAAAATTGCTATTTTATACATAATGTGTAAACATGAAAAAAATGTCTATAATAATCATCTCTAATAATCATATGTATGTAATTTATCTGAGACATTAACATATTATTATTATTATTATTATTATTATTATTATTATTATTATTATTATTATTATTATTATTATTATTATTATTATTATTATTTTATGGGTTCTTAACCAGAACCCATAAAAATCACCGAGACTACAAAACAGTATCATAGCATTGTAAACGAAGCAATAGTGAACGATGAAATCAGAAAAACAGACTGGATGCAGATAGCATCTTTAGACTCTGCTGAAGCTGTATATAATAATCTTAAACTTGCATTTAACAAAATCTACAACAAAGCATTAACAAAAATAAAAATACGCCCCCAAACGAAACAAAATCCATGGATAACAGACAACATACTAAC
Source organism: Typopeltis vanoorti (assembly GCF_054136105.1). NCBI lineage: Eukaryota > Metazoa > Arthropoda > Arachnida > Uropygi > Thelyphonidae > Typopeltis > Typopeltis vanoorti. The sequence goes on from NC_143550.1 coordinate 85,000,026, forward strand.
AGACATACAAAGAAAAGATGCCCTATGGAAACAACTTAAGAAGTAAACGAACAATATCGCTTTAAAAGCTGAATACAAAAGAAAATGGAATCTCCTAACAACCCAGATTCGAACAGCAAAAAGAAACTATTACAGCAACAAATTAACAACAGCTCAGAATGATATAAAGGAAACCTGACACCTGATTAATGAAATGCTGGACAATATACACAGAACCACTGCCTCAGAAACAATAAAACACAGCTTTGCTGCGATCCCAAATCCATAAAACAGTTGGCAAACAACTTTAATCAGCATTTCGTGAACTCTGTCCAAAAGCTACAAGAAACAACCTTTCCTCACACAAACGAACATTCTCCACTAGGTCCACGAGCAACCCAGTGGATGTGGTTCCCCACAGTAACAAAAGAAGAACTATCACTGGCAATTCAACAAATTAATCCTAACAAAGAACCGGGGATAGACAGAATCAGACCAAAAGACTTCAAGAAACACTCAACCGACCTACTTCCAGTTATACAAAAACTGTTAAATAAAATCTTCGAAACGGGACACATACCTGAAACACTGAAGACTGCACTAATCACATCCATACACAAACAGGGAAAAAGAAACATAATAAGTAATTACAGACCTATCGCCACGCTGCCTGTAATCAACCAAATCATGAAGCGCATTGTACATCAGAAACTCTCCACATACGTTGAAAAATTTCAAATCATACCCAAAACACAATATGGCTTTCAAAAAAATAAAGGAACAGCAACACTCCTGGAAGACTTCACAGATCTAATAAACGCTGCATTGGATAAAAACAGAATAACATTAGTGGTATTCATTGACTTAACAAAAGCATTTGACACACTAACACATAAAACCTTGTTAACTAAACTTACCCATATCGGAATTGGAGGTCGTCTACTCCAGTGGTTTAAAGCATACACGAAAAACAGAAAGCACATCACACGTATAGGATCAGCACACAGCAAAGAGGTACATGTAACCTGTGGAGTACCGCAAGGAGCTGTCCTATCTCCCATTCTATTTAACATATACACACACGACATAAGCCAACTCCCACTAAAAAGTAAAATCTTCCAGTATGCAGACGACACTGCCATAGTATCCATTCACAACAATGCAAATATCGCTTACAAAAATATGCAACACGACATCAATCAAATCACTAACTGGTTAACCGAAAATGGCATATATATAAACCCTGGAAAAACAAAGCTAATAGTATTCAAAAACTCCCAAACCCTGCGCATAGAAACTAAATATCTCACTATCAAACATTCATCCTCCTATACACAAAGTGCAGAACCTAAAATCACAACCATCACACAGGTGAAAACAACATGCTTCCTTGGACTTCACTTCGATGCACATCAAAGTTGGAATAGCCATGCAAACTACCTACATACCAAGCTTAGGATAATAGCAAGCAAACTATACAGATTAAAAGACATTGCCCCAACCAACATAAAAATACTAATCTATAAAGCATTATGTGAAAACATTTCAAGATATGCAATCACATCATACGCATTTTGCGCAGACTACAGACTTAACAGGCTACAATGGTTGCAAGATAAAATGATAAAACTGATATTCTGGGAACAACCCACTCTTATGCAGGAAGCATGGACAAAGCACAAAATATTTAAGGTGAAACACTTACGCCACTACACAGTCATGTTAAAACACTACTACAGCCCAACATATAGAGTAACCAGAACAACATATCAAATAACAAGACCACAGTCAACAAACTACATAACATATAAGTACAACAATCACGACGGCAAAGCCACCCGAAACTTCTACGTACCTGACATGATAAACAAACTGCCGTTCGACAACAGAAACCTAGGAACATACAGAGAGCTGAAACAGGCACTATATAAATATTATAGCGAGAATGAAAAATAGAGCAATTCCTGTTTCTCTCTCCCCCACCACACATACACACACACACAAACACAAACCACGACAACCCCCCCCCTCTCAATAAACTACCACTACAAAAACAAAAAGAAACAAACACACCACGTCTAAATCTAACCCTATTTGCACAAAAAAAAAGAAAAAAAAAAGTTAAACTGTAATAGCAGTCAAAGTCTTTCAAACATGTACCAACAAACAGTAAAATCAACACCTGACTTGTGACCACTATAGGAACACAACCATGAAACCACCACCCTCTGTCATCTATTATCTTCCTCAGATAAGCTCTGCTAAGCTTCGAGGAAGAAAATTACTAACTTGCAAGTATCTGTTATACACACTTGTAATGCGTTATAAATATTATATACATATAATTACTACAGCAAGTATGTATGCAATTCATCTGAGACATAAAAAAAAAAAAAAAAAAATTCTGTATAATCCTTATTGTAAATACTGTAAATATTATTATTGTATGTAACTTATACTGAGACATAATAAAATGTAAAAAAAAAAAAAAAAAAAAAAAATTAATATTATTATTATTGAATTGTGTGTGTATGTTGCATTACTGCATTGTATCGTGAATTGTGTGCACATTGGTGCCAATCCATATTTAGCTAGTTTAAAAAAAATGTATATTCATATTTATAAAAAGTACTCTGCATTTTGTATATCGAATTTTCGTACTGTACAGAAAAGATAATATGTTTTTCATTGTGTGTGTGTGCAGATACTCTGTGTGATAGTAAACCTTATCGTTTTCATTGTAAAAACAAATAAGTCGTTTATAAAAAAAAAAAATATTATTATTATTATTATTATATTCTAAATTCAAAAATTCTGTATAAACCTTATTGTAAATATTGTAAATATTATTATTGTATGTAATTTATACTGAGACATAATAAAATGTTTAAAAAAAATTATTATTATTATTATTATTATTATTATTATTATTATTATTATTATTATTATTATTATTATTATTATTATTATTATTATTATCCATTATTCAAAAATTCTGTGTAATCTTCATTGTCAATATTAGAAGAACAAGCGTTGTAAATATAGATGCAAAAAAAAAGGTATTATTATCAAACTTTTAATTGAAATGCAATGTAGAAATTGAATCACATAGTGCAGTACTTAGTAGTGCTGAATTTTATAAAAATTACAAGATGGAATGTCACTAAAAAGATTATTGTAATTGTTTAATATTTTAGAAATCAACAAAATTATTATTATTATTATTATTATTATTATGGGAACAAAGAGACAATATCCACTTTATATACACTGCAATGTCAGAACACAAAATACTGACAGCAAAACATTTAGGTCACTATGCAGCTTTGCTAAAACATTATTTTGATGCCAACTGCAGGACAGTCAGAAATACGTACCGTATAACAAGACCTCAGACAACTAATTATATCACATATAAATACAATAATCACTACGGAAAGGCCACGCGAAACTTCAACATCCTAGACATGATAAACAAATTACCTTTTGAATACAGAAATCTTACAAACTACAATAGCCTGAAAAGAGCTCTAAGGACATACTGTGAACAATAAACATGCACACAAAATACCATACAAACTTAATGAAACACAATATATTCGTTCAGGCTTCCAGTTCAGCGACTCATCAAGACATTCCAAGTTATCGTGTGTGTGTGTATGTGTGTGTGTGTGTGCGTGCGCGCGCGCGAATTTCTCAATCAACGGCTGCAGAGGAAATCAAACCTATTAAACATCAGTCCACTTCCCAACACAGCAAACAAACTGGTATCATCCTCAGATACGCTTAACAAATAATCTTCGAGGATGAAAGCTGAGATATTACATCTCATCCAAGATCAATAAAAAAAAAGGGGAAAAAATTGAAATCCATATATCATATTTAAGTGCCGTAGTTACAGCGCTTAAATATACTAAAAATCAAAATTGTAAATATATATAACTCATTGTTAAATGAATAAATGCTGTATTATTATTATTAATACATGGCAGGTAAAAAAAAAGAAAAAAATCTGTACAAATTTCATTGTTAAAAAAACAAACAATTAAACCTGTTGTAAATAAGTAATGTTATGTGTTGTAAATATGTAATCACAATATGTAATCATAATTTTAATAATAAAAAAAGGATTGAATTTTTTTAAAGAAAAATATGTAATCAAGCATGTATGACATGCAATCAAATGCATGTAATGTATGTATCATAGGTAAACAAATGTATGTAATGTATGTATCATATGTAAACAAATGTATATAATGTATGCATCATATGTAATAATAAAAAAGTTATTATTATTATTAAAAAATATTATTATGGTTTTGTGCTAAACATAAAATATGTTTTGTTAATTGTACATATTGTACACACTCTGTGTGATCATATTTTGTCAAACTTTGAAAAGAAAAGTAAGTTTTAACATGCAATCATATTTCCTTGTGTAACTGAGAATTATAATGAATAAATAATTATTATTATAGTATTATTAATAATAATAATAGTACATGAAGTATGCTGTTATATCAATGGCACCTTATGCATACTATAATCATATTAAAATATGTTCTTTAGTCACATGAAAATAAATGTAATATTATTGCTTAAATTTTACATTATATGAATGTAATTTGATCTGAGACATAATAAAGTGTTAAAAATTATTATTACTGCTTGTTTAAATTTACAGAGAGCATGATCATAGAAAGGTATTTATAAAATTTCTTACTGGATTCTTCTAACTATGCTGACTCTTTGAACTGTTAATTAAATGCAATTGTTGGAATAAGTTACACTGTGTGATATTGCATTTGCACATTTTTGATAATTACTGTTCTTAGTTTCAAAAAGCCATATGAGGTGCAATTCATTTGAATGGACTCCTCCTCGTGAACATAAGAAACATAATTACAGCTACGTAGACGGTTATATAAGGGATCTCAGACTGGTTTGCATCTTCAATTCAAAAACAGATGCGATTCTCATGGAATGTGTTAATTGTTGAAAATCTCTACCGAAAATAGAGGTTGGCCGGTACAGATCCACCACAGAAAGATAAATGCGATACAGAAAGGAAAGCTATTGACAGACAGTTTTGGAAACATCTTGAAACGGCCTTCATCCAGCAGTGGATCGAAAACGACTGCTGCTGCTGCTGATGATATTATTTAAAGTAATATGTATAAAACAGCTATTTGTAGATTAAGGCGTTTCTTGTGAGCATATTATTTATGTTTTCGATGCGATTTATATGCACGTTCACAAAATATGTACACCTAATTTGTGATGCGCGCTTGTCTCAATCGCCGTATTTTTTTATTTTTTTATTGAAATTGATACATAGGTTCAATCAGTGTTAACATTTATCGAGTGATCTCATTTTAGTTGCAAATTGATCTTTTTAGTATAAAAATTAGGCCACTATATTCATATTTATAAGTTAGAAATGAAAACAAATAATCTATAGCATACTAGCCTTATTAAGCAAGAGATCCAAATGAAGAAGATGATATGGAAAGAATATCGTGAGAACAACAGTGAGAGGAGTTACGAAATATATAAAGCTCAGGCCAAAAATGTAAAGAGCATTGTGCGGAAAGCTAAATCGGAGTATGAAAAGATAGTGGCCATGCAAGCTAAAGGCAATCCAAAAGAATTTTATCATTATGCCGCATACGAGAGAGAATAACTTTATTGAATGCAGATGGTACTCGAGTGTCGGAAGCTATTGAGTTTGTTCAGTTAATAAGTGCTTATTTTGCTAAGATATATCAACCAGGTGTGTGAATCATGGTGCACAGTGCTACTGCAACACTGAATGAAGAGTTAGAAGTTCATGAAAATGAGGTTGAAGAGCTGTTGCATAACTTGGATAAGAATGTGTAAATAGGGACAGTTGGAATATCAGCCCGTTTGCTAATGGAATGTTCAGCCGAATTGGCTACGCCTTTCACACATTTGTATAACTTGAGTCTCTGCTCATGAATGATACCACAGGAATGGAAGGAATTCATAATAGTTCCTTTGTATAAGGGTGGTGCAAAAAACGAATGTGTCTACTGCCGACCTATCAGCAACTCTGGTATGGGTGTGAATATTTTAGAGAAGTTCGTAAGAACTCGCATACAGAAATAGATAGAAAAACAAGCAAAGAGCAGCATGGGTTTAATAAAAGAAAGATCATGTTTTAGCAATTTGCTCATATTTTAGAACAATGTTATAGCCGAGTTGGATAAAGGGAATGAATACACAATGATAATGTTTGATTTTTCTAAGGCATTTGATAGAATACCATACGAAAGGCTATTACATAAACTGGGGAATATGGGATTGGAACATAAACTCTTGACTTGGATCAGGGGAGGGTTGACAGACAGATATCAAAAAGTGGTATACAGTGGGTGTGAATCGGCCAGATTTAAGGTGACCAGTGGTGTACCTCAGGGCCATCATTGTTTAGTCTGTACATTAATGACATCAGAGAAGGTCCAACATTATATGTGCAATTGTTTGCCGATGATTCGAAGATAGGCAGGCAATCAGGGATGCTACTGATATTCAGCAATTACAAAATGATTTGAATAGGCTGGGAATTTGGGCAACCGAAAATGACTATCAGTTCAGTGTTAGTAAGTATAACGTTATGCATTTTGGCATGATTAGAGTTCCAGCGACATATTATATTAGCGGGGATATGCTACAAGAAACTGAGGAGACAACGATCTTGGCGTATTGGTGGATAGGAATTTGAAGTTCAGAGGTCACATAGCAAAAGCTGAAAATACAACTCGGAAGATAATTGCGATGTTGAAGTGAACCTTGGTATATAAGGATAAGGAAATCATTTTGTCTCTTCATAAGGATTTGATAAGACCACACTGGATCATTGTGCGTAGATTTAGTTGCTAGGGTTCCAAGGGGGATAAAGAAGCTGTGGAAAGAGTGCCAAGAAGAGTTTAAAAAATTATATCCGGATTATAGGATTTAGATTATGTAGACAGATTGCGAGTATGTGGACTGCAGACTCTGGTTAACATGAGAAAGAGGGATGATATGATAGATCTATAAACGTTTGAATGGGTACTATAGAATATCATCTGATGAAATCTTTTGTTATATGGAAGGTGGAGAGAGAACACGGGGCATCCATGGAAGTTAAATTTATTTGCAGTCAAGATAGGGGTAAGAACTAGGTTTTTCTCGCAGAGAGCCGTGAGTGAATAGAATAGTTTGCCTTTAGGGGTAGTGAGTGCATGTAGTGTGGATAAATGTAAGGGAAAGTGTGACAGCTGGTTTGGGAGAGGCTCAGTTTACGATAATGAATGAATCACTATACAAGAATGGTTTGCGAAAGAATCTAGTTTTTTATGATTTCCAGATTATTTTCGCAATTGAGAGCCTTATCCTAATATAGTGAAATGCACTATATTGACATAGCGATATATATAAGGAAAAAGAAACCTAACTATTAAAAAGTGGAATGCAATATGATATTTGCTATTCTTGGTTGATTGATCACAAAAATGTCACAACAATAACGAAGTCATTTTAATTTACCTCATATTTGGCTCGATATGTGTAGATGGTTACTTCTGTTCCTTTGAGGATAATATTTATTTGCAGATCGACACATCTGTAATCCAAAAGAGAACGATGTATTTAACATCGTAAAGTATTAATAAGTTGTTAGTGATACTTATGAAGTAAATATCATAATTAAATAGAAGCTCTATCAGCCACAACAATGCAAACTAGTTTTGATAACAACAGCACGTATTTATATATTAGAGTACTTGTTTTTCCATCGTCAACCACTCCTTTTGAAATTATTAGTTTATTTCTTCTTAATTTTTTCCAATGAATTAGATATTCAAGTATCTTTCCTAATATGATACTTATTAGGAAATATCATATTTTGCTACAATAGGATAATGAATCTTCAATTCTTTTGTTAATTTAAATTTATTATAATAAAAATGAAAGCGTTTATGTTGCCAATAAACATCATCTGATTGAACACAAGGAATTTAGCGACCTTGTTAGTGATTTGAATTTTTTCCAAACAATCAAGTGAGTGCAGGTTTATTGTTTTAAAACAGTGGAATTTAGCTTCATGAATGAGAATTTATGTTAATGATCAATATTATTGTTTAATATTGATCAGTGAGCATGGCAAAGCAATGGTCAATATCACCTCTACTCAAGATTCCATTCCAGTCACTTATTTCAATATAATATAGCATTAAAAAACTTACAAAACTCATCATTAATACATTAAGTTAGAAATTTAAAAACTGCGATATTTTAAATAAATATCTATGTGTGCTATTTTGCTTTTCGTTTTGTTTGAAGTATAATTGTTTACTGTCAAAAATTGTAAGAACTTGTTGGTTCAGTTCAATATTTTTTATGAATGTGTAGGGAGGAACAAGATTTTCTTTTTATTTATTTACAAAAAAGGGAGGCATCTGTTTTCAAAAAAAATGAAAATCACTGGGTATGGTAAGAGATTGTTTTCCTAATAACTTTGTCGAATACTCTCAAATATCTTATTAATAGAAATGATAATAACATTAAGAAAGATAGTTTAAGATTTAAAACTTCCAAACTGGTCGAAAGCTTATATGAGAGTAGGAGAGTGGAAACTCAGATTTGCAAAGTTATTGTATTACATAATTAGTGCATTAATTAGCTTTATATGATATCAAGATATTTGGTTTCATATAGTTAATTATTTAACATAAATCTTGAGCGGTATCTGCTCATAACACATTATGGAACCATGATGGGAGGAAACATTCATTAAAACTCCCTGTGAATAAGCCTTCTTTTTAATGTACTTTCATTTAAATGGCAGTCAATTCCGTTGGATTTAAGGGTGGTGCTTTCAATTGACGTTTTTAACTTCTCAAAGAGGCTCCACAGGGTCAACGATCTCAACAACGAATCTCTAATGTGCGACGCTAATTTTAAGACCCTTGTTTCTTCAAACGATGTTCACAGAGCAGTCACTTAAGAGAAACTTAAGAATTGTTGGGAATAATGTCTGGATTTATACCAGAACATTACTGACTGAACTTCATATTTTGGATTTCAATGAATGGGCTGCACACAGGAATCTTATAAGTAGCAGCCTAAGTTGGCTGATAAATGCGATATGAGGAATTCAGCATCCTTTTAACCATTACTTAACAGTCTAAGATACGACAAGACGAGCTTACAATTCTGACTGACAAGAATGGTCTTGATAAGGCTAGCTCACCAACGGAAACAAAGAGATTTTGAATTTGGAGAGCAGCTAAAACTGCTTCACGGGTTTCAAGACAAACAGAATACTGCATATTATGCAATTTTTCACAGAAGAGTTGAGGCTCTTGGTTAACATTGAATTCATATTTAAGTGGCATGGGACAAGTATTTAAAACTCGCAATGGAAATCGGTGTAGTGAAACTATTCTTCACGATACACGTTCTTTCAGTCTGATAGATATGTTTTTGTGAGACGTTTTTTTTGTTGTTTATTTAACTTAAGTTTGTTGTAATGATATGAAACTGCTTCCTGTATGGACCGGTTCCATGAAAATTCATTGAAAAAAGTTAATCGAAAGAAAGTTTACTGAATGGCAATTCATCGAACCACAGTTCATTGAAAAAAACCAATTCCTGGAATAAACAATTAATCGAACCACAGTTTAACGAATGGTAATTCATCAGAAAAGGCATTCCATCGAATAAACGATTAATCAAACAACAGGTCATCGTTCTACAATTTGTTGCAAAAGCAGCTGATCGAAAAACAATTCAAGGATAACTTTTCGATGAAATCCTTTAATCAGCGAAAGAATAACTTTCTTACGAAACACTTAACAATTACCCAAGTTACAGCAACCGAAGTACGTGGTCATCTAGATACATAATTATTATTTTCTTGTATTTTGCAACAATATTCCGTCAGAGTAGCTGTTACTTCATTGTGTAGATGGTGATTCATCTCCAAACAAACAAACAAACAAACAAAAAACAATCGTTCTACCTAAAATTTTACAGCAATAATGGTCAGATCGAAATGAAAAGTGACGATTTCTAATACATCTTAACTACAAAATTTGTTCAAATTTAACCCAACCAAAGCAGGATTCCATTCAAAATTTTTCCAATTAAAGCGAGCCAGTTGTAACTAAAACTGAATTGTGAAGGCAATATCAAGTACTTTTTCTAATTAATGTAGCTTATCGAATTCCTCTTAGTCAAAGAGTTATTGCATATATAATTTTTCCACGTAGTCCCATTGTGGCAATGAATATAGTTGAACTGAAAATTTGACGTTCGACAAAATGTTTGTGAGAATTTCAAATAACAAATCTGAGTAAAATTTATGCCATTATAACTGGTATACGAGCGTCACAATAATAATAATAATAATAATAATAATAATAATAATAATAATAATAATAATAATAATAATAATAATAATAATAATAATAATTATTATTATTATTATTATCATCATCATCTAATTGCATGTCTTTAATTAAGAATTTAAGGATCCGCGCGAAGAAGCATCCAAACCTGCGTAGTGAACCATCTGGATCGATTATTATTTTGATTGTATTTACACTGTATACAGCCGTGGCTAAATTTTGTATTTCATATGTGAATATTGTCGCTTTTATTGTTTATAGTATTTTGTTTTCTTTTATGAATACCGACTGTTCTCTCTCCTTTATTTTGTTTCACCCCTCTATTTTATAACTTATTTGTTTTTGAACTCAAGTGACATAATCAATCAGCAAACTAAATCTACATTGTTCCCTATCAAATTATTCTGCAAATCATCAGCTAACTTCTCGCCATTACTGAAAAACAAACCAAAAGCATCAATCTGCCAATCTACAGAATCATTAGAATCATTACTTCTTTGATTAAAAATAAAACAAACAAACAAAACAATCTCTTTCTCAATCCACCTCAACTCATTATACTTTAGGATTTTCCGTTGATCAAAACACGTCAAAATTCTGCCTTTTATCATATCATTACCATTCTGTCATTAAAGGCAGAATGCTGCTTGTGTTTTGATCCACAAAAATCGTAAATGTTTTTTTCAGTGCTTAGACATTTCAAGCAAAAGAGGCTCTGTGCTATTAGTTTTAATTACAGAGCCTCGTTTGCTTGAAATGTCTAAGCACTGAAAAAAATAGCGGAAGGACGAAAAATGTCATACAGTATATACTTTACAAAATAGAAAAGAAAATTATTTCTTTATACATACATATAAGAAACATATATGTCTAAAGAAAGTGACGTGAAAATTTCCGTGTTTGGTCTCGAGTAGACATTATTTTTTTCATAATCTTTTTCATACTATGTAAAATACAGGATATACACATACGACTGAAATGGACATTTACAAACAAAAAGGACTTGCTACACACGTCCAGATAAAATATACCAAGGGAAAAATGTAGATAACCTTCAATAGCATCACAGTTAATCTAATATAAACTCAAGATATTTTTTAATAAACATACCCCCACAGGTAATAGTTCATTATTCGTTGGTCAAGCCAAAGACAATGAAAATAGGCAGAATTCACAATACAACTGTATTGTGAATGGAGAACCTATAGAACAAGAAAAACATTTCAGCTACTTAGGCACAATTTTTAGTGAAGACCGTAAATTAAATATGGAAATAGACAACAGAATCAACAAAGCTGGTATGGTAGGAAGTCAAATGAATAAATTTATATGGAATAAGAGAGAGAGAGAGAGAGAGAGAGAGATTAGTCAAAACACTGAACTAGCTGTATACAAGACAGTGTTCAAACCAATAATTTTAACTTATGGATCTGAGAACTGGGTTGGAAATAACACACTTCACCAAAGACTGGAGACCGCACATATAAGAGTACCAAGAAAGATTAGGGGCATGAACAGATGGTATCAATGGCAAAATCATATTAAAAACAAGGATATTAGGAATGAACGTGGCATTGTTAACATCCAGGAATGTGTTAGCAGAGCTAATCTCAGGTTGTATGGTCATTTAAACAGAATGGGCGAGGAAAGATTAGCAAAATAAGTCTTCTCTGCCAGGTTGGCAGGAAAAAGACCCAGAGGAAGATCAAGATATAGGTGAACTGATACAGTAAAAAGTGCCTTAGAAGACAGAAATATAAGACCTGATAATACTGGATTCTTGACATTTAACAGACTGATTTGGAGGAAAATTGTAGACAGGAAGTTAGTAATGATCGAAGTTTTTCATGTACTACTATCGTATCCTGTACACCCCTTGAGGGTACATGTCAGGAATTTGATGATGATGATGTGGTCATTCGATGATTTGTAGTTTCGATGAATTGTGATTTTTCGGTAAATTGTATTTTCGATGAATTATCCATCCATGATTTTTTTTTTTCTTCGAGGAACTGCCTTTTGATGAACTGCTTTTTCCACTAGCTGTTGTGCGATTAATTTTTTTTCCCATGAATTGCCTTTCGGCGAATTTTCATTTAGTAATTTTTCTGCATAAATTTATGCATTACAACGCGATAATGCTTCATTTCGGAAATAAACTAAGAATAAGACACAGTCGCCCACCACGCTCATTACAGGAACTTTACCAACACCATGAAATAAATAATTAAAAAACCACCACCAATATTCTTCCAGAAATTAATAGTCTTCCACTACGTGATGAAGGAAGCTGTACATATCCCGTGACTTTTGGTAGGGAATATGGTAAGGAACATCGGGAATAGCAGGGAGTACAATGGGTTCGTATCAAATAGTTTGAGGACAGGAGAGTACCGGTAATTTGTGTGTGTGTGTGTGTGTGTGTGTGTGTGTGTGTGTGTGTGTGTGTGTGTGTGTGTGTGTGTGTTCTGACAGTCTGTGACCAGATCTTGTGGAAAGGGGGGGGGAAGAAGATGCTCGAAAAGTGAAATAAACCTGAAATTTTGATGATTAAATGGAGAACTTCATATTGGAGGCTCTGGACAAATAAACCTGTTTTCATGTTACCAGAAAGTGAACACGAATATTCAATATTTCTTTATATGCGACGGCAAAAATGACTTCTCATCACACTGTTTTTTTTTTTTTTTTTTTTTTTTCCCTTTTTCTTCTTCTTCTTCTTTCTTTCTGGATTAACAACATGAAAGGATCAGACACGCTAAAGTGAAAACGGGGAAAAATTTGCTCTGGCGAAAAGATATTCTTGATTAAATGGGAAAAAATCCACGGACACCATAGTGTGAAGAACAAACAGCCATGGCTCCCACCTTAATTAGATGTAAAACCTCCTTTCGCTGCAGTTACTGCAGCAACGGAGCATACTTTCTACAAGTGTAGGGTAGCGACCAGTTGGAATTTTGGGCCATTCTTCCTGTAGGCATGAAGTACTGGACTCTTGTGGGACGTACGTACCTTGACCTCACCCGACACTCCAGTTCATCTCATACATGTTCGGTAGGGTTCAGATCAGGTCTCTCTGGAGGCCAGTCAAGCGTGGTGGCCTGCATGTCCATAAACCATGCAGCTACGTAAGCAGCCTTATGACAGTGCATTGTCTTGCTGAAAAAGACAATGATCAGTAGATATGTCACAAAGTAGGAACCAGAATGTTCAAATATCTCTCGGAGTTCTGTTTGGCACCACAACAGAGTCCGAAAAACAGGACCAAACCCGTTACATCGTCATCTCCGAATTTCATAGTTGGGGTTACACGCTCTGCTAAGAGACGTTCACCGACTCCACACTCTCACTCGTCCACTGCTCGGTAGAGGGAGTAACGTGATTCGTCGCTCCATAACACAGCTTACCAAGCTTCCACTTCCACTGTGGGGCATGCATGTTGTGGTCCTACCATGGAACCCCATGTTGCGAGCCTCGGCCCCCCCACCCCCCCCCCCCCCCACCCCCCCCCCCCCCCACCCCCCCCCCCCCCCACCCCCCCCCCCCCCCACCCCCCCCCCCCCCCACCCCCCCCCCCCCCCACCCCCCCCCCCCCCCACCCCCCCCCCCCCCCACCCCCCCCCCCCCCCACCCCCCCCCCCCCCCACCCCCCCCCCCCCCCACCCCCCCCCCCCCCCACCCCCCCCCCCCCCCACCCCCCCCCCCCCCCACCCCCCCCCCCCCCCACCCCCCCCCCCCCCCACCCCCCCCCCCCCCCACCCCCCCCCCCCCCCACCCCCCCCCCCCCCCACCCCCCCCCCCCCCCACCCCCCCCCCCCCCCACCCCCCCCCCCCCCCACCCCCCCCCCCCCCCACCCCCCCCCCCCCCCACCCCCCCCCCCCCCCACCCCCCCCCCCCCCCACCCCCCCCCCCCCCCACCCCCCCCCCCCCCCACCCCCCCCCCCCCCCACCCCCCCCCCCCCCCACCCCCCCCCCAAATAGCCTGAAAAGAGCTCTAAGGACATACTGTGAACAATAAACATGCACACAAAATACCATACAAACTTAATGAAACACAATATATTCGTTCAGGCTTCCAGTTCAGCGACTCATCAAGACATTCCAAGTTATCGTGTGTGTGTGTATGTGTGTGTGTGTGTGCGTGCGCGCGCGCGAATTTCTCAATCAACGGCTGCAGAGGAAATCAAACCTATTAAACATCAGTCCACTTCCCAACACAGCAAACAAACTGGTATCATCCTCAGATACGCTTAACAAATAATCTTCGAGGATGAAAGCTGAGATATTACATCTCATCCAAGATCAATAAAAAAAAAGGGGAAAAAATTGAAATCCATATATCATATTTAAGTGCCGTAGTTACAGCGCTTAAATATACTAAAAATCAAAATTGTAAATATATATAACTCATTGTTAAATGAATAAATGCTGTATTATTATTATTAATACATGGCAGGTAAAAAAAAAGAAAAAAATCTGTACAAATTTCATTGTTAAAAAAACAAACAATTAAACCTGTTGTAAATAAGTAATGTTATGTGTTGTAAATATGTAATCACAATATGTAATCATAATTTTAATAATAAAAAAAGGATTGAATTTTTTTAAAGAAAAATATGTAATCAAGCATGTATGACATGCAATCAAATGCATGTAATGTATGTATCATAGGTAAACAAATGTATGTAATGTATGTATCATATGTAAACAAATGTATATAATGTATGCATCATATGTAATAATAAAAAAGTTATTATTATTATTAAAAAATATTATTATGGTTTTGTGCTAAACATAAAATATGTTTTGTTAATTGTACATATTGTACACACTCTGTGTGATCATATTTTGTCAAACTTTGAAAAGAAAAGTAAGTTTTAACATGCAATCATATTTCCTTGTGTAACTGAGAATTATAATGAATAAATAATTATTATTATAGTATTATTAATAATAATAATAGTACATGAAGTATGCTGTTATATCAATGGCACCTTATGCATACTATAATCATATTAAAATATGTTCTTTAGTCACATGAAAATAAATGTAATATTATTGCTTAAATTTTACATTATATGAATGTAATTTGATCTGAGACATAATAAAGTGTTAAAAATTATTATTACTGCTTGTTTAAATTTACAGAGAGCATGATCATAGAAAGGTATTTATAAAATTTCTTACTGGATTCTTCTAACTATGCTGACTCTTTGAACTGTTAATTAAATGCAATTGTTGGAATAAGTTACACTGTGTGATATTGCATTTGCACATTTTTGATAATTACTGTTCTTAGTTTCAAAAAGCCATATGAGGTGCAATTCATTTGAATGGACTCCTCCTCGTGAACATAAGAAACATAATTACAGCTACGTAGACGGTTATATAAGGGATCTCAGACTGGTTTGCATCTTCAATTCAAAAACAGATGCGATTCTCATGGAATGTGTTAATTGTTGAAAATCTCTACCGAAAATAGAGGTTGGCCGGTACAGATCCACCACAGAAAGATAAATGCGATACAGAAAGGAAAGCTATTGACAGACAGTTTTGGAAACATCTTGAAACGGCCTTCATCCAGCAGTGGATCGAAAACGACTGCTGCTGCTGCTGATGATATTATTTAAAGTAATATGTATAAAACAGCTATTTGTAGATTAAGGCGTTTCTTGTGAGCATATTATTTATGTTTTCGATGCGATTTATATGCACGTTCACAAAATATGTACACCTAATTTGTGATGCGCGCTTGTCTCAATCGCCGTATTTTTTTATTTTTTTATTGAAATTGATACATAGGTTCAATCAGTGTTAACATTTATCGAGTGATCTCATTTTAGTTGCAAATTGATCTTTTTAGTATAAAAATTAGGCCACTATATTCATATTTATAAGTTAGAAATGAAAACAAATAATCTATAGCATACTAGCCTTATTAAGCAAGAGATCCAAATGAAGAAGATGATATGGAAAGAATATCGTGAGAACAACAGTGAGAGGAGTTACGAAATATATAAAGCTCAGGCCAAAAATGTAAAGAGCATTGTGCGGAAAGCTAAATCGGAGTATGAAAAGATAGTGGCCATGCAAGCTAAAGGCAATCCAAAAGAATTTTATCATTATGCCGCATACGAGAGAGAATAACTTTATTGAATGCAGATGGTACTCGAGTGTCGGAAGCTATTGAGTTTGTTCAGTTAATAAGTGCTTATTTTGCTAAGATATATCAACCAGGTGTGTGAATCATGGTGCACAGTGCTACTGCAACACTGAATGAAGAGTTAGAAGTTCATGAAAATGAGGTTGAAGAGCTGTTGCATAACTTGGATAAGAATGTGTAAATAGGGACAGTTGGAATATCAGCCCGTTTGCTAATGGAATGTTCAGCCGAATTGGCTACGCCTTTCACACATTTGTATAACTTGAGTCTCTGCTCATGAATGATACCACAGGAATGGAAGGAATTCATAATAGTTCCTTTGTATAAGGGTGGTGCAAAAAACGAATGTGTCTACTGCCGACCTATCAGCAACTCTGGTATGGGTGTGAATATTTTAGAGAAGTTCGTAAGAACTCGCATACAGAAATAGATAGAAAAACAAGCAAAGAGCAGCATGGGTTTAATAAAAGAAAGATCATGTTTTAGCAATTTGCTCATATTTTAGAACAATGTTATAGCCGAGTTGGATAAAGGGAATGAATACACAATGATAATGTTTGATTTTTCTAAGGCATTTGATAGAATACCATACGAAAGGCTATTACATAAACTGGGGAATATGGGATTGGAACATAAACTCTTGACTTGGATCAGGGGAGGGTTGACAGACAGATATCAAAAAGTGGTATACAGTGGGTGTGAATCGGCCAGATTTAAGGTGACCAGTGGTGTACCTCAGGGCCATCATTGTTTAGTCTGTACATTAATGACATCAGAGAAGGTCCAACATTATATGTGCAATTGTTTGCCGATGATTCGAAGATAGGCAGGCAATCAGGGATGCTACTGATATTCAGCAATTACAAAATGATTTGAATAGGCTGGGAATTTGGGCAACCGAAAATGACTATCAGTTCAGTGTTAGTAAGTATAACGTTATGCATTTTGGCATGATTAGAGTTCCAGCGACATATTATATTAGCGGGGATATGCTACAAGAAACTGAGGAGACAACGATCTTGGCGTATTGGTGGATAGGAATTTGAAGTTCAGAGGTCACATAGCAAAAGCTGAAAATACAACTCGGAAGATAATTGCGATGTTGAAGTGAACCTTGGTATATAAGGATAAGGAAATCATTTTGTCTCTTCATAAGGATTTGATAAGACCACACTGGATCATTGTGCGTAGATTTAGTTGCTAGGGTTCCAAGGGGGATAAAGAAGCTGTGGAAAGAGTGCCAAGAAGAGTTTAAAAAATTATATCCGGATTATAGGATTTAGATTATGTAGACAGATTGCGAGTATGTGGACTGCAGACTCTGGTTAACATGAGAAAGAGGGATGATATGATAGATCTATAAACGTTTGAATGGGTACTATAGAATATCATCTGATGAAATCTTTTGTTATATGGAAGGTGGAGAGAGAACACGGGGCATCCATGGAAGTTAAATTTATTTGCAGTCAAGATAGGGGTAAGAACTAGGTTTTTCTCGCAGAGAGCCGTGAGTGAATAGAATAGTTTGCCTTTAGGGGTAGTGAGTGCATGTAGTGTGGATAAATGTAAGGGAAAGTGTGACAGCTGGTTTGGGAGAGGCTCAGTTTACGATAATGAATGAATCACTATACAAGAATGGTTTGCGAAAGAATCTAGTTTTTTATGATTTCCAGATTATTTTCGCAATTGAGAGCCTTATCCTAATATAGTGAAATGCACTATATTGACATAGCGATATATATAAGGAAAAAGAAACCTAACTATTAAAAAGTGGAATGCAATATGATATTTGCTATTCTTGGTTGATTGATCACAAAAATGTCACAACAATAACGAAGTCATTTTAATTTACCTCATATTTGGCTCGATATGTGTAGATGGTTACTTCTGTTCCTTTGAGGATAATATTTATTTGCAGATCGACACATCTGTAATCCAAAAGAGAACGATGTATTTAACATCGTAAAGTATTAATAAGTTGTTAGTGATACTTATGAAGTAAATATCATAATTAAATAGAAGCTCTATCAGCCACAACAATGCAAACTAGTTTTGATAACAACAGCACGTATTTATATATTAGAGTACTTGTTTTTCCATCGTCAACCACTCCTTTTGAAATTATTAGTTTATTTCTTCTTAATTTTTTCCAATGAATTAGATATTCAAGTATCTTTCCTAATATGATACTTATTAGGAAATATCATATTTTGCTACAATAGGATAATGAATCTTCAATTCTTTTGTTAATTTAAATTTATTATAATAAAAATGAAAGCGTTTATGTTGCCAATAAACATCATCTGATTGAACACAAGGAATTTAGCGACCTTGTTAGTGATTTGAATTTTTTCCAAACAATCAAGTGAGTGCAGGTTTATTGTTTTAAAACAGTGGAATTTAGCTTCATGAATGAGAATTTATGTTAATGATCAATATTATTGTTTAATATTGATCAGTGAGCATGGCAAAGCAATGGTCAATATCACCTCTACTCAAGATTCCATTCCAGTCACTTATTTCAATATAATATAGCATTAAAAAACTTACAAAACTCATCATTAATACATTAAGTTAGAAATTTAAAAACTGCGATATTTTAAATAAATATCTATGTGTGCTATTTTGCTTTTCGTTTTGTTTGAAGTATAATTGTTTACTGTCAAAAATTGTAAGAACTTGTTGGTTCAGTTCAATATTTTTTATGAATGTGTAGGGAGGAACAAGATTTTCTTTTTATTTATTTACAAAAAAGGGAGGCATCTGTTTTCAAAAAAAATGAAAATCACTGGGTATGGTAAGAGATTGTTTTCCTAATAACTTTGTCGAATACTCTCAAATATCTTATTAATAGAAATGATAATAACATTAAGAAAGATAGTTTAAGATTTAAAACTTCCAAACTGGTCGAAAGCTTATATGAGAGTAGGAGAGTGGAAACTCAGATTTGCAAAGTTATTGTATTACATAATTAGTGCATTAATTAGCTTTATATGATATCAAGATATTTGGTTTCATATAGTTAATTATTTAACATAAATCTTGAGCGGTATCTGCTCATAACACATTATGGAACCATGATGGGAGGAAACATTCATTAAAACTCCCTGTGAATAAGCCTTCTTTTTAATGTACTTTCATTTAAATGGCAGTCAATTCCGTTGGATTTAAGGGTGGTGCTTTCAATTGACGTTTTTAACTTCTCAAAGAGGCTCCACAGGGTCAACGATCTCAACAACGAATCTCTAATGTGCGACGCTAATTTTAAGACCCTTGTTTCTTCAAACGATGTTCACAGAGCAGTCACTTAAGAGAAACTTAAGAATTGTTGGGAATAATGTCTGGATTTATACCAGAACATTACTGACTGAACTTCATATTTTGGATTTCAATGAATGGGCTGCACACAGGAATCTTATAAGTAGCAGCCTAAGTTGGCTGATAAATGCGATATGAGGAATTCAGCATCCTTTTAACCATTACTTAACAGTCTAAGATACGACAAGACGAGCTTACAATTCTGACTGACAAGAATGGTCTTGATAAGGCTAGCTCACCAACGGAAACAAAGAGATTTTGAATTTGGAGAGCAGCTAAAACTGCTTCACGGGTTTCAAGACAAACAGAATACTGCATATTATGCAATTTTTCACAGAAGAGTTGAGGCTCTTGGTTAACATTGAATTCATATTTAAGTGGCATGGGACAAGTATTTAAAACTCGCAATGGAAATCGGTGTAGTGAAACTATTCTTCACGATACACGTTCTTTCAGTCTGATAGATATGTTTTTGTGAGACGTTTTTTTTGTTGTTTATTTAACTTAAGTTTGTTGTAATGATATGAAACTGCTTCCTGTATGGACCGGTTCCATGAAAATTCATTGAAAAAAGTTAATCGAAAGAAAGTTTACTGAATGGCAATTCATCGAACCACAGTTCATTGAAAAAAACCAATTCCTGGAATAAACAATTAATCGAACCACAGTTTAACGAATGGTAATTCATCAGAAAAGGCATTCCATCGAATAAACGATTAATCAAACAACAGGTCATCGTTCTACAATTTGTTGCAAAAGCAGCTGATCGAAAAACAATTCAAGGATAACTTTTCGATGAAATCCTTTAATCAGCGAAAGAATAACTTTCTTACGAAACACTTAACAATTACCCAAGTTACAGCAACCGAAGTACGTGGTCATCTAGATACATAATTATTATTTTCTTGTATTTTGCAACAATATTCCGTCAGAGTAGCTGTTACTTCATTGTGTAGATGGTGATTCATCTCCAAACAAACAAACAAACAAACAAAAAACAATCGTTCTACCTAAAATTTTACAGCAATAATGGTCAGATCGAAATGAAAAGTGACGATTTCTAATACATCTTAACTACAAAATTTGTTCAAATTTAACCCAACCAAAGCAGGATTCCATTCAAAATTTTTCCAATTAAAGCGAGCCAGTTGTAACTAAAACTGAATTGTGAAGGCAATATCAAGTACTTTTTCTAATTAATGTAGCTTATCGAATTCCTCTTAGTCAAAGAGTTATTGCATATATAATTTTTCCACGTAGTCCCATTGTGGCAATGAATATAGTTGAACTGAAAATTTGACGTTCGACAAAATGTTTGTGAGAATTTCAAATAACAAATCTGAGTAAAATTTATGCCATTATAACTGGTATACGAGCGTCACAATAATAATAATAATAATAATAATAATAATAATAATAATAATAATAATAATAATAATAATAATAATAATAATAATAATAATTATTATTATTATTATTATCATCATCATCTAATTGCATGTCTTTAATTAAGAATTTAAGGATCCGCGCGAAGAAGCATCCAAACCTGCGTAGTGAACCATCTGGATCGATTATTATTTTGATTGTATTTACACTGTATACAGCCGTGGCTAAATTTTGTATTTCATATGTGAATATTGTCGCTTTTATTGTTTATAGTATTTTGTTTTCTTTTATGAATACCGACTGTTCTCTCTCCTTTATTTTGTTTCACCCCTCTATTTTATAACTTATTTGTTTTTGAACTCAAGTGACATAATCAATCAGCAAACTAAATCTACATTGTTCCCTATCAAATTATTCTGCAAATCATCAGCTAACTTCTCGCCATTACTGAAAAACAAACCAAAAGCATCAATCTGCCAATCTACAGAATCATTAGAATCATTACTTCTTTGATTAAAAATAAAACAAACAAACAAAACAATCTCTTTCTCAATCCACCTCAACTCATTATACTTTAGGATTTTCCGTTGATCAAAACACGTCAAAATTCTGCCTTTTATCATATCATTACCATTCTGTCATTAAAGGCAGAATGCTGCTTGTGTTTTGATCCACAAAAATCGTAAATGTTTTTTTCAGTGCTTAGACATTTCAAGCAAAAGAGGCTCTGTGCTATTAGTTTTAATTACAGAGCCTCGTTTGCTTGAAATGTCTAAGCACTGAAAAAAATAGCGGAAGGACGAAAAATGTCATACAGTATATACTTTACAAAATAGAAAAGAAAATTATTTCTTTATACATACATATAAGAAACATATATGTCTAAAGAAAGTGACGTGAAAATTTCCGTGTTTGGTCTCGAGTAGACATTATTTTTTTCATAATCTTTTTCATACTATGTAAAATACAGGATATACACATACGACTGAAATGGACATTTACAAACAAAAAGGACTTGCTACACACGTCCAGATAAAATATACCAAGGGAAAAATGTAGATAACCTTCAATAGCATCACAGTTAATCTAATATAAACTCAAGATATTTTTTAATAAACATACCCCCACAGGTAATAGTTCATTATTCGTTGGTCAAGCCAAAGACAATGAAAATAGGCAGAATTCACAATACAACTGTATTGTGAATGGAGAACCTATAGAACAAGAAAAACATTTCAGCTACTTAGGCACAATTTTTAGTGAAGACCGTAAATTAAATATGGAAATAGACAACAGAATCAACAAAGCTGGTATGGTAGGAAGTCAAATGAATAAATTTATATGGAATAAGAGAGAGAGAGAGAGAGAGAGAGAGATTAGTCAAAACACTGAACTAGCTGTATACAAGACAGTGTTCAAACCAATAATTTTAACTTATGGATCTGAGAACTGGGTTGGAAATAACACACTTCACCAAAGACTGGAGACCGCAC
Source organism: Typopeltis vanoorti (assembly GCF_054136105.1). Lineage (NCBI taxonomy): Eukaryota > Metazoa > Arthropoda > Arachnida > Uropygi > Thelyphonidae > Typopeltis > Typopeltis vanoorti. The sequence goes on from NC_143550.1 coordinate 85,022,781, forward strand.
ATATAAGAGTACCAAGAAAGATTAGGGGCATGAACAGATGGTATCAATGGCAAAATCATATTAAAAACAAGGATATTAGGAATGAACGTGGCATTGTTAACATCCAGGAATGTGTTAGCAGAGCTAATCTCAGGTTGTATGGTCATTTAAACAGAATGGGCGAGGAAAGATTAGCAAAATAAGTCTTCTCTGCCAGGTTGGCAGGAAAAAGACCCAGAGGAAGATCAAGATATAGGTGAACTGATACAGTAAAAAGTGCCTTAGAAGACAGAAATATAAGACCTGATAATACTGGATTCTTGACATTTAACAGACTGATTTGGAGGAAAATTGTAGACAGGAAGTTAGTAATGATCGAAGTTTTTCATGTACTACTATCGTATCCTGTACACCCCTTGAGGGTACATGTCAGGAATTTGATGATGATGATGTGGTCATTCGATGATTTGTAGTTTCGATGAATTGTGATTTTTCGGTAAATTGTATTTTCGATGAATTATCCATCCATGATTTTTTTTTTTCTTCGAGGAACTGCCTTTTGATGAACTGCTTTTTCCACTAGCTGTTGTGCGATTAATTTTTTTTCCCATGAATTGCCTTTCGGCGAATTTTCATTTAGTAATTTTTCTGCATAAATTTATGCATTACAACGCGATAATGCTTCATTTCGGAAATAAACTAAGAATAAGACACAGTCGCCCACCACGCTCATTACAGGAACTTTACCAACACCATGAAATAAATAATTAAAAAACCACCACCAATATTCTTCCAGAAATTAATAGTCTTCCACTACGTGATGAAGGAAGCTGTACATATCCCGTGACTTTTGGTAGGGAATATGGTAAGGAACATCGGGAATAGCAGGGAGTACAATGGGTTCGTATCAAATAGTTTGAGGACAGGAGAGTACCGGTAATTTGTGTGTGTGTGTGTGTGTGTGTGTGTGTGTGTGTGTGTGTGTGTGTGTGTGTGTGTGTGTGTGTGTTCTGACAGTCTGTGACCAGATCTTGTGGAAAGGGGGGGGGAAGAAGATGCTCGAAAAGTGAAATAAACCTGAAATTTTGATGATTAAATGGAGAACTTCATATTGGAGGCTCTGGACAAATAAACCTGTTTTCATGTTACCAGAAAGTGAACACGAATATTCAATATTTCTTTATATGCGACGGCAAAAATGACTTCTCATCACACTGTTTTTTTTTTTTTTTTTTTTTTTCCCTTTTTCTTCTTCTTCTTCTTTCTTTCTGGATTAACAACATGAAAGGATCAGACACGCTAAAGTGAAAACGGGGAAAAATTTGCTCTGGCGAAAAGATATTCTTGATTAAATGGGAAAAAATCCACGGACACCATAGTGTGAAGAACAAACAGCCATGGCTCCCACCTTAATTAGATGTAAAACCTCCTTTCGCTGCAGTTACTGCAGCAACGGAGCATACTTTCTACAAGTGTAGGGTAGCGACCAGTTGGAATTTTGGGCCATTCTTCCTGTAGGCATGAAGTACTGGACTCTTGTGGGACGTACGTACCTTGACCTCACCCGACACTCCAGTTCATCTCATACATGTTCGGTAGGGTTCAGATCAGGTCTCTCTGGAGGCCAGTCAAGCGTGGTGGCCTGCATGTCCATAAACCATGCAGCTACGTAAGCAGCCTTATGACAGTGCATTGTCTTGCTGAAAAAGACAATGATCAGTAGATATGTCACAAAGTAGGAACCAGAATGTTCAAATATCTCTCGGAGTTCTGTTTGGCACCACAACAGAGTCCGAAAAACAGGACCAAACCCGTTACATCGTCATCTCCGAATTTCATAGTTGGGGTTACACGCTCTGCTAAGAGACGTTCACCGACTCCACACTCTCACTCGTCCACTGCTCGGTAGAGGGAGTAACGTGATTCGTCGCTCCATAACACAGCTTACCAAGCTTCCACTTCCACTGTGGGGCATGCATGTTGTGGTCCTACCATGGAACCCCATGTTGCGAGCCTCGGTTGTGAATGGTTTTATGATTCGTGTTCTAGTCGATGCCTGGAACTCAGCATTCAACGTGTTGGCCAACGAATGGCAACTTTTACATATTATCCTTCGAAGGATCATCCGGTCACGTTCAGTGAGTGGAGTGGGTCAGTCATCCTCTGCTGGTAGACTTGCAATTTATTCCTGCACTTCCATCTGACTATGGCATCACTGACTGTTGATCTGAGATGGCCCAGGTTTTCAAGAATTTGAAAGCAATTTGCCGACAAAATATAGGCTTGCAGCATGGCATCCTATCGCAATGCTTCTTTTAAACTCCGTCAATTCATTTCACTTGGATACAGTTGACCTAAATTGGGGGCTTCATATTCCTTCAATTCATACCCTCTACAAACTCGTGACTCATTACATGGCACGATGCACCTTGCCCATGGAGGATTTCCGTTGACTTCTTTTCAAGCAGTGTATATTCAGCATCAATCAATTTTCATAAAGGTTTAAAAATAAACTGAACGCTTTTAAATATTTATTATTCAGTAGTTGTTTGATTTCGTATAAACAGGTTGTATAATTGTTGAACATTTGTAAGATTATACAAACAACTGTAATAGTTTCTTTGTATAGTTTTGATGGTTTAGGCTCAACATTAACTACATGTTAATGTTGAGCCTAGTCACTGAGCATTAAATACATGAAAGCGTTCAATTTCTTTTGACACGTTTTGTGTTTTAAAACAGTTATTATTTCGTTATTTCTATTAAATAAATAATTGTATTACTTACGTATTTTCATTAATTTTCTCTGCTCCGCAGGTTTCCTACAATGTGCGAATACATAAATCTTATATACTCATATGAATATATTTTAATGAAGAAATGCTTTTAATCGTTTATTGCTAAATTACATAAGAAAATTTTGCATAATGTGATGTTTATTTTTTATAAACGAAATCTACTCTGGAATTCAAGTTCACTTGTAACAAGTTGATTTAATATATAGTTAATAAAATGAATACGATTTCATCTCATATCGATAATGAAAACCATCTGTTTTCTAGAAGGACGACTTTGCTTATGCTCGATATTACACAGATGAGAAATGGTGGTTTGAAGAATATTAGTAAGTAGGTGTTATCTTATGCCAAAATAATACAACAATCGCTCCGTTCTGCCTTTCGGTTAGAAATACTCGAATCGGGATTCTAGAAAAGAGAAGTTTTATAAGCGTTTTTCAGCCAAAAGCGAGTTATCTGGTCTGATATGGAGGATGGTAGAATTTATTTCTTTATTCTCACAGAATCCGGGAGTTCAGATCGTTGCCCAGCAGTCCAGATGGGCTTATTAAAGTCTTATATACGGGAACAATAACTTCTCTATCCTTACTTGTCAGTGTGTTCTTGAAAAATCACGGTTCAGTTCAATCGATATAGTGCATAGCTTGTGAGCTTTTCACAGAGTGCATCACCTTACACTTTGCTACGTTAAACTGGCAGCTATTTATCTTTGTCCCTACTTCCACTCTCGTTAAGCCTTCTTGCAGGATCTCTTCATTACCTTTGTTTATCATTGCTCTTCCCAATGTATCATAATTAACAAAAAATCTGAATATTTCCTATATCATTGATATACAAATTAAATAACAGAGGGCCAAGTAGTGAGTTTTGTGGTACATTACCGGTCACTAGCTTTTTCCTTGACTCAATTCCTCCAAACACCACTCTTTGATATGCTCATCAGCCATCCTCGAACGGTTGCATGGTTGTATCGCTGGTCTAGTTTTTTTATACTTTAATGTGGTTCAAATTCCTGTTGTTAATTTAAAAGTGACACAAAGTAACTCTTTTTGTCACGCTGAAGACAGTGATATATAATTCATCGAAATCGGCCAAGTGAAAACCCAAATTTGGAGTGTGCTGAAAATTGAGCAGAGTTGACTGCGGTCACTAATGCGCATAGAACAAAGGACGTCGCCATCTTTTCAGTTGTCCAAGGGAAGAAGGGTGAGTCATGAAGTGCAACAAGTGCCTGAAGGAATTATCGTCCGACGGAAGTCATATAATCTGCAGGAAATACCTTAAGAATCTTCACTTTACATGTTCCGGAAACTCAGAAACAACATGGCAATGCAATTCCAATGCCAAACGAGAGAAATCGAAATGCTTATATTGCAGAGAGAACAAAGAAACGCCACCACCCACGACGCAACTGATTACGCCAGAGGCAGAAGCGGACGATGAACTGAACAGACAAAAAATACCCGTGATTCTTATAATTTGAGTTCCATAAATTTATTACTAGAAAAGGTTTAGAAAATATAAAAGTCAGCTTAGTAGATCTTGTCCAAGAACTATTTGATTAACAGAATAAACAAATAACAAAAAAATTAGCGAATATGAAGAGTTTGTTAATTTTAATATTTCAACAGTCGAAGACGTCTTACAAATTGTAAACGACATTAAAACCAGCATTAACGCACTAACTTACAGGCAACACAAATTGATAAAAGACACATCTGAACTCCGTCAAGAATTTAATTCCCTGAAACTACAATACGAAGTTTTAAACCAACGACAACATAAAGAAGACATTGTCATAAACGGTCTTCCAGAAACTGAATCCACATAAAATCTCAGAGATGTAGTTTTAAAGATAGGCTATGCAATTGACATCCCCCTACAGCATAATGATATTCAGACCATAAATCGGATTCCCAGGAAGAACAAAAAACAAGGCTTAGTGAAACCCAAACCACCAACTCACCAGTCATACTCCGTCTGACAAGCAATGCTACAAGAGACAATCTCATAAAAGCCAGCAGACTGAAAAAAACCAGTAGTCAAGGATTTGAATGCATCGCAAGAAAATACGCCAATCTTTCTATCTGAGAATTTAACACCTTTCAATCAGAATCTTTTGTACCAAGCAAGAAAAAAAAAAAAAAAAAGTATCAATTTTTGTAGATCAAAGACGGCAAAATATTCTTGAGAAAGTCACAGACTTCAAAAGTCTATACAAATAAAAAGCTCGGAAGATATAGATAGGTTGCCAGAGTGAAATAAATGACTCCAACTTAGTTCAAAAAGAAGATCTTAACACAACAAAAATGAATGTGAACCATCAGATAGATGTAATTACACCAGAATACATCAGTAATTGTATTATTGAATCGCTGGATTCATAGAGACAACACACAGTACAAGCGAGAGGTCTCTCAATCTTGCATATTAACATCAGAAGCATCCGAAAACATTGGTTATTGTTACAGGCTTATCTGAGGAATTACACTGATATTGTTGATATATTGATTCTAATAGAAGTATCCATTATTAATGGCAAAGCAACTGCTTTCCAAATTCCAGGCTTCCAACACCATAGATCATGCCGCCAAACAAAAAGAGGTGGTGGAATATTAATATTTATAAACATAAATTAATAGCAAATCAAACGGCCTATCAATTTGAGCATGCTGAAACCCTTTGCCTCGAAATCACTAATACCACCAATAGACAGCATCCCACAATACTAAATACTATTTAGAGGCCACCAAACCTAAACATGATAAAATTCTTGCAGGAACTCAATTGCTGGCTTTCACTCCAAGAAATATGCTCAACCGAATACCCAATGATAATTGGCGACATAAACATAAATATTGCAAACGAAATCCAGAACAATACTGTACAATACCTAGACAAGCTATCCATGTATAATCTAATACCAACAATAACATCATGTACTAGAGAAGAAATATTCGGAAATACTATCACTGCCTCCTGTCTAGGTCATATAAACGTCCGAGCACCACCAAATAGTTACACTGCATCAGTCATAAAGTGCAAAGTAGCAAACCATTACTTCTGTTCTAAATCTGCTCTAAATCTGCACACCAAGAATACCCATGCAATGTCCCACAGAAGAAAAGCGACAGAAACAATAATTGACGAAGAAATAGTCAACCACGAAATAAGAAAAACAGACTGGGAACGCCTGGCATCAGATTCAGCAGCTATCTTATACAACAACATTAAAGTCACACTGTAGGTATAAGAAAGCCACTAAGAAAGTCAGAATTCGTTCAAAAACAACAATAAATCCTTGGATAACCCAAAACGAATTCCTAGAAATACACAGAAAAGACGCTTTATGGAAAGAATTAAAGCGATATCCAAATAACACAGATTTAAAAACTGAATAAAAGATAACAAGGCATCGCCTTACAACACAAATCAGAAATGCAAACAGAAGCTACTAGAAGAGACAAACTAACCTCCGCACAAAACAACATGAAACAAACCTGGCATCTGATCAATGAGATGCTAGATATTGTTCCCAATACTACCGCCTCCGAAACCATAAAACACAGCTTCATGAAAGACGCAAAACCTATCCAACAACTAGCAAATGACTTTAACCAATACATTACAGAAATATTCCCCGAATCATCACAAAACGAGACCCTCCACTTGTACCACAATCAAAACAGACATTATGGTTCCCAACCATAAAAGAAGCAGAACTTCTCTGCAATACATCAAATCAGACCAAACAAAGGCCCAGGAATTGATGGTGTAAGACCTAAGGATATCAAATAACATGCAAGTAGCTTAAGTCCTATCCTACTAAAATTAATAAATAAAATATTTAAAACAGGACTGATACCAAGTATGCTAAAGAACGCCATAATAACACCCATAAAAAAACACGGAAAAAGAAATTTAATCGGCAATTACAGATCCACAGCAACATTACCAATTATCAATCAAATTATGGAGCATGATTATGCTGAAGAAACTCGCATCATACGCAGAGACCTTTCATATTATCCCCAAAACAAAATATGGTTTTCAGAAAAATAAGTGAACAACATCTCTCTTGGAAGACTTTACAGACGTAATTAATACCGCCTTAGACAAAAACAAAATAGTCATGGTAGTCTTTATAGATCTAACCAAAGCATTCGATACACTTACACATCAAACCTTGTTAGAAAAGCTTAGGCATGTTGGAATAGACGGGCCTTTTCACAGGTGGTTTACAAACTACCTCCAAAATAGAAAGCATATCACACGTATCGGATCAAACCGAAGCAGAGAGCTACCAGTAACTTGTGGAGTGCCACAGGGAGATGTACTCTCCCCAACTCTTTTCAACATTTACACGCACGATATTAATCGGCTACCTCTCAAAGTTAAGATATTCCAATTTGCAGACGACGCAGGTATAATATCCATCCATAATAACGCAAGCATAGCCCAAACAAATATGCAACATGACATAAATCTGATCATAGATTGGCTCACGAAAAACTCCATACACCTAAACTCAGAAAAGACAAAATTAATGATATTCAGAAGTCCACTGACTCGACCAGTTTATAACAAATATATAACCAACCAACATCCACTTTCCAACATAAAAAACACACAGAACAGCAAAACACTACAATCACTCAGGTTGAAACAACACGATACCTTGGAATTTACTTCGATGCAGATATGAACTGGAATTGCCACATGAACCATCTGCACAACAAACTCCGAACAATAAGTGGCCAACTCTACAGGTTAAAAGACATAGTTCCCATACTCCTAAAAACACTAATATACAAAGGACTATGCCAAAATATACTAAAATACGCTATAACCTATAAACTAAATAAATTAATGCCGCTACAGTACAAAGTGATAAAACTGATTATTTGGGAACAAAGAAACAATAACGACCTTATATATATATCGCAATGTCAGAACACAAAATAACGACAGAAAAACATTTATGTCATTATGCAGCTTTGCTAAAACATTATTTCGATGCCAACTGCAGTGGAAATCAAGGACAGTCAGAAATACATACGGTATAACAAGCCCTCAGACAACTAATTATATCACATATAAATACAATAATTACTACGGAAAGGCCACGCGAAACTTCCACATCCCAGACATGACAAACAAATTACCTTTTGAATACAGAAATCTTGCAAACTACAATAGCCTGAAAAGAGCTCTAAGGACATACTACGAACAAGAAACAAGCACCCAAAATACCATACAAACTTAATGAAATACAATGACACTCCAAGTTGTCGTGTGTGTGTGTGTGTGTGTGTGCGTGTGTGTGCGTGCGTGTGTGTGCGTGCGTGTGTGTGCGTGCGAATTTCTCAGTCAACTGCTGCAGTGGAAATCAAGCCAATTAAACATAGATTTGATTTCATAGCTTCCCAGCACAGCAAATAAACCAATAAATAATAACTGGTGTGATCCTCAGATAAGCTTACAAATAAGCTTCGTGGACGAAAGCTGAGAAAATACATCTCATCTCGTCCAAGATAAAAAATAAAAATTATACAAAGAATGGTCAATTTATATCTTCGAGGCAGTTTTTTTTTAATATTTCGTACACTGCCTGTTATGATATAAACTTTTTTTTTCGATTTTATTTTCTGTTCATGTAACACCTATCGATATCCGGCCACTCAAAAGATAAAATAGTTTATCTAAAGATAGAAAAAAATCACTTGGAACTGACATTCATTCTTGAAACAATGGCTATCAATTGCATAATTTGTTGGAATATCCCGCTAATTTGTCGTTTCATGCTTCCATTAAAATGGAAGTCGTCTCACACGGGTAGATGAAATTCACCCTCCGCACATAGGGACAGTCATAAATATATGTCCAGATCTGGATTCGAACGAGCATCTTGTTGGTTGAAGAACAGCTATGTCATCCCACAGACAACCATGCAAGCAATTCAAGCCATGTCAAAATAAAATTATAACGCAGTGAATCTGAGCAACTTGTAAGCAGTTAAAATAAACACAAATGAATAAACAAATTAAAAATATAAATAAATAAAAATAAAACAATAGATACGAAATTTTAAGAAGCAAAATATTTGAATATTCTTCAGATGAAAAACTATCTGAAGAATATTCAGATAGTTTCTCTTTTCTGTTCATATTAAACTACATTTATCGTAACATTTCCATTTTCTAAAAATGCGTTGGTATTTAAAAAAAATATTGGCATGAGGGCTAACATATCACTAGTGGATGCAGGGTATGAAATATGTTAAACCCCCTGTAAACTTGTTAACAAAGGGTTTTTATATGGTAACGCTGTCCGTTCTTTCAATAAATCTGCAAGTATACATAGAATTAGAGAGAGAGAGAGAGAGAGAGAGAATTATATATATATATATATATAGTTATTGGTTCTTACCAAGGGAGATTCTTTATAATCAGCGATCACAGATGAAGAACTGAAAAGGAAAATTTAAATTAAATTTAAACTCTAAAATATTCTCATTTATACATACATTTCAACTTTAAAATTTATTTTTCAGGTGAATTGTTGTTATTATTATTATTATTATTATTATTATTATTATTATTATTATTATTATTATTATTATTTTGTAGGATATATTTCAATATGTACTACAAAACTGGGCCACTCATTCTGACTACAAGCTTTTTGAGCCCCTAACATTCTCGCTATCAGAGCGTCACAGAATACCTTCTAATGTTTAAAGGATTAATGTTGTTTATATAATATTTTAAAGTAAGTAATATAACTGGAAATTTTATACTCACTTCTCTGAATACAAGCTTATCCATAAGCTTGTATTCAGACTAAGGATACAAAAAACTGAGGATACAAAAAATTGAAAACGCTAGCTTCTATTTTTCTTATCTATAGGAGAATTAGAACATACATTATCACAAACTCTTTTTAATTTTAAGAAATCACAGCACTACTAATCACATTAAAGAACTTCTATTGACTTACTGGGAAGTAAGAGCATATATAACATTTAAAAGTGAAGGGATCTTTGGGGCTAGGCATATTTTTTGCTTGGCGAATGGAATTTTCCATAATTGGTCGAGCCCTTTTATAGGAGGAAAAAAAGAGAAACAACAGTGTTGATGCATTTAATTATTCTCCATGATTTCTACAGCCCAGGAACTGTCAGCATGTTTTGCAAGTTAGAATTAGTACTCCTGTTATATATTTATGAAAGTATTGGTATTGGATGGCTTATCAGTGTTTCTTAGCAGACAATATGCACGATCTCATGATTTACCTGTTCTCAGACGAATAATAATGCTATGTCACTGGGCCTGATTTTGTAAGGAATTATTCTGGGGACACATGCAGTGCTTATCCATCTTTGATGGATGAATAATTCACACGGTCTCAAAACAAACCTTTGAAATTATATAGAATGATTCTCTGTAAGAAATATAGATCATACACAGTTCAGAATTCGGAAACCTTCCATAGCTCAGTCCATGAAGACATGCAATTAGCAAAAACAGGCATAATAAACTCATCAGTCAAAACATTATAATCCATACCTACGAGCGAGTTGATCTTCTTTTGGCCGAGATAAGCGCTTAAACCGAACTGGAACTTTTTCCATGATAATAGTGATGATGTCCCGAGGTATTCAGAGCCATCTAGTAGCGTCCCTGGAAGTTAGCGACCGAGCAAGGCGCTGTCATCGACCGGTAGATGCTGCCTTCCAAGATTGCACAAATGTTTGTTGGGATTCGAATCAGGAGAATGAGGCGACCAAGGGAATATGGAATGCATGAAATATATGGACATATAATATATGGAATGCATGGACATGCTCTTCTCACAGTGCTTGTATAAGCCTTATGACTCTAGCATTGTCTTGCAAGAAAGTCCAGATCCAAAAGGCCATGTTATTACCATGTAAAGACATTCCTGGTCCAAAACAATCCCAAAGAAAAATTTAGCGGTCAAGTTATGTTGATTGTGGATGACAGGACCCAGTGCTGTCCATGAGAGGAATCCCCACAACCAGCCTGTTTCTGTCTAATCAGAAACATCTTGGATGATCATATTTAGTTCACCCGACGCTTCAGTTCATCCTACAGATATTCAATAGAGTCGAGATAAGGTGTTTGTGGGGGCAAGTCAAGTGTGATGTTCATGTCCCCAAACTACGTGTGATTTTATCCACATCTACACCATATTTCACTTCTTAGATCCGGATTTATCTTTCTGGGAGTGAACCATCTTCACGGCTGCTACAGTCTCCAAACCTCTCGATGAACTTTTAAATTTAGTTATTTAAAAGTTCATCGATTATTTAATTAAATTAAATTAAATATTTAATTATTTTTTTTTGTACAAACGAATTCTATTTATTTGTACAAGAACCGCGCTAAAGATTCTTAAATTTCTACATGGAGGAAAGTAATTTTGTTAATTGATTAATGCCTAAGTGATTAACGCCTCCAAATGACACTCACTCACCCACCCACGAACATACTCTTCCGTCATACATTCATAAATTGATCTGTATTTTATGTTTTTTTTATGAATATCTCCATTATAAAACTGTATTGTTCAGTTGTAACCATGAGTCTTGCATTTTCCATAAAAATGTTTTTAAATCGAGTGGCAAGTAAATATACCCACGTGATACGGTATTCTTCTATCATTGAAACAATCCTTCTTTGCTATTGTTTACCAAAAATTACAGTAGAGTATGTCAAAACCAATCGCAGTAATTTTTTATACCATTCTATACTAGTTCCTGCATTTTTTAAAAATATAGTCAGACATTTATGGGAAAATATAAAAGGTCATACAATAGAAATTCTTCTCATATTTCAGATAGCTTAATTAATTTTGAAAAGCGCATATACTAATTTTACCTAAATAAACCATAGTTTAATAATGTGATATGTCGGTTCGGAAGATTCCAGTTAGTTCATGATTACAGTGATTTATATTTCCTTATAACATCTCCTCCACAAACCAAAAAACATAAGTACATAATTAATGAAAACTTTAGACTTTAGAAAGAAACACTTACACACAGTCAGGTTTACATTGCAAATCGCATTTTCTGAATATGCTGTCTTCATCAATTGCGTCTGAAACGAAAAATTATTGAAATTCGAGTTAAGGAAATTTAATTGCATCTATAATCACTACACTATCATTATTTTAATTGAACATTGTTTACTTAGAAATGTAATAAATACTACTACATTTCTATATATTATATTAATATATTATTTTATTATTGATTCATTATATTAATATAATGAATCAATAATTCATTATATTAATCCCACTGAAGGGTATAAAAGCATTAGAGGTTTATTTTTATTTTATGAGAAACTATATCACATTATTACAGTGTGTGTATGTGAGAGAGAGAGAGAGAGAGAGAGAGAGAGAGAGATCTTGTTTGAATATTTTTCTGTCTCCCCTTTTCTATTTTTAAAACATTTTCCAAGAAAATCTAAAGTTTCTCTAACATTGACAAACTGTAGAGAATAGTAATAAAAGATAACATAAAATGTTTACTAACACATAAAAGTACAAGTGGTTCTTAACAGAACTATTTGTAAGAGAACTAGACCATCACAGGAACGGATTTAATTCTCTGTTAAAGATATGAAATCCATCTTAAATCAACTTATTTCATATTAAATCAACGTGAATATTGAGAAACTTGCGTTAAATTCAGTGCAATGTAGAAAAGAAAGAAAAAAAAAAGGAAACGTGTGAAAAAAAATATCTAATCAGGATGAATAAATTTTCACTTACGCGTCTTGTAATATATATGACAAAGAACAGAATTATATTGCACAATATGATTATCTGTTTTAAAATAATCCAGCTTTAATGTACGAGTATATAATAAGATTTCAAGCTGAAAAAAATCGCTTCTGTAATGTTTGAAATGTTGTTATTTCAGCATTTGTAGTTCATCCTTTGACCATTTCATCTAGTTATAGTGTAAAAATTGTCTAATAAAAAGAAGGCTCCGGAAATGTAAAAAAAAATACATTTTTTAAAAATATTAGCTCAGTTAATGGAGAATATTATCATTTATCCTAACAGAACTATTTGTGAGAGAACATCACAGTAACGTATTTAATTCTCTGTTAAATATTTGAAATCCATCATAAATCAACTTTTTCATATTAAATCAGCTTGAATATTGAGAAACTTGCGTTAAATTCAGTGCAATGTAGAAAAGAAAGAAAAAAAGGAAACGTGTGAATAAATACGTGTTCAGACCTATGGAGATGACCATAATGCTCAACTTATTAAACATGCAAGTGTACACTTGGTTGTTACTTTCATGATATATCTAATCAGGATAATTAATTTTCACTTACGTCTCTTGTAATATATATGACAAAGAACAGAATTATATTGCACAATATGATTATCTGTTTTAAAATAATCCAGCTTTAATGTACGAGTATATAATAAGATTTCAAGCTGAAAAAAATCGCTTCTGTAATGTTTAAAATGTTGTTATTTCAGCATTTACAGTACAGCTTCCTTTGATCAGTTCATCTAGTTATAGTGTAAAAACTGTCTAATAAAAAGTAGGCTCCGGAAATGTAAAATAATTTTTTTAATAAAAACAAAACATGGTAGTAATTTATTTTTAATGTTTATTGATAGGGTAACATTGGACCTTGAATACCTACAAATTATTATTTTCAGGATGTACATGTAGAAAAGGGCTTTTAAAAGAATTAAACCCAAATTCTTATTGAGAAACCATTAAGAATAGCCTCTTTGTTTATTTTGTTCATATCCTTAAGAGTGGTATCCCTGCAGTTTTTATTAATTTATATTAAAATTCATTTATAATGCTTATAACGTTACGGTAATTCGAAGAAAATTATACAAAGTTAAGTGCAGAATAAGGATTTGATAGAACATACCATTTTCGCATTTCACCACCTGTTCGTTCTCATTATAACAGTTTTTCCCATCTTTTCCACGAAAATTCATTTTTCCGCACTCTTCCACACAAGCCTGAAATTATTATTAAAAGTTAATAAATTTATATCCATTTTTATTATTCTCAGGGAATAATTTTGAATTGTTCTAAGAAATATTAATTACGATTATAAACTGTAAATTGTTATTGAGAAGAAATTAGAAAAGAATATTTTAAATATAATTCTAACAACAGAAAAAAGTTTATGGAATTCTTGAAAATAAGCTGAAATACCGACATATGATAAAAAAAAGAAGAAATTAAAGAGAACAAAAGATATAGATGATTTTTACTATGCTATGTAGTGGAGTGGACCAACATATCAAAGCTTCTAGTGATCTGACCACTTTAATCGATAATAAATGGAAAAATAGAATCCGGAAGTACAATTTTGTAAATGATCGAATTATAACGTTAAGTCAAAAACAAATAGAAGGTACTTAAATAGTATAAGAGAATATGCCCCTTGTGAAGGTAGAAAAGAGGACTCCAAACAATTTTATGAAGATCTACAAAAACAGTTAAATACTCGTAAATGCAATTAAAATGAATATATATTAAATAATTAAAATAATCTAATCCCAAATATCTTAGAAAAATATCGAGCACTTTTAATGAAAAGTGCTCGATATTTTCATTGGTCAAGAACTATTAGACTTTTGTACGTTCAATAATTTTTAAATAATCAATACTTTTTTTTTCAAAAAAAAAAGAAGAAATTATGAATAAATATACTTTTAATGGCACAGAACAAGATCTATAATTGATTATATCATTACTAATCATAAATTAGCTCCATATGTGAGAGATGTACATGTTTACAGAGGAAATGATTTTTTTCAGATCATTATTTAGTAGTCTCTAAAATAAAAATACTAACAAAATGGAGAAAAGAAGTAAATAAGAAAAAAACGAGAAGTAGAACAGAAAATATATTTATTAAAAGAAGAACGTATTAGAATGCTATATCGATTAGGATTAACAGATTACCTAAGTCAAAATCAATGAAGACATAGAAGAAGAATGGAAGGCTTTAAGTTTATTTATTTGATATGATGACACAACGGCCGTGAGCTCCTTTTACGGGAAGGTACGACAACATCTCAATCCCCCCACAAATTTTATCCGGGTTCGAAACCAGCATAGCTGATGAACCAGGCGTATGGCTGGGTCTTATGTGTTCCTGACTGTAATCCGTGTATGATCACGGAACCGGTTTGACCGTTCTTGGGGACGAAAAACCCGAGTTTTCCGGATGTAAAAAGCCTCCTACCTAAGTAGGATACCGGCTAACTCAACTTTTGTCAAAAGAGACCAGATAAAGGTTACGGACCAGATACAAATCACGGACGGGAATCGAACACAGGTTTCTCCGACCAAAGGGCTTCGTCTATACTGACTGAGCTACGGAGGGTCTGGAGTTTAATAAAGTTAACTTATAAAGTAGCCACTAAATTACTTCGAAAGAAAAATAAAAAAAAAATATTAAAAAGAAAACGTTAAAAATTTGGAACACAAATCTAGAAAATGGGATAACAGAAAAACAATGGCATACAAATCATTCCTTCAAAAGCATACAAAGCAAAGAGAATAAATATAGGTAAGACAATAGTACAGAAAGCACAACAAAATTCGTGGAACGGATGTATTAATAAAATGAATAATACATACACAGAAGATAAGACAGTCTAAAATATTAAGGAAACTAAACAATGAAGGAAAGAGTTAAAGAGTTAATATACAAGAGAAACCATGGATAGAACATTATAAGAATTTATGGTATGACCCAAATTTAATAACAGAAAAGAATAAAGAAGAAATTAATAACTGATATGAAACAATAAAACTGGAAGAAGGAAATGAAGTAATAAAAGTATCAAAAAATAGAAAATCAACAGGATTAGATGACATAAATACAGAGTTTTGGGAATATGGTGGAGAATATTTATATCAAAGTTTCTTAAAATTAATAAATAACTGTTGTAGGAAATGGGAAGTTCCATCAGATTGGTCAAAAGTTAAGGTTATGTTGATATTTAATAAAGGAGACAGAGTTGATTGTGAAAATTACTGAGGAATAAATTTAGAAATACAGGTTGCAAAATTTACATTAGTAAAATCCTGAATAAAAGACAGAAATATAGCAGACAACCTATTCTCAGAAGAATAAAATGGTTTCAGACATGGAAGGTCGTGCATAGAAAACATTTATGTATTGAAATAAATTATTGAAAAAAAGACGAGAATTTAATCTCAACCCGGGGTGGCCATAGGTTGGCCACCAATGGTCTGAAATGTCCATTGCAAATTTATAATAAAAAGAATACTTTTTTTAAGTTTCATGGAACCTGTTATTTTAACTACACAGGAGAAGTAAAACTAAAACTCAAGAAGGAAAATAAAATGGAAATGATGAGAAATAAAATTAAAAAAAAAAAACGAAGCAAAACTGTAAATTGGCGCTAGTTTATCTTCAGAATGGAGAAAATTTAAGAAATATAAAGCAAGGCATCCTACGTTAATATCATAGTCAAAAGGATCGGTGTGACTTACAGATGCAATTCTTGACAGGGCTTTTAAAATTTTTTTTTTCATCGTGTGTGTGTGTGTGTGTGTGTGTGTGTGTGTGTGTGTGTGTGTGTGTGTGTGTGTGTGTGTGTGTGTGTGTGTGTGTGTGTTTACAAATGACCTTCAAGTAATGCTACGATTTCCGAATCAATTATTTATTCAAAATAGACTGAATGGCTATATTTTGGATGTTTACAATCTGTTAGGCAGTCTTAGGGAAGTCTTCAAGAAGGGAAAACTCGACAGCTCTTTATTACTTCTACGGTATAGTTAAAAAAAAAACAGTGCTCAACTTCGAGATCCCCCTTAAGTACACACGTAGTATGAGATATGCAGTTCGACTGCATGCACATTAATAGAAGAGCACGTGTAGAATCTACGCTATTACATTTAGCTATAACAATGACGTTGGAAGAAAAGACGTTTATTGTTGAGCATTATTTTCGTTCATACGGAGTTAGTAAAGCAAATGGTCAAAGACTACAACAAGCCTATTTGTGAGCAGTTTCTTCGTCGTTTCCATAAACGTGCCCCGAGCAATAGTGTCATCATTGCCTTAACCAAGAAGTTCCGAAGTACAGGGAGTGTTCTGCCGCAATGCAAAGGGCATTCGAGGCAAATTAGAATCAGAGGCATGTGCCGCAGCAAGTGTTACGTCTCTGAAACTCAGTCGACACCGAACAGCGAAAAAACGTGGAATATCGAGGCAGTTAGTACAGAGAATCTTAAAGAGCTGGGTGCCTTTTCGTACATTCAGGTGGGTCAGTGTTTAAGAGCAATGGATTACTGCACACGCCGGGAATACTGTGCACGCGTACTGGCCAATATTTATGAAGATCCGTCCTTCCTCCATAATGTCTGGTTATCGGACGAAGCGCGTTCCCATCTAAGCAGTTATGTAAAAAGACGAACCTTTAGGTTTCTTGGATTCTCGAGACCTGAATTAGTAAATTATGAGAAGATCACCGCATGGTGTGCAGTTTCCGACCATAGCCTAATTGGGCACTACTTCATTGAAGAGAGTGTAACCGTGTGCTTGAATAGCAAACACTACCTCTAGAATGTGGTGGTTCCGTTCACTCAGGATTTGGATGTGTCGTGCAAAAAGATTCCATTTCGTCCATTGGTGTTCCAACAGGACAAATCAAGCTGTCACATATCACGTGCTTTTAGAGCCTATTTATCAGAACACTTCCTAGGGAGATGCGACAGAATTCCCGTACCCTTCACGCTCTCCTGATCTCACATCGCTTGATTCATCTAGGGATAAAAGGGACGATATGCCCAGCAGATGTCCAACCCTTGTTCTCCAAGATGACAGAGGCCCTTCGAAATGCTATGAAACCTATCTTGAAAGACAAATTTCCCATTTCGAGCACGTAATCTACCGTCGTTAATGTTTTATTCGACCAAGATTTCACAGATAATTGTGGATGTACAGACCATCATGTGTTAATATATTTCAGCACTTTTAATAAACTCTTTTATTCCATAACATATGTCATTGGAGTTATTCAGTACAGTTTTTTTTTCTGTGCCATGCTGTATTATACTAAAATGTTTGTGATTAGTTTGATCGGAAGCAAGATCCTAAGCACTCACATTCCTCTACTTTAATTTTTTAAAAGGATAGATTCATTGCATTTTGAAGGTATCGATAGAACTTTGTCAGGATATGTCTTCTTATTCTTTCATATATGTAGTCACACCAGTATGTCCAAATAGTATGCAGAGTTATAATAATTGCAACTATTTGAACTACAATTAGCTTCTCGTTTTGTCAAAGTAGTTAGGTTCAAATATCTGTTTGAATTCTAGCTAACGTTTGAATACTCCATTGCAAAATTCGAGCATTGTAATGGCAATATTGAATCTGATGGACATCGTTTTTCTTTGTATTTTAAATTGCATATTTCATCTAATTCTATCTGCCTAGAGATGAGTTACTGCGATAAATAATTTCAT
Organism: Typopeltis vanoorti; assembly: GCF_054136105.1. NCBI lineage: Eukaryota > Metazoa > Arthropoda > Arachnida > Uropygi > Thelyphonidae > Typopeltis > Typopeltis vanoorti. The sequence continues at coordinate 85,041,096 of NC_143550.1, forward strand.
CAGCTTTTCAGTCCTTTATGATCTGGGTCCGGTTTGAAATTGGTCCGATTAGTAAAAAAAATATCCCACTGAGCTAAAATATTATGGCCAACTGAAGAAGCGTGTTGGGCCTCCTTCTGCAAGATAACTGTTTACCCCCGTTTTCACTCTGAGTCCACTAGGCCATTGAAAGTATCCTGTTCTAGATCAAATAGACAAAATAACCAGTGGATAGTGCGTTTCATATGATTCTACAAATGTTAGATGGGATTCAAATCAAGAAAATCAAGGAATATTTGCACATGCCCTTCCAGCCACGCTTGCACAATGTGAGGCTGGTGATACGAGGCGATATATTTCTGGTAGAGCCCAGATCCATCGGACCACATTGTCACTATGCAGAATAAAGATGCTCCGAAATAATCCCCAGGTAAGAATTAGTAGGGGGTTTTCATTGAAGATGAAAGCATCCAGTGATGTCTACGGGAACAATTTCCATACCCGAGTATCGCCAGCGCCTGTCTGAATCCTGCCAATTATGTATTTTGGTTGAACGAAAACCTGGCAGGTAGCCATAATATTTTGGGTCATGAGTATAAAAGCGATTAACAAGTTTTTTCCAAATGACGAGGATTCCAAATAAACAATGTGACTAACATTCATACAGCCAGAGTTCTTCTGGAATAATTTATGTATGGAAATACAAAACGAAAGTTATACATGTTTATACTTTTCGGATGGACATTTATACATTTCGTGCTTTGATGAGTTGCCACTGAATAGGTGGTGTATTTTCGGTTGAAATTACAGATATTTCCTTTATCATTAAACCAAACTAGCACTTAAAATTTCTAAAACAGCAAATACGTTATAATGAAAATTTTAAGTGTTAATACAGTTTAATGATGAAGGAAGTATATTTAATACCAGATAATATATAGGTAACTAAATTCATATAGTATCAGTACTTACATCATGGGAAACTGGGCCTGAAGTACCTTTTGTCTCCATTTCATTTTTATAGTCGATACAGTCAGTACGATAAGGACTTGGTAAAAGACGTTTTACTGTCTAAAACAAAAAGATAAAGGAAATTACAAGTGAAAATAACAAATGTAATTTACAAATGGTAATACAAAAATATATAAAACGATATATAAAAATAATGACAAAATAGTGTGTGTAAATTATAGAGGTATTTCTCTACTATGTACAATACACAAAATATTTATTTTGAAGAAGAGATTAAAACTATTTATGGAGAATACAAATGATATCAAACAAAGTATGTCTCAAGAAAGGAAAATCTAAAATTGATTAGATACAGATAGTTAAACAATTATTGGAGAAAATTTGGGAATATGATATAAATGTTCAACACATTTTGTTGGTTTTTCCACATGCATATGGCAGCATTAATAGAAAAAATTATATGAGACTATGATACATTTTGAATACCAATAAGCTAGTACGACGTAAAAGATTAACAATGGAAAATTCAGAAGCATAGGTTAAAATACAAAATGATTTAGCAGTCACTTTTCAATAACGTAAGGATTAAAACAAGGAGATAATCTAGCGCTATTACATTTTTAACATAGCTTAGAAATACATTAACCGATCGTTACCAGTAGAAACTATCTTCTCTTAAAGGCAATCTAATAAACAAATCAGTGTTGAATGTAACATATGCAGATGACATTAACAACAGGTCAAAAACCAAACTGAAAACAGAAGAAACATACTTGGAATTATAAGAGTTAGCACACGAGATAGAATTAAAAGTTAATGAACAAAACAAAATAACAATAATGATTAATGGCAGGCAGCATCAGTTGTGTTACATGTGTGAGAGTTGGTAATCTTGAAATAGGAAAGTGAAAAAAATTAAATATTTAGGAGTAATGATTACAGGCTAACCAAATGAGATGATAAAAGTGCAGAATTGAATAAAGATGAGTGATCCTTTTTGTTTATATAAAAAATGGATATAACTATGTGTTATATCAACTTTATAAAGAAGCCAAAATATTTAGGTTAATCAAGTTCAAAAAGTTACAGTGGGCAGGACATGGTTTTCGTATGATTAAGGACAGTATTCTTAAAAAAATACTATAAATTAAAATATCTAAGCTGGTAACTAAGGACGTGGATAGACAGCGTAGGGGACTTCAAGTTCAGGAGGCCAAAGCTCTATTTGTGCTGAAGAACCATAGAAAGCAGAAGAAATTACATCAAATAAGGATGTGAAACTTCTTTTTTTCAAGAGTAATATCGCGTATTAATATAAGTCTGGGAGTCCATTCCATAAAAAACCTGTTCCAAGTGGACTTTCTTTTTTCTTTCAGTATTCTAGTTCCTTGTGCTCTACACTAATCACGTAAAGACCCGGAGAAAATAAAAATTACCTTCCTTTAAAGAACGATTATATTAAATCCTGAGTTAGAAAAAACAATAGGTAATAGCTCAGACTAGACAGGAATTCCAGTTCATCTAATAAATGACCGAGAGTATAGATTCCATCACTTGTCGATCAACAGGGGATCTACTAACCGACGTCACCTATGCCAGGACAAAAATTTGGAAAGATTTAGCGAATTTCAAATAGTTGCTCTTGACATCTCCATGGCTTTTGACCTAGTTTGGCACAAAGTGCTATTAGGGAAACTCTCATCATTCGGTATTCCTCCTGAGTTCTGCAATTGGGTAGCCAGCTTTCTATCTGGACGCTCAATTCGAGTGATGATGGACAGCATCTTATCTTCTCTCTATACGAAAGTGTGCAGAAAAGTGGTGATAATCATCATGAATAAATTGTGGTAGAGCCCTGTAACCTACACATTATTCTACATACTCCCGACGAAGTGTTATACTCTTGTTATAATGCTGCTGCATGATTTGCAATCATCTGAGGAAAACGTCTTTCCCTTGTTTCGCAAACCAATCCTCAGCTGCAGATATGACTTCATCATCTGTGGTAAATTTTGTTACTTTGAAGTGTTTCTTTAAATTTGTCAATAGGAAATAGTCAGATGGAGCTATGTCTGGCGAATAGGGTGGGTGAGGAAGAAATTGAAAGCTAAGTTTATTGTCTGTTGGGTTTCATAAGCAGTGTGAGCAGGTGAGATGTCCAGCAAAATCAACAGGCCTGTGCTCAGTTTGCCGCAGCGTTTTCCTTGAGTTCCTTCTTACCTTCTTCAGTTCCTTCAGAGCTGTTGAATAAACTGCTGCTGTAACCGTTTCACGTTTTTTGGGGTACTTGGTAAGGATTACACCATCCATATCCCAAAAGACAATGGCAAGAATATTCAATGCTGAAATTTGGGTTCGGAACATCTTCAGCCGTGGAGGACCTTTACGTCTCCACCAGATTGATTGTTGTGTATTCTCTGGGTCATTGTTAGGATGCCATGTTTCATCACCAGTCATAATATGAGCCAAAAATGTGCACCTGATTTCTCAAAATGACCCAAAATCCATTGAGATGACAGCGCATCTTTTTTTTTCTTTTAGTCGGCATTCAGACATTTGGGGATCCAATTCGCTGAGAGCGTATGCATGCCAAATATTGGTACATAATGATGCCAACTTGAGGGCTGGATATCCCCTGAGTTTGCAATGTTTTGGGCTGGTACTCCTCTATCATCAAGAATAGCATGTCATGCATTGCATTGATGTTTTCAGTGTGATCGCTGAGAAAGATCTTCCTGATCTGGAGAAAATGTTGTCTCAGTATGCCCAGTTTTGTACTTTGCCACCCATTTGGCAACTGTTGGTTATACTGGGCACAGTCCTCTGAAGTCTCTCCAAAAGTTTGGTTAATCTCAGTTGCAGACTTTTCTTGCAGCGCGATAAACTTGATGACCGCCTGCACCTCTGTCTTCGAATTCCTTCAAACTCTCTGACATGCCTTCTTATATATCCTAAAAGAAAAAGAAAAAATTATTACAATTTGGTGAAACATGGGGGTTTATGCGCTATAATATATGTTCTTCCTTATAGTTATATGAGTTGCTTTAGTATCATTTTTGTTCAAGGTGTTTATCAGAACTCTTCAGCTCTTCCTCATACAACTAATGTTTGGGTCCCACTCATTTCTTTCTAATCCTAAACAATCTACTCCAGCTGACTACTGTTCCAGTACACAGTTTTATCGATGACCGCACATTATACTCTTCCTTTTCGTTTGATAAACCCTGGAAAGCACAAATTGCCACATCCTCCAGAATCTAACCTCTACTATCTTAAATTCTGATCTTCGAAGTATTGATTTCTCCAAGGCTTTTGATGTATTTTAGCACAAAGGCCTAGTAGGGAAAACTCCCATCATTTGGGTTCCCATCAATGGAGTTTGGATATTATTTATGTATTATGTATTTATTTATGTAATGCCAGAAAAAACACAGTTCTGCATTATTTCTCACAAAAAAGAACTCTGTCCTTCTCTATTCAAGCTAAGATTCACCTTCTCGGAATAACTCTAATCTCTCTCTCTTTCTTTCTCTCTTAGCCAAACATATCACAACTGTTGCCTCCTTTGCATCCAAAAAATTAGGATTTCTCTTTCACTCAAGGCGTTATTTTAACTCGGAATACCTTTTAACTCTATAGAAATCGCAAATTCGCCTTACGATTGAATACTGCTCTCATATCTGTTGCGGTGTCCCTAAGAGAGCTCCATGCAAATATTGGATTATGTACAGAAAAACGAAAAAAACGTTTAGATTGATTGACGACCTCTCTCTCTCTCTCTCTCTCTCTCTCTCTCTCTCTCTCTCTCACTAATAACTCCACTTACTTTCATGGTAAGTGGAGTTATTAGTTCGCGTTCAGTCTCAGAAGCCTGCGTCTTCTACAAATACTTCTATCGCCGCTATTCATTCAAATTGGCATCAATAATTCTCCCACCCTCTTGTAAATCCGTATAAACGTGCAGCAACTAACCAGCATCCTCTCTCAATTCAACACCAAACCTACAGAACGATTTCCTCCTCTTCTTGTTTATTCCCTCCACTGTCAATCGAGTGGTTATCTCCAACCAACAGGTCGTGGGTTCTAATCCTTCTGCGGGCATGAATGTTTATGATTGTCTTAGCTTGTGTACTATATCCTTTGATATGGTACACTAAGACCTCTGCTGTCCTTGTGGGATTAAAAAAAACCCATTCCTTCCACCACATGATTTCCAAAGGAATACAACCCACAGCTTTTCAAATCAAATGTGAATAAGTTCGTTATAGCCCATACATGATACTAACAAACTATAGGCTTACCAACTTCTCGTGGGTCGCTTTCCATAAAAAGAAAAGTTTATTTCAGTTGAGACGACCAATTCACATGAAAACTGATTCGAGACATAAGCTTGTCTCATGTAGATATTATTGCGTAATGCTTCTCAAAAAAAAAAAAGTGGACTTCACCATTAGCTCATCTGGTTAGCGTCTTTCCTTGTTTGTTTGTTTGTTTTTTTTATTCTTCGCGAATGCGTGTCATAAATTATTTTCTTAATTGGAAATACTGAATACAATATTTGTAACGTTTTTCCCAAAATCATGTTAGTAACGTTATGCTATACCCTTTTATTGACAACAGATATATTATCGATTCCTCATTAAGATGCATGGATTAATAACAAAACCAATATCATCTACAACACATGCGACTTGTAGAAAAACAATAACAGCAAAGGATACGTTTAAAGCATTTTCTTGCAAATTTCATTACTTCTTACACCGATGCTGAATTTGTCTAATGTTCCCTTTTTGTATCATTTTTAAAATCAAAAGGTACAGTTGTAACAACGTTGCTTTGAAAGTTTAATTAGGAAAGAGAAAAGGTTCGACTTCAGAATTTCAGAATAATCATTTGAAATTTGAAATTACTGCTTCGGCTGGACACAACTTTCAGTGGAATTCCAACACATAAATGCAGAAATGAAGTGTAAGAATTTAAAATATTTAAAATATATGCATGCTATCAGTTGAACATTCTTTCATTTATTATATACGATGACTATTTAGCATTTTTTCAAGTCATTTCAACTTTATCGCATTATATGTGTTTACAATTTACTATCAAGGTCTACATTTATAACATAGAAAAAATCCTGATATGCTTCCATTTTTGATGTTGAATATTGGAATATTCAACAATATTCAGTAATTCTTCAGCCACCTTTGGTCTCTGCTTAAAATATTAGTCCTAAATGATATTTCGCACACATCGATTTTATACCCTGCCATTATCCTTGATATGCTAGTTAGGAAAATATTTTCCGTTGAAGTATGCATATTTTGAACCGTCTTCAATGGTACTTTTCGAAGCTAATAAATCTTTTACCATAAAAACAAACGAGAGTTTCATTATTTTTTTATATATTTTGAAACACGTAAGAAAATGTACCTTTTTCAGAAAAAAATTGTACTTAAATCCTTTGTTCAATGAAGTTCCCTCATCAAAAGGATTTGGTGTCAAACCGATTTTCGAATAATCATGGATGACAATGTAGGCATCATGTCCTGAAGAACGACGGAAACTATTAAAATACGATCTCTGGAGATTTAAATCCATTTGTATATCTAAATGAAAAAAATAATGTTATAATGTTAAATATATTTATTTCTTTTTCATATTAAAATTTCACGATAACACCAAAGCACACTTGTTTTTTTTATTTACCTTACTTACTCTACTCTCTGAAGTTGAGCAGGAAAGAAATGTAAGGAAATTATATAAGGTGTATAACTCTAATAGTCTGTAATTAATAGCTTTAATAGAACACGTGCACTAGACATACATGGCTTACGTGTAACAAAACATTTATGGAATTTATTCAAAAACTCGAATAAATTTCATCCAACGCTGCGTGGAAACCGTCTGGAAGGCAGACCGTTAACTATATTCAAAAGATGAATCAAAATAATGAATGATAAATTATTTGCATATTAGCTCATCTCTCAGTTGCAGCTGAAGTATATGACATTACACTGAAAATAATGAAAACAGCCTGTAACTTTCCCATTGTTTGGTGAACACCACTCCATCGCGACAGGTCTGGGTCTACTTCTCCCATGGTGACCCACTTCATCTTCAGAAAGCGTATACATATTTGTGTGAATGAAAGTAGGAAGGTGGCAGATAATCACAAACATCCATGCCCTAAGCGGGATTTGAAACCACAGCTTCTTGGCTGGAGAGTGGATACGCTAATCACTTGGCCAACCGAGCCGGAGACATTACGCTATTACAGTTTAAATGAACAATTGTATTAAGTTGCATAAATTAAAAAATATATTTAAAAAGTAATAATTTTTAATAAAAAAAAACTTATGAACAATTAATGGTGACTGCTTCCCTAAACTTGGATATTGGCATACAGTCTAATCGGATCTGGTTCGAATTCTTAGAATTTCATATGTTTCAAAGAAAAGACGACCGAATTTGAAATTGTTAAAGTGAAGAAGTTTTGCCTGGTTCCATAGAACTGGGTGGTTAGTGTCAAATAGCATGAGAAGAAAGGCCAGACTTGTCAAATTCCAAAAATGTAATATACTTTTGATCATCTTCAATTCTAATCAATGCTGAACGAACAGTCTTTCTGAAATAGGAAAACTGACATGAACAGGGCACTTGACAGACACCTGGTAAGGAAAGAGGTGGTAATATATCCTTCGTTGATGGTAGGAAAGAAGACAGTTCAGAGCTAGCTTAAAGCAAATAGATTGAATTTACGAAGAATTCTTGTTGTTTGTTCCTAGGTTCCTTTAAGATATTAAAGGAATCTAGGAACAAATAACAAGAATTTGAAATTATATTTTGAAAATCTATTTGCATTGGCTTTTTGCCTGGTGGAAGGGTGATAATTATCAATAATTTTTTGAATGATAGTTGTTGTATACATCCCATATTAAATTGCTTTTAATTTTATTCAGTTCATCTAACAAAAAGCAATGAGAAGAGCACATCGTATTAGCTCTATGTACAATACTCTTGATAATACCCATATTTTGTGATGAATGATGATTGGAGGATGAGTGAATATATCTGCAAATAAAGATCGGCTTCAGATAAATTTTAATTAATAAAACCTTCAACATGACTTGTGGGATTAGGAATTATTACGGTATCGAAAAATGGATAGTTGGTTATTGGATTCACTATCAATAGTGAATTTGATTCGGGAGTACAAGAAAGTTACTTTCTCTAGGGACTGAAGCAATTCTGACTCAATTGAGGACCAGATTGCAAATATATCATCAACAAAAATAACTATATAAGAGGCTGAGGGAGTACAGTGTCAAAGAGTTATTTTTCTATGTACTCCATAAATAATCGCCTAAGGCTGGTGAGAGAGAGCACTGCCAGTTACTATTCCCAGAAGACATTGTCAATTTATTTAAGTTTATAATCAACGCAGCAATTTTACATGGAATAATAAAATTTTTCAAACAAATAGAAGAAACACAGAAGGAACATGATATAGGACCTCCTTTTGCTACGATGACTGCAGCAATCCTACGGGGCATACTGTCCACAAAGGGCAATAGCGATCAGTGGGAAATTTGGACCATTCTACCTGTAGGCATGTAATAGGGTCCTGGACAGTTGCGAGAGAATGTACCTTGATCTCATCCGACGCTCCACTTCATCGTACAGACATTCAAATAGGATTGAGATTATGATTGTGTGGAGGCCAGTCAAGTGGGGTGATGTTCGTGTCCAGAAACCACGCAATTACAGCATCAGCCTTATGAATTTGGAAAGCTCCCAACTCAAGATCCCATTGCTTTCCCCAAGCAGAGGTAGAGTGACTAGATTGGTCACTGCTAAGTTTTCTGATGTTATAACAGCTCTACCAGTTTCGAATCTTGTTTGCAATACAGTCTGTCTCAGGTAATTATCTTAGCTGCTGTATAAACTTCATTTCCTTTTCCCTTACCAATCTTTGTCCCCACAGTTGAAATCTTCATTACAAATTACTCAAATTGCTCCCACCGTGCTATCTTGCCAATGAATGATACTACATTCTTTCTTATATCCTCCGCGGCATACACCACCAACCACCTATATTCTACCTATTTGCTTCATCCACTTGCCTCCATCTCATATCAGATAATCCAAAATATACTGGCATACATCTGTGTCCTCCTGAAGTACATATACTCTTTTGGCCAAAATAATGATAGCAAATCTTTTCTGCTATAATTAGAAAATTCACTCCTGTCACAGAGTGACAGGAGTGAATTTTCAGAGAGGCACAGGAGTCCCTGTGCCTCCTTGAAAATACCATTATATCCTTGCTTTTTATCCCTATGATTCATTATCCTTTGTTAATCAAGTACTATTAATGCCTTAACTTTCATCCTTTAAGCTAACTGATTCTTTCCTTATTCCAAATACTTCTGTCATTAGTACACACGAACTGCAATATCTCTTCATCCCACACCACCTCCCTTATGTCTTGTGTTGATTATCTCACTAAACGTAAGAACTCATGGAAGTACATTCAGCGTCATGGGACCACTCTACCACTTACACACGTAATGTTGCCTGGACCAGAATTCACCTTATGCCCATTAAACATTCCAGTTTCCTTAACTCTACACCTCCAAGCTCAAATTGAACAATTCTTTCTCAGGATACTTAAATCTGAATCCATTCAAATACAAACCATATCTTCACATACCGGGCACTGAATTAGAAAACGTTATGAACAATATGTAAACGTCACTTACGTAACTTACATGAAAAATACTTAGTCCTGTGCGTCACCACCTGTTTTAGGCAGCGATTTAAGAATGCTGCTAGCCAGTAATCGTCTGCAGTGTTCATCACAATGGGAAAAGCAAAGGATTTTTCAGAGTTCGATAATGGTTTATTGCGAGGGTCTGTCTAGCTGGAGTCTCGATTTTGAAAAGAGCAGAGCGGATTGGTTTCTCAAAAGGCAAGATATTCGGGGTGTTAAAATATCCCACATTGCTTGTCTAAGATTTGTAACTATAGTCCTAAAATAGTCTGTGAGGAACGAGATTGCATTAGACTGAGAATGTTTGTAAGGACAAACAGAACTTCCTGATTGCTGCAACTAAATGCTCAAAGAATTGAAGAAGATCGGCATTGATAGTCGCATGTCTATGAAGAAATCACTGATTTCTAAAAGGAACTGTCTGCAGTGGTGTCAGGAACACGTGACTGAACACTGGAAGAATGAACAAAAGGCATGCAGACCACCGACTCACAGCTCACAGCTCACCTGGTTCTGTATCGACGATCGGCAGAGAGTTTTGCAGGAGCCACATCAAGCAATGCACCCGGCTAGCTTTGTAACACAACTCAAGATTATGGTGTCATACTGTGAGGCATGTTCTGTTGGTATGGAACGGATCCCCGATATGGCTGGTACGGCCGGGCGTTTTCTAAGGAATATCTGAACATTACTGCAGATCAAGTCCGTCCAGCGATGCTGAATTTTTATCCAGAAGGTGACAGTTGTTTCATAGTTGACAATATTACTGTCCATCGAGCAAGAATTGTTCAACAGTGGTTAGGCAAGAAAGACAGCGACTTTCACCGTCTTCCTTGGCCCACATAAAGCCGGATCTGAACCATATTGAAAATTTATGGAACTTGATAGAAAAACAGATCCGAATGCAAATTCCTCTTCCTTAAAATCTGACCTAGTTACGGGATTAACTGGGGAAGAATGCCTGGAATGTTTTAGACAGATCCAATGCAACACCTTGTGGAATCCATTCCAAATCGCATATGTGCTGTAATTTAGTAGGTCCAACACGTTATTTAGTGAAAATTTCTAATTCAGTGGCTGGTATGTGTATATACTGTATGTCCTTCTTTTCATCAAATTCACTTCACACTGTTCCTCGTACACAATTTGCAAAGTGACTCATTTGCAGTCATAAGTGATATCTTCATCTCATCTGAACGCTATCATACCATGGAAACAGACTGACAACTTCTACTTTCTCTTACTCTTCTTATTCACTTAAACAAAGAGGTTTCATATCTTCTCGCATACCACGGCTGCTTGATGAATCTTTCATGCTAACCAAAATAATAATTTCTTTCACCTTTTTTTTCCTGCATCCTTCATCATGGTTACAGAAAAACACCATTTCGTTACTCTTTCCTCAAGCACTCCTCTTATCAGGAATCATCATAAAAAATTCAGTCCTTTTCTACTCTTTCATGCTTTGCTTTCTTCCCCTTGATTTGCATTTCTCCTTTCTTTCGCTTCTGCTATAGTAGCATATACCAGGCGTTTCTCCAATCATTCAATCTCACGTTTTATTCTGTGAAGAGGAAAAGAATTATACGAATACGACCACTAAATTTTTTGCACTGAAGAAAATGGGTATATAAATATATATATATAGATTAAAATATAACTGACTTGAACCCGATAAAGTATAACAAAAAGCTTTAATAAATCACGACTAGTTTCATCGGTATTCCGACTTCTTCAGGTGAGTAGGAAATAACATGACTTATAAAAATAACAAGGTAAAAAACATGGACTTTATAGCTTAATAAAAAGAAACAGAATAGTAAGAGTCATTTTTGAATAGGTGACCACGTGCTATTGTTGGCATGAGTACAATGTGTGCGACAGCTAATTTTCGAGTGCCAGAATTGGATTACTGCGCTATGTGAATCAGGCAAATTGTAGCTTAGATTGTTGTTCAAGTGTGAAGGGTCCAGAACTATTTCTTTTGATTCTATAATACGTCTTTCAAATTCATCCTTACATATATATAAATTGGTTGTGCGGTCCCAATCAACTTGGTGTGGCAGTTCTTCGAGGTTAGAGTTTGCGGAGAGGAGCACATGACTGGAAAGGGCGCTCGCTCGTGTTCTACTGTAGGAGATGTCTCGTCTATGTTCCTCAAGAAGAAGTGAAACAGATTTATCTGCCTGGCCAAAATAAGGTCGACCACAGTCGCACATAACTTTATGAACACCAGGAAAATGCAGTTGGTTGTGTTTTGGTTTAGGTCGACTCAGAAAAGAACGAAGTTTTGGCAGAGTAGATAGTCGGTTTTTATGTTGAATTTCTTCATAATCCTAGATAGTTTTTGGGTAAGAGAGCTGATAAATGGTAACTGTATATGAGTGATAGGGTTGGATTCATCTTCTTGTCGAGGATGTTGGTGTGGTCTCAAACGTTTAGTGATGTTACGAGATGAATATCCATTATTTTAGAAGGTATTTTTCAGGAAGTTAAGCTCTGTTTGAAGGTCTTCTTCTGTGGAAGTGAGACATCTTGCTCGATGGGAAAGGGTGGAGATGATGCCCAGTTTCTGAGTAGGGAATTGATGAAAAGAGCCATGCAAATATCTATTAGTGTTGGTGGGTTTCCGAAAAATTGAAAATTTAAGACAGACAGGTGATCTACTGATCTTTTGATCTAAGAAGGGGAGTAGGCCGTTAATCTCTAGTTCTGAAGTGAATTTAATGTTCTGATGTTCTTAAGAACAAGGTTTCTAAAAAAATATTTGCTCTTCTATTTGCTCTGACTGTTACTATTCTGTTTCATTGTATTAAGTTATAAAGTCCATGTTTCTTACCTTCTTATTTTTATGTCTTATGTTATTTCTTACTCACCTGAAGAAGTCGGAATACCGATGAAACCAGTCGTGATTTATTAAAGGTTTTTGTTATACTTTCTCGGGTTCTAGTCAGTTAAATTTTAATCTTATAAATATATACATCCCGAGTCAATCCTAATTTCAACAATATATATCTACCTTCTGAAGTGGTTAATGTACATCATATCGAGGATTATGAAAAAACTCTGTTAAAAATTGGACGTTTTATTAATAGGTTAGTTTTTTCTGAAAAGATGCAAATTTCACTCTGCGATCCCAAAGGTTTTACAGGTCAAAGTATCGATTTGCACTAAAGGTGCTTATAATATCTGCCGCAAGGCTAAACTTGATTTATTAAATGAACGAATCGTAGATACGAAGTCCACGTTAGCTTCTTTGTTCTGTAAAAGAGATTCTTTTGAAAATATCTTAAGTTCATCTTTAGATAACAGGTCCTGGATTGTTATTAAAAACATGAGCTCTCTCCGTGATTCTAGATCGCAACTCTCCAACAAATTAATTCTTATCAGAAAATTCAACCAACTTAAACAGGAGCAAACTCGCCAACCCCATATCAATTCACCAAATCTAAAAATGTTGTGATTAACAAATCCTCACACACTCTTTCTCCTGAAGAACTTTGCGTACTCTCTAAGGGCCTTAATTTCGTTCCTTCTCCGACCTCCATTCCTAAGGAACTCTTTTTTACAAAAGTTGAAAAGGCAGCTGCGCAGTTTCCAAAACAAACTGAGAATCTACATGCCGTCTTTACTATAAACAACAGTCGTCGTCCTACAGATAATCTATCTCCGACAGAAATAAAAGCAATCCACCATTCGTAACAACAATGACATTTTTATCTTACCTGCTGATAAAGAGAATGCAACTGTAATCTTAGACAGATCTGACTATCGTTCAAAGATTAACAACTTATTAAGTTCTGATAACTATTCTATTCTAGAAAGTGATCCCACAGGAGAATTTCATAACCGTACAAACAATCTTCTAAAATCTACTTCTGCTCTTCCTAGACACACAAGACTATCTCTCCGCTTTCTCAATCCCCTTATTCCTCGTTTGTACGGCCTGCCTAAAATCCACAAGGCTGACACTCCTCTAAGACCCATTGTGGAAGGTATTGACTCACTCACGTACAATCTATCTAAATATCTTGTAGCTTCTTTAAAACATTTAGTTAGCAATTCCTCCTCCTTCATCCAAAACTTTGAAGATTTCATCTCAAAAATTAAAAATTTAAATCTCATAGACTCTGACAGAATGGTGAGTTTTGACATCCTGTATCTTTTTACGAATGTCACTACATATAAAATTCTGACTCTTCTTAAGGACAAGGTTTCTAAAAATATATTTGCTCTTCTAACTCACTGCATCAATTCCGGCTATTTCTACTATGAGGATAAAAATATATAAACAAACTAGCGGGTTAGCTATGGGCAGCGCTCTATCCCTAGTCTTAGCCAACATTATTTAAATTAAGGGGATATTAAATCTCACATTGTTTTAAAACCGAATAAGAAACTCAATGATTGGAATCAGACAGTTTCATGCCGAATATAGTAAACTATAAAAATATCGGCGAATACTAGCGTGAGCTAATGAAAGTAGTCCTAGTACGTAGTACGATACCGGGCAACTCGCAGCAAAGCTGGTAAAGTTCTGATCGCTAGTCTAGGTATTTTCCATAATGTAAAAACACATTTCCTAGGAAATGTATGCTGTTATTACATTATGGTAGGGAGGTCACTACCCAGACTGGTTTCAGCCTTTTTGAGGCTTCATCAGTGAGTAGCTAGAATAAATTATTAATACCAAAGGGTATAGCGAAAAGAACTTATATACACTGCTATACGAATTGTCAAACAGGTGCACCCACATCTATCAGGTGTAGCCAACATCTTTTTACAAGATTTTGAAGAGAGAGCTATTTCTATAGCTACTTTAAATCCTAAACTGTTGTTACGCTACATTGATGACATCTTTCTTATCTGAGAATATGGTTTGGAGGAACTGGAAAACTTCCTAAACCATTTAAATAATCAACATCAGAACATTAAAGTCACTTCAGAACTAGAGATTAACGGCCTACTCCCCTTCTTAGATCAAAAGATCAGTAGATCACTTGTCTGTCTTAAATTTTCAATTTTTCGGAAACCCACCAACACTAATAGATATTTGCATGGCTCTTTTCATCAATTCCATACTCAGAAACTGGGCATCATCTCCACCCTTTCCCATCGAGCAAGATGTCTCACTTCCACAGAAGAAGACCTTCAAACAAAGCTTAACTTCCTGAAAAACACTTTCTAAAATAATGGATATTCATCTCGTAACATCACTAAACGTTTGAGACCACACCAACATCCTCGACAAGAAGATGAATCCAACCCTATCACTCATATACAGTTACCATTTATCAGCTCTCTTACCCAAAAACTATCTAGGATTATGAAGAAAATCAACATAAAAACCGACTATCTACTCTGCCAAAACTTCGTTCTTTTCTGAGTCGACCTAAACCAAAACACAACCATCTGCATTTTCCTGGTGTTTATAAAGTTATGTGCGACTGTGGTCGACCATATTTTGGCCAGGCAGATAAATCTGTTTCACTTCTTCTTGAGGAACATAGACGAGACATCTCCTACAGTAGAACACGAGCGAGCGCCCTTTCCAGTCATGTGCTCCTCTCCGCAATCTCTAACCTCGAAGAACTGCCACACCAAGTTGATTGGGACCGCACAACCAATTTATATATATGTAAGGATGAATTTGAAAGACGTATTATAGAATCAAAAGAAATAGTTCTGGACCCTTCACACTTGAACAACAATCTAAGCTACAATTTGCCTGATTCACATAGCGCAGTAATCCAATACTTGCGCTCGAAAATTAGCTGTCGCACACATTGTACTCATGCCAACAGCAGCACGCGGTCACCTATTCAAATATGACTGTTACTATTCTGTTTCTTTTTATTAAGCTATAAAGTCCATGTTTTTTACCTTGTTATTTTTATAAGTCATGTTATTTCCTACTCACCTGAAGAAGTCGGAATACCGATGAAACTAGTCGTGATTTATTAAAAGTTTTTGTTATTTATACTTTCTCAGATTCTAGTCAGTTAAATTTTAATCTTATATATATATATATATATATATATATATATATATATATATATATATATATATATATATATATATATATATATATAATTATATATCTTATTTTATATGACTGATACTGAGAGATAAAGAGATGACATGGTTTATTTAAAAGGATACTACTAGTGTACTAGTTTCGTTGAATGGATCAACTTCTTCAGGTATTACAATCAAAGATATATAAAAAAAATAACAGAAACTTAAAAATTGCATTAACTGTACTAGTCCAAAAAACAGTAGTAAGTTTTGAAAACAGTAATGCGAGCTTGAGTTCCAAATAAAAGTTGAATACGTGATGTCACGAGTGCGCCATTATATTTAACAGAGGCAATGTGTGCATCAGAAAGATTGAAACTTAAGGAATTATTTATATGGGAACAATCTAAGGCAATTTCTCTGGATTCGAAAATCTTTCTTTCTAGTCCATCATAGCACACATGGATATTAGAAGTTTGTGTCCCTCCACAATGTGTTGGCGGCCTTCATCTGAGTTAACGGAGAAAAGAACGTGGCTAGAGAGAGCGCTGGCTCTAGTCCTGTTGTAGGAAATATCTCTTCGGTGTTCTTCCAAACGTAGAAGGATGGATTTAGCAGTCTGATCATAGTATGGTCAGACTGCTAAATTACTTTCCACAATCA